>NW_021621176.1:614459-655975 GCF_004785775.1 Grammomys surdaster | reverse complement strand
AGAGAGAGAGAGAGAGAGAGAGAGAGAGAGAGAGAGAGAGAGAGAGATATCAAGGGGGCTAATGTATTTCATGTGACAGGGAAACAGAATTTTTTTCTCTTAATTTCCATTTATTTTTCTCTCTAGAAGATTGCTTTCCTGCCTATTCATCTATAACACAATTTAAGAACAAGCCTCTATAACTTTGGGGCAAAGACATATTTGACCTTTACATATAAAAGGTTCATGATAGACCAAAAAGTGAACTGTGAAGTAAAGTCTCCAAAAAGCCATGCCTAGTCTAAGCTCTCTATGATCCTTACCTGAGGGACTTCTGTGATTGTGGTGAACAAAATGTTACAGATTGTGAGTCAAAATTTACTTTGTGTTATCTTTGGACATTTAGACAGCCATTTACTGTCCACTTCTGTATGTGCTCTACCATTCATTTACATTTAGAAATCTGAAAAGACCCAACAGAATAAAACTTATATCCTTGGAATAGCTTCCAGTGGAACCCAGGACACTAGCCAGCTTTTTATCTTCAAACACCTAGATATTAGCAACCCTCCTTCCTTAAGGATTGCCTATCTACCTGAAAGTTTCTAGGAAAATTGGTAATAGTTCTACCTTACACTCTTACATTGCTGGTGGGATTATAAACTAGTATAATCACTCTGGAAATCAATCTGGCAGTTCATCAAAAACTTAGAAATACTTCTACCTGAAGACCCAGCTATACCACTTCTGGGCATATACCAAAAGATGCCCTACCATACCATAAGGACATGTGCTCCACTATGTTCCTAGCAGCCTTATTTGTGATAGCCAGAAGCTGAAAACAGCCCATATGTCCCTTAACAGAAGAATGAATACAGAAAATGTGTTTCATTTATACAATGAAATGCTATTCAGCTATTAAAAACAAGGACATCATGAATTTTGCAGGCAAATGGTGGAACTAGAAAATATCATACTGAATGAAGTAACCCAGACCCAAAAGGATATGCATGGCATGTACTCACTAATAAGTGGATATTAGCCAAAATGTTCAGGATATCCATGATACAACTCACAGACCTAATGAAACTCAACAAGAAGGAAGGTCCAAGTGTGGATATTTTAATTGCAGTTAGAAGGGGGAACAAAATAATTACAGGAGACAAAAGGAGACAGGGACCTGGGCAGAAGGGTGGATGAGGAGGAGAAAATGTGGAGATCGTATTAGGTTTTGGGGGAGACAGGAGAGAAGCCCAAAGACCCAGAAAACTGAGTGGAAATATGCAGCATTGGGGGGGTTGGAGGCAGGAGAACCTCTAGAAAGTCCTGGAGACCTGGAAAGTGAGAGGCTGCCAGGACTCAATGGGGATGATCTTATCCAAAATGCTTAAGACTGGGGAGATGGAACTTGAAGAGACCACCATAGACATGGCCCTCATTTGAGGGATGGAGCCACCCACCCATTTTCAAAAATTTTCACCCAGAATTGTTTCTGTCTAAGGATATGCACTGACAAAAATTTAGCAAAGACTGAAAGAAAAAACCATCCAGTGATTAGCCAAACTTGGGGTCCATTACATGTGCAGTCACTAATCCCCAACAATGTCATGTGCTGGCAGACAAGAGCCTAGCATGGTTGTTGTCTAAGAGGTTCTACCAGCCACTGACTGAGACAAATGAGGATGCTTACAGCCAACCATTAGGCTGAGGTCTGGGACCCCTATAGAAGAGTTAGAGGAAGGGCTGAAAGGAGCTGAAGGGGATTGCAAACCATAGGAAGAACAACAATATCAACTAACCGGGACCCCTCAGAGCTCTGAGAGACTAACCCACCAAACAAAGAGCATACATGAGCTGGTCTGTGCCTCCAAGCGTGTATGTAATAGAGGACTACTTTTTCTGGCCTCAGTGGGAGATGATGTGTTTAATCCTGTAGAAAATTTGTGTCTAGGGAAGGAGGGCACTGGTAGGGGTGAGATAGGGGTGTGTGAGTGGATGAGGAGCACCCTCTTAGAAGCAAACGGGAGATGGAGTGATGAACTCTGGGAGGAAGGTGTGCCCTTCCTCCAACCTTGAGCAGGCCTGAGAGACCTTGTTTACCACAACAGACCAAGTGATTAGGATCTAGGTGGAATTATCCACCTTGGCTGCATGAAACTTGAAAGAAGAACTGCCCTGGGCTTGCCTTGAGACATCGTCAGCTGTGATCCGTGACCAAGAACAGATTATCCCACTCATCTCTCTGGCTGAAACTAGGAAGGGTTTGGGCGGGGCCTTCCCCTTTAAATTGAGAAGCTGAACATTAAAACATTGAGCCTTGATCACAGAACTTTGCCTTGGCTTCATCTCTTTTCACCGTCCGTCCCCTTTTTGTTCTCAACCTCCTTTCAGGTGAACCCAGTTGACTAGTGGCCACAGGCAGCTACAGGAGGATCAGGAAGGGAAGCAACATTTGAAAGGTAAATAAATAAAATAATTTAATAAAAGAAAAGGAACGAAAAAGCTACACCACTCCTGGGCATATACCCAAAGGATGGTCACCATGCCAAAGGACATCTGCTACACTATGCTCATAGATATCATCTTTATTCATAATAGTCAGAAACTGGAAACATTCCAGATGTCCCTCAATGGAAGAACAGATAAAGGAAAACTGTTGTTCAGTTACATAATGGAATACTACTCAGCCATTAAAAAGAAGGACTTCATAAAATTGGAAGTCAAATGAATGGAACTAGAAACTTAAAAATATATGCAATTATTATGTCAATTAAAAATAATATACATAATATATTGAATACACCACAATTTATAAGTTTATGCAATTATGTCAATTAAAAATAAAATATATTAAAATTAAAGTAAAAGTATGTATGTGAGAGACAAAGGCACAGACTATTTAATTCTTTAATGATATATATTCACAATAGATCTTGACATAATTGCTTTGTGGAAACATATCAAATTTTCATACCATGTTATCGTACATTACAAGAAAATGTAAGTAAAATCCTCAGACCAAAACTATAATATCATTTTGTGGAAAGCTGATTACTTTTGAATAGATAGCTTTAGGAACAAGTATCTTGCCTGTTAATTTTGCTAATCTTTCCCATTTCCATTTCTGTATGAAGACTCTGTAGAGATGGCTAAATGTACTAAAGAGGCCACCTCATGTAGGCAGGTAGGACTCCCATGGGAGGGATAAAGACATCAATCATCCTGAAAAATCTTCAGCTGAAACTTTGTTCTGCATACAAGAAGTACAGGGACAAAGATGAAGCAGAAACTGAAGGAATGGTTGAACAATGACTGACCCAACTTGAAACCCATCCCATAGTCAAGAACCAATCCCAACACTATTATTAATACTCTGTTGTGCATTCATATAGGAACCTAGCATAACTATTCTCTGACAGGATCCACCTACCAGGTGCTCCAAACAGATGCCAAGATCCAAAGTCAAACATTAGATGGAGCTTGGGGAGTCTTGTGGGATGGTTGAGGGAAGGATTAATGGATCTGGAGGAGATAGGAACTATATAGGAAGACCAACAGAGTCAACTAACATGGACCCTTGGGGACTCCCAGAGACTGAAACATCAATGAAGGAACATACATGGGCTGTACCTACCCCACCACACACACACACACACACACACACACACACACACACACACACATATGTAGCAGGTGTGTAGATTCCTCTTTATTTGAGTCTCCCAATAACTGGAGTCAAGGTTGTCCCTGACTCTATTGCCTGACTCTGGATCCTCTTCCTCTAACCAGACTGCCTTGTCTAGCCTCAGTGGGAGAGAATGTACTTATTCCTACACTGACTTGATGTGACAAGATAGGTTGCTACCTGGGGTATCCTCCCCTTTTACAGAGGAAAAGTAGAAGGAATATAAAGAGGGGTTGTGTCTGAGGGGGTCTGGGAGTGGAGAGAGTGGCTGTGATCAGGATGTACAATAAATAAATAAACAAACAAATACATAGGAAAATAAAAAGTCTCCCAACAATAGTAACAGCAAAAAGTCTATGCCTGGGTGGTTTTATTGCAGAATTGTACCAGACTTCCAAAGAAGAGATAATACCAATACTCTTCAAACTATTCCACAAAATAGCATCAGATGGAACATTGCCAAACTCATTCTGGAAGACCACAGACACCCTAATACCTAAACCATACAAAGACTCAACAGAGAAACAGCATTTCAAACCAATTTCCCTTGTGAGCATTGATGCAAAAGTACTCAATAAAATATTCACAACCTATTCCAAGAACACATCAAAAACACGATCAAGTTGTCTCCAACCCAGAGATGTGGGGATGGTTAAATATACAAAAATCATTAATGTTATCCACCATATAAACAAACTTAAAGAAAGAAAACATGATCATCTCATTAGATTCTGGCTCCTTCTTATTCTCTGGCTTCAGCTGTCTTTAGTAACCTGCACTGAGCTGCAGTAACTGAGCTGCCATAGAATTAATTTTACTGTACTGCCTTTCAATTGACTCCCAACTCACTGAACAACACGCACAGCAATTAAACATCCATTTCAAACATGGTTCCTTCCTTCTACTCACTAAGGTTATCTACATTATTCAGAATTAGAGATATGTAAGAAGATCATGTCTCTATTCTGGCCAGAGTATCCATGCTGCTGGATTAAAATTCCTAAACAGTCCATACAACTTGGATTTTACCAAGTCTTCTGTTTGTTCTTTTGAAGTAAAAATGCTCAAATGGTGCCTCATCACATAAAGGCTCCATAGTATATCTCTTAACATTATGTATGCTATCTTGTGACATCACCTACCGCACACAGCCACGTGTCCATACACATGTGAACATAAATGTCCATTCACATGATGCCACATACACACCCAGAGAACACAAATAAACAATGAAGAGGAGAGCAAGCAACCCTGGAAAAGGACATGTCAACTTTTAAAGTTTTAAATTTAAGAAAAAATGTAAAATGATTTTGAATAAAGATTAGTTTTATTTTAATGCATCAAAGTGTACTTCTTAGATAATTTATAGTATCCAGTTTATCACAAATCTTATTGGATAACTGTAACCCAAGAAAACTGGGTTGCTTCCTGGTGAAAGCCTAAGTTGGTTTTAACTAGTGGTTTGACAGCAGCACGAGAGAAAGCATTTAACAACCAACAGCTCACGAGAGCAGGGTGTACAGACACTCACTGTTACGAGCTTCTGTAAGGAGTATGGGTGTGAATTACTCCACTGCATTGAAATACACTTGCATTCATTTCAATTCTGAGCCATCAGTAAAATGAAATCGCAATGATTTAAAAACCTACCAAAAGAAAGTCATCTCTCCTCTCTGACTTTTTAAAATAAGGTAATAGGAAACGGTTTTAACTTTTGAAACAACACCAGTCTTTGGATTTTTATGTAAAATGTTGCAACCCAGGCCCCTTATTTTAGGCACATGGGATAAGGAAGGACCCACATGTGCTGCACAGTTGCTAGGAATGTTAATGGCCGGGAAACTGCACTTTGGCTTCCGCGTTTCATGACCTCTAAAAGCGATTTTTTTTCTGCATTGTCCACTTTCACATGTTACCCTTTAATTAACTGCACTTACACCCTTAACCTGTCAGCACCTTGCACTGCTCAGCGCACGCACATATGAGTAGATTCCTCACACTTAAGCAGAACATCCTCTCCATGCTTTCAGCCTGGTTGATCCATAGGCCACATATTAGTACATACATAATGCAGCATTCATCTAAATTTTGACTGTCTTCATGTTACTACATTAACTATTGTGCACAAAATTCATTTCAGGGACAGAAATGGAGAAATAGTTCTTCACAGTGGGAGCACCTTGGGCTAGGAGCTTATAAATCAGTGTCAAATAGACATGGCTCTGAGGTTTGTCTTGGTCACATTAGCCGTTTAGCTGTGGGCAAGTTGCTTTTAACTATTAAACTCTGACAACTTAGCCTGTGATAATAATAAAGAAGTGACTACCTGCTACATGTGTTGTATTGATTATATTTGGAGATGTAATGCCACATATTGAATGATTGGTAAGTGCCAGTCTTGTTTTATTGTTTTTGTTTTTATTTTTAAATACAAATTGACAACAAGTACCTCCTCTCCAAGTCACCCTTTATATCCCTCTGGATAACACTCCCAGATACTCATGAGTATCTACATAAGAATTAATATTATCACTAAGAAAATAAATATCCAAACATATTATTCATCAGATCAACATATTTGCTATATTTTATTTATTTAAAAAATTATTTCTTGCTGGCTGACATTGCTGTTTAAGATGGTTGAAGCAAACCTACATTGCAATAGCCATGTGTGGTGGCATATTGCACTTTTATATTTTATTTGAGGAGTAGTGAGATCCTTGGAAAAGAGACTTTTATCCTCTGTGGATGACTACTATACTATATTGCAGATGAATGGTCCACAGGACAATCTGTGCCTTACTTTATGCTATTGGCTAAATTGCTGCCACTGCTCATTTGGAATGTCACTTCTGCTTAGTGGTCTACTCTTTAATACTGAAAAAAAAAAACTGCTTTTCAAAGGCAATGCCTAGAAAGTCTTACCTTTATTTTCATTTCTGTCTTCCAAAGCAAGTCAAATTTCACTGGCTAGAGGAAGTTTTAAAGGTTAATATTAATTGTCTATGTCCACAATGACAGATACTGAGCTTATTCCAATGCAATGAGCATCTGCCTTCAGTAGGTATGTGCTGCTAGAGTGTCTAGTTGCTGATTCCCTCTGCCATCCTGAGCACTGACTTTGTACTCAGGCTGTGTGGTATGCTTTCCACCAAAGCAGGAGTCATGAGTTTGCTATTGTCTCTGAAGACAATTCTTTCATGTGCCAGCTAAGGGAGAGCCTTATGTACACACAGGGACATGTTATTATTGGAGTCAAGAAGACATTATTGTAAAATATTTTCTTCTAGTCTCCGTGTCCTCAACTTTGAGGGCATTCTTCTTACCAACTAGCTGGCTGGAGCTTCTTTGCTGTGTTCACATGATAACAGTGAATAAATAAAAAAGGGAAGTCGGGGAAAGAATTAAAACGGCAGAAACCCAGAGACAGAAACTGAAGCAGAGATCGCTTTGCTTTTAATGGGTTACTTAGCTGTTTTTCTTGGAGAACCCAGGACCACTGGCCCAGGGGTGGCCCCATCCTCTGTTAGATGTACCTATCTACATCTACCAGCAGCCAAATATCAGGCAGATCTGAGAAGTCTTATGGGAAAGTGGGAGATAGAAGTAAAAGATCCAGAGAGGTCAAGGACACCACAAGAAGATGTACAGAATCAATTAACCTGGGCCCATGAGGACTCACAGAGACTGAACAATCAAAGATCATGTGGAGGCTGGACCTGGGCCCCTACATGCTTGTAGCAGATATTTAGCTTGGTCCTTATATGGGTCCTCTAACAATTGGAGCTGGGACTGTCAGTGACTCTGTTGCCTGCAATTGGATCCCCTTCCTCTACTTGGACTGCCTGGTTGAACCTCAGTGGGGGAGGAGGTGCTTAGTTCTACTGGGAGTAGATGTCAGAAGGTGGGCTGATACACGGTAGGGGCTTTCTCTTCTTTGAGGAGAAGGGTGGGATGGAGGAAGGATTTGAAAACTTGTCTAGAGAAGAGCGGGTAAGCAGGCTGTGATTGATATATAATGTGAATTTTTAAAAAAGATTATGGGAATAAAGAAAAAGAAAACGTAGCATCGATTTTCCCCCCAAGTCAATCTGGTATGTAATTGTCTCAGTTGAGGTTCCCTCTTCCAAAATGTCTCTATTTCGTGTTAAGTTGAACAGTACTAGCCAGAGCGGAGACCTTTGTATTCCGTGACTCAGAGCTTTTAATACTAAAGAATCTGGCATTTGCCAATTCATAACTAGGATTTGCATATTTAAGAAGGACCCAGTCAACTGATTAGTAATATGACCATTCTTACAGTATCTAAAATACTGAGTCTTTAATGAAAAAAATGAACACACATAATCTTTTGAGGAATGAATCTAAACGTCCTCACCTGGACTCACTGAATGTATGTACCTCGTGGTGATCTAGCTGTGTTGCACAAATGTGTCTGTTTCTGTTTTGGCTACAAGCAGATCATTCTAGTCTAGAGAACAAGGGAAGGCCACTTGCCCACTGAGTTATTTCACTGCTGATTTTTTCAAAGTCTGACATGTTTAAGAACTAGGATGCTTCCCGTGAGTTCAGAGAATAACATATATTTTAAATATAGCGTTTATGCCCTTTGATTTAAATTAAAAATATTCCATAATCATAACTTTCATTCCCTTTAATAAACATTGACCAAGCCATATCAGTAGTAGAGATGTGTGACAAAGATTATGAAGAAATTGTGTGAAAACTTGAAGAAGGCCTCTCCTTGCTTCCCTTCCTAGGAACTTAGAAAATCATGTGCATCCAAATACAGAAATGCAAATTTCCATAAAGTTATATAAAAACATTTGATCCACTAGCCTCACATTTAAGCTTAATGAATGCATAAAAATGACAAATACCTAATGGAGCCCTGACTTAAGATACATTCCAGAAATTTGCCTCCGTAGTCCCTATTGTCCACGGATTAAGCATTAGTGGGAAATCTAATGTTTGTTTGGTGCACAGGCTTTCCTGATGAATGGAGGCTGATTTGTGTGATTGACCTTGGGACACAGACCTTCATCTTGTCTCATAAAGTAAAGTCTGAACTCTGCTTGGGTCTTCACCTCCTGGAATGATCTTTCCATCAATATCTTCAGAGACATACTTGCCTGGAGACTGTGGAGACAATTACACACATAAGAATTCATCCCCCAAAGGGAATTTGGATGACAATTTATCATTCATTATGATACAACATGATTAGATAAACTGTAAGTAAAGAGACAAACAAGGACGATTGGCTTAGGAATGTGGCTGAATCAATAAACTTCTCTTAAAAGGGTATGTTTCTCCTTGGAATAAATGAGAGGAGAAAGGGAAGTTTCAAGGACATTCATTAAAGTTCTTCTCCTGAGTCGACTGAGGATGTCCTAAAAAGTACTTCACCACTTCGATTTTTTAAATTGAAAATATACCACTGAGAATCGAGGTGATTATACTTTAATAGTTTCTGGGGGAAATTCATGTGGAAAATGTGAACCACATGAAGCTGAAAAGAAAGTACCAAGTGTTCATGGGTGCTTTGAGTATGCAGAAGTCAGTATCACCTGGGTCCCTTCTATCTATGATCCCTATTCACACCCACTATAGGAAGTCACTCAACCCCATTTCTGCCAACTACCTGAGAATTAAATAAATATTTGCCAAAAAGCAAGTAGGAGTATCTGACAAGGAACTCTATAGAAGGACCATTTCATGAAACAATTGGAAAGATATTTTTAAAAAAATAAAAAATCATTCAGTATGAATTATAGGCCTGCTATAATGGTTCCATTCAAAGAATTTATCTGAGTTCTTATGAAATTTGTTTCATTTCGCCAATGTCCCAATGGAACCTTATATTCAAATGAGCTATGAAGTCTTGTAGAGTCTAAATTTTTGTAATTCAAACTATCTGCAGAATTCTCCAAATACTCTTATCTGCACCCCTAGGTAGGTTATACAATCAAGTTATACAGAAAACATTAGTCTCTTATTTCAGGTAAAAGTAGATAATCCTTACATCCACCCACTTAACTACTGGGAAGGATTCAAAATACCAATATCTGTGAAGCCATTCACACTGTGTTTAACATAGAAAAACACAATAACAAGTGTTACATATACCTGTCAAATTTATAATTGACTTTCTTACCTCTCTGTAAAAGCAGAGTTTCTCCAAATACTACTCTCTGGTGAATTAAGCTAATCACTGAACCTAGAAAGTTTAAACATTATGGATGCCTTACTTCTCACTGAAACTGTTTATCTCTTTCAGCTCTTTCTCCATACCATCTTCAAATACTTACTTGCAAAGTTCTGGTATTTGTCCCAACCATCTCAAGTATACATCCATAACTCTATCTAGTTGTGTTGTTCCATATAAACTTACCCAGATTAATACAAGGTCCTCAGTCCTAACAAAGTCTCTCTCACCATTAATCCTTCAATCCTTCCCATAGAGTGACCATATTAGTTTTCCTAAAATATTCTGGCAGTGATGAGTACTGATAATAATATACTAGATATGATCATCATCTATTCTTAAATTGAACAAATATTCATCGGTTAAATGGCATGCTCCTGAAAATTTTTGTTCACTAAATTATATCAACAAATAAAGCAGACATTCTCTGCCATCCAGAAGCCTAACTCATCACAAGCATGATAATGGTGATCTTTAACATAGCTGAATAAAGTAGGAGAGTTTAGCATGAAAGCTTATCATTAGGCATCAGTTTTCCTTTTGACCTATATATTGTCAGGTGTACAGGATAGTTCATATGCATGACCTACAAACTTTAGGCAATCCCTCAAGTGTGGGTGGAATTCCCATTTCACTGAGGTAAACTAGGTTCAGAAGGCTTGGCAACTTGATTAACATACAGGCCGTAAGGACCCATGTCCAGCAAGGGCTGTGACCACTACCCATGATATGTTCCATGTCTATCCAACAGTATTACTGAGGAAGTATTTTTCACACTATACAAACTTTGCAAAAGCTTGCAAATGTCTAAAATGTCTAAATAGCCTGATAAACATCCACTTAAAACACAATCAGCCCCCATGAAATCTTTTCTTGCTGACATTATTGTCTGTCTGATCTTGTATCTTATCTTGAAGGCATCAGGGGTCATTCATTCTTTCATAAACTGCATTTCGCTTTATTTCCTCTGTACAATGTCACCTCAAAATCTAGAATTCTCTCCTTGTATGTATATCTTTCTCTCTGTGTCAATTTTCTCTTAGGGCATCTAAAATCTATGGAAGCATCTGGACCTCTCCACCACAATTGAGTTGTTCCTTATAGGGTCATCAAGGTTTGCCATCTCAATATGACACTTAGTTTAATCTCCCTTTATTACTATAATTTGTACCTTGATATAATTTGTTTATATTCTATCAATCAAATTACTCTTTTACTCTTGTATGACTTTATTATAAGATACATATCAAGATGCCTTATGTATTTTATAAATGTACAATATTGATTAATTTGGGAAACAAATTATCTTCAACATTGCACAAGTGAGTGTCCTTTAACCCTTTAATCCCCATCCATTTGATCCCTTTTTTGTAAAAATTTTGAAAGCTATAAAGGATTAATGGAAGTTATGGCTGAATTATAGTAAATAAAGAGGTCAGTTTGACTTGTTTGCTAAAAAAGGACAGAATAAAATGATATATGAGTAAAAGGTGTAAGTAAACCTCAAACTGATGATGGTATAAATACAGTTTCCCCCTTTCCTCAGTTTCTTCTAGACTTGATTATTATGAGATTCTCAGTGACTTCCTTGGCAGTGACTACCAGTTCTTAGGATTTGCTTTTGGATGCCTCAAATGGATAATTCCAGAAAGTATGAATGTTAAGACAGTACAGTGAATGGGACTTTTTGCAACTGTGTTTTGTAGATTGGTATGCTATAGAATAGTGATGGTTTCTGAAGGCAGACAAGCCTCTGAAATGTGAGCTTTATAAAATGTGCCTTCAGGAGGATCAGCTGTGCTGTGTTACCTAAAGGCCTTCTACTTTTTCTTCTTCCTCCTCTTCCTCCTCTTCCTCCTCTTTCTCCTCGTCCTTGTCCTCATCCTCGTCCTCCTCCTCGTCCTCCTCGTCCTCCTCCTCGTCCTCCTCCTCGTCCTCCTCGTCCTCCTCGTCCTCCTCGTCCTCCTCGTCCTCCTCGTCCTCCTCGTCCTTGTCCTCCTCCTCGTTCTCCTCCTCGTCTTCCTCGTCCTCCTCGTCGTCCTCCTCCTCCTCATCCTCCTCCTCCTCCTCGTTCTCCTCCTCCTCGTCCTCGTCCTCCTCCTCCTCCTCCTTCTCCTTCTCCTCCTCCTTCTCTCCTTCCTCCTCCTCTAGCTCAGTATCTGTCAGGGCCCCATCAATCCATTTCTGACATTTTAGTTTGTGAAGACTGGCTTGGAGTGACAGGAGGGTGTCACTAATGCAGGGAAGGCTTCTGGGAAGCTCTTTCGCTTTAAGCTGCAGGGTAAATGAATCTGCCTCTTGCTTTCTCCCAGGAACTGCTTACCTTCAATCTTTCAATTAAAGGTCAAATGGTGAAGGGAGACACACTGGTGGTCTATTACAGTGTTTTGTTCCCATTGTCAGTGAATCTCTTCTTTACCATTCATGGTTCTCAACCTGCCCAAGGTCTGTGCTCCCCACCCACACTGTGTTTCTGATTAAAAAGGTGAGAATTTTTACAATGTTCTGAAGAGCTTTCAGATTTAGCAAAAAGGAGAGAATTGTTATTACTTACAAATAAAATAGAGAATTTTCCCCAGCTAGAACCATGTTTAAACCTTTACCAGAATATATCAAAAGCAGAATTTTATGGGAGTCAAAGAAAAAACAGCTTTTAGAAAGTTAAAATCATGCCTCCCCCTTCCCTGCTTGGTTTTCTTGGCTAAGTAAAGAGAATGGCTAAGCTATGCCACAAAAAGGAAGCAATTATGTACTTACAGCATGCCAAGCTTGATGTGAACTAATGTATGTAATCCTTATTAAAATCGCAAGCGATATCTTTGTTAATGTTCAGGCCCTACAGACAACTGTGAAAATTGTCAGACGTTAGAGAGGTAGGAAGGGAAGTACATGGACTCTCTTATGGGGGAACTGATTTTAATGTGTGTGCTCTGTATCACCTAGCCAAGCAATTCTGTGATGTGGGAAATGGATAGGAAAATAGAAGTACCTAGCATCGAGTGGACTGGAGTCTAAAACACATTAGTGACTCTCAAATCTTTACTTGCTCTATGTATGCTTATGAAAGCTAGTTTTATTAACACATTGATCTTAGTCTTTCAGAAATGATCCAGTTACTATCTAATATATCTTTTAATTCACAATCAATTCATACATATTGAATATGTATAACATGTTGAAGATGAACATGTTAAAATGCTATTTATTTCACCAACATCTAATCTGTCCTTTCCTGTATAAATCTCTATCCTAGGAGCTGCAATATACATCATCTTATACAAGCTACATGATTTTCATTATTTTGTTTAAGCTAAAGTATATCATCCACTCAATACTAATATTGAGGCAAATAGTACCTAATAGATTTACTAAGTGACTTCAGGCCACCAGATTGAAATAGACAGAACTGACATCTAGAATTCTGATAACACTCAAGTCCCAAATGTGTATCAGTCATCAGGTCACATAAAGCATTTGATAGTCTTATCTTTAGGGAACTTATGATATATATCACTAAAAATCTAATTAGAGGAAATGGACCAAATTTTACAGGTAACATTCCCTGATGTGTGATTGGCTTGCCAAAGAAATAAATGTAACTGTTCAGCAAGCCCAACTGATGAAGTTCTCTGACAACCTTATGGTTATTTCATCAGTACTTCTGGGTTCTGAGGTCAAACTGTGGATATTTCATCCAGAAGCCACTATTTGAAAGAGATTATTTGATCTGATGAATTGTAAGGTAGAAGACACCAGTTGTAAAGTAGTAGTTTTAAACTCAGTAAGCCTGGCCTTCTGCAGACGTAACCCTAAAAAATGGTTGCTTTATGTAGACAGACATTGGTCTGGATATAGTTTGAAACTAACTGATAGTTCTGCAGTGAAGACATCAATAGAGAATGACGACCTAGACAAAGGGTATTAATAACTTTCAGTTGATTATATGCCTCCAATCCTATCCAGATGTTGAAACTGGTAAATTGGTTCCTATATATACTTATAGACAGTTTAATGTTATTAGACGTCATTTTTTTTCCTAATAGTTTCAACTTCGTATATTGAAGTAGTACTTGGGCACCTACTCATGGAGCGTAATTCCATTTGCATATAGTGAAAATGGTGCCTCGGTAAGTGCACAATTCTGCCCCCCCCTACACATGCACACATACATTAGTATACTTGGCAAGATAACCAGAAAGAGTGAACTATGAAGAGTGGAGAATAAGAAGATGAGAAAACCAAGCATAGTGGTGTGTACCTATAATCTCATAGCTAGGGAAGCAAGACAGTGTATCCGTCTGGCTTGCTTGACAGTCAGAGGAATGGAATCAGTGCTCTGCAAGGTCAGGGAGAAACCCTATCTCAAGAAATAAAATGAAGAGGATAGAGTAAAATAACTAAAGATGACATGTGGTATGTGTATGTGTGCACATATAAAAATAGAAAAACTGAAAATAGGTACCGCTAAGGGTAGTTCTCACACTGCGTCTCATCACATCCTTCCCACATTTCTAACAGCACTTTGTGTAAAAGGACAGCATGGTTTCTTGTTGAGTACCAGCTGGAGATGGCCAGAGACCCTGCAGGTTAGAGACCCCATAGATTTCCCTGCAAGGGACGGCATACATTTTGCCACACTCCCAGGCTCTAGACTCCTGACAGGAGGCCGAAGACCTCCATCGATATGATCTGCATCTTTCAGGCACATAGGACAACACACACTAGTCTCTCCACAGGTGGAGGGCGTGAGAACAGGCCGCAGAGCCTCAAGACAGATCTCCATATTAATGAGATATTTAAAGGCCAGAAGATGTAGCCAATTAAGCATCCCTTCCCAGACCCACCTCCTTGCAAAAGGTATTTAACCCCAGATCTACCCTGAAAATACCTGGGTATAGTTTCCATTTTCCGCCATGACAATAAACATTTTAAGACCATGGACTATATTTCTCTTTCTTGGGACTCACCGTGGGGAACCTTAGAGAAGGTTTTCAACTACTGAGCCATTGTCTAATCTCCCACTGACAACCTCTCTAGTTCTCAGCCACAGAGGCCCAGCAACCCAAGCAAGCCGAGCCAACCATGACCCAGCCAAGCGATTTGCCTCGATCAGAACTGTCACCCGTGTGAGACACAGCCAGAGCTTCTCCCCCTCCCCGTTAGACGTCAGATTGTATTCCCCACCCCAGATCTGAGTGCCACCGCTTCACATAGCCGATGTCGTCCCCCCCCACCCCCCAATGCGCCAGCGTGGAGTGAACACAGTCAACTTCCAGTGGCCCTAGCTCCTTGGGGTGGGGGGGGAGACAGACGTGGGTCCCTCTACAGCCCAACAGGACCCATGCACGTTACAACCCAACACTTTGCACATATTTATGGGCCATTTGTACATATTCTTAAAAGAAAAATGCATCAAATATTCTACCAAATTGAAGAAACTGGGGGATGTAATAATAATAATAACAATTTTATTATTATTATTATTATTATTGTCATTGTAGTAAGAGTTCAAGATATATTCTGGCTGTGAATTCTAATATATATATATAAATTTTTTACAGATATTTCCTTCTAGTACAAATTAAGTCATAAAAGTTCTAGTAGATGTAAAATCCTGATAATTGATCTATTATATTTTATATTTTAGTGTCACTTATAAGAATCCATTTCCTAAGCAAAGCAATCAAAAATTTGCATTTCCTTCCTCAAATAATATGTCTTCACTCTTCTCTTTGAGTATAGATCCATTTGAGTTATCAGTTTGCATGTACATTCTACCTTTTTATTTGTATTTGGATATGCAGTTGTTCTCATATTTTAAAATAGTTTTCTTTACCTATAAAATCTCCTTATTTGTCCAAACCCATGACGCATAAACTTAAGTCTCTTTTTGTTAGTTTTCTTCTCCTCCAGTCATCGTCATATGCGTGTCCTCTTGCTAGTACAGAATAATGCTGATGACTTCAGGTATCCAGTAAGCTTTAATACATGGGAATATAAACATCCCATTTTTTCTTCTTTTTCAACACTGTCTTTAAGAAACATGCATTTCCATTTGATTATGACCCATCCAGCTGAACTTATAATAGAAGTATCCTCAATTACCAGGACATTTTGGGGATAACTGCTCTCCTGTGGATGCTAAGCTTTTGATTATAAACATGGAATGCTTGTTGAAGCTGTGGAAAATCTTACGATGTTTTTTGTAATTTTCCATGGTTTCAACTGAAACCATCTATACCTCTTTTGTGAAAATTTTCCTTGCTATTTTGCTACTTTTCATATTATTAAATCCAAAGCTATTTTCAATCTATTATATTCTTTATTAATAGTAAACAGAAGCTAATTTTCATTGGTATATTCAGATTACATAGTCTGAATCCCATTAGACTAATTAGTTCTAGCAGGTTTGATTCTTTAAAGTTATTATTCTTAGAGATTTTTAAGTGTGTGTGTGTGTGTATGTGTGTACAGAATCAAGTGGTCTTTGAACACATACAGTTTAACTTCTGTTTTTTATTTAAACGCCATGATACACCATATTTTTCTTCATTGTTTGATAGATGTCTATGCTGATTCCATAATTTGACATTTGTAAGTAGTGCTATAATAAACATAGATAAAATATTTATGACATATTGACTTGGAGTCCCTCACGTATATACACATTATTCATGAAGCTGGATCACACAGTTGTTCTATGGTTAAGTTTTTGTGGAACTTCTGGGCTTGTTTCTCCAGCAGCTGGACCAGTTCATGTTCTTGCAATTGCCAAAGTATGAGACCTCCCATTTCCTAGGATGTTTGCCATGTTTTATCATTCTTTTGCTTGATGACTGTCATTCTTACTTTCATGACTGAGTCTCAATGTAGTTTTGATGAGAACTTCTCTGCTGGTCAATAATGTTAGATGTATTTTTCATGAATTTATTGGCCATCTGTACTTCAGCTTTTGAGAACTGTCAATTCACTTAATTAAGTCTACTTACTATTTGAGTCATTTAGTTCTTTATATAAGATAAATGTTAATCTATCAGATCTATAGCAAGGGAAATTTTCTCTAATACAGAAAACTCTATCTTCTCAATTAATTACCCAAGTGCTGTGAAAAAAGCTTTCAATCTTATGCAATATTTTTACCGTCTCATGATACTACTTTCTGTCCCTTTTAGAAAACTTTTAGCTTTACCCTTAGACATCAATGTATTTTCTTATTCTTGTCTCTGCCAGAATCAGATCTTAGTACGATTTTTGACCTATTTTTGAATGAACTTGGCACAGAGTAAGAGACAAGGCTCTAGTTTCATTCTTCTATACATGCATAACCAGTTTCTTCAGCACCATTATTGAAGAGACACTTGTTTCTCAAATACATGTCTTTGATGTTTTTCTATATTTAATAGGAGAGTGACACATAAGAAATTTCAAAAATATGGTCAACTAAACCAGACCTGTACAATGACACAAACAGTTTACATCCCAATGTGAATGGAAGAAATATCACAAGTCTTCAGCCATAAATGAAAAGCTACAGCTAATTAATGGCTGTAAAGAGACAGAATATCAATCTTCACAAGGGATGAGCTCCATGACATGTTATCCAATCCTAAATTGTTAGCTCTAAGCAAATATACATACAGACGTGGCTGAACTAGACTCAGTAAGATGAACATATTTATATATGCATACAGATGTATATGTACATGTATATATGTAGATTTATATATAAAATAATTAAATATATATATATATATTTAAACATAAGAGTTAATACATTTGAGAAGGAGCTGAGGTGGGCACAGGAGGAATTAGTTGTAGGAAGGAGCAGATGCAGAGCAAATGATGTCATTGTAGTACTCATGTATGAAAATCTCAAAAACTTCAAAATAAATCAATACAAATATCAGGTAACTATAGGCATGTTCAGTAAGTACTGGCTACTCTTCTGTCATAACAAGCTCTCCCTTGCTGGTTGTTCCCTGTGGCCTAGTAGTATAACCAGAAAGCAGGGACTGTGGTCCTCAGGTAACGTTCTCTATGCTCAAGATTTCTTTGCCTAATAAAGAATTTTTATGCTTTCCTTTAAAATTCTTATTTATTTATTTTATGATGAATGATATTGAAATTTGCATAGTTTGCTGTAAATCTGTAGATTACTTTTGGTGATTCAATAATTTTAGTGTATTGATTCTGCCCATCCATTAGTGTCTTACCATCTCCTAGTATCTTACTCAATTACTTTCCTCAGCATTTTAAACTTTCACTGTAAAGTCTTCTGTCTTCTTCATTGAGGTATTTTATTTTGTTGAAACCATTGTGAATATGATTGTTTCACTGAGTGTTTTCTTGGTATGTTTACTATTGGTGTCTAAGAAAACAATAGATTGGTGATATTGTTATGCTTGCAGACAGGAGTTGACTGAAACAGATGCAGATACCCACAGCTGAACACTGGAAGGAGGTTGGGGATTCTTCTGGAAGATTTAGCAGAAGATTTGAAGGCCCTGAAGGGTATAAAAACTCCACAGGAAGACCAATAGAGTCAACTAACCTGAACCCTTCTAAGGAGAAGCTCTCAGAGACTGAGCCACCAGCCAAGGAATATATATGGGCTGAACAGAGGCTCCAGGCAGATATGTAGCAGATGTGCAATGTGTTCTCCACATGGGTCCCCTAACTACTCTAGAGGGGGCTGTAGCCTGTCTGTGGAATCCATTCCCCCAACAAAGTTTCCTTGTCTGCCTTCAGTGGGAGAGGATGTGCCTAACCCTACAGAGAACTGATGACTCATGGTAGAGGATCCCCCTGAGAGTACCCTCCCAGGGAAGAGAGGGACAGGGAGGGACTTTGTGAGATGGTGACTGGAGAGCAGTGATTGGAATGTAAAAAACACTTACTAATTTTAAGAAAGTGAAAGCAATTGATTATTGTATGTTAGTTTTGTAAACCTACTATTTTGTAAGAAGTGTTTATCAGTTTTAACCTTCCTGGTGTTGTGTTTAGGGACTTATATAAAGGATATATTGTCAGAAATAGGAAAAATTAGACTTATTCCTTTCTTCCAAGTATCTCTTTTTATTTGTATCTCTTTCTTTATTATTGAAATTAAGTCTACTAGAACCATATAAATGAATTCCATTTTTTCTTTTGTTTTACTTTAGTGCGTATATCATATCTGTCTCTCTCTCTCTCTCTGTCTCTCTCTCTGTGTCTCTCTCTCTCTGTCTCTCTCTCTGTCTGTGTCTTTCTCTCTCTCTCTCTCTCTCTCTCTCACACACACACACACACACACACTCACACACAAACACAAACACACACAATCCTATTGGTCCTGTTTCTCCAGCGAACCCTGACTACTATCAACTGTCAAGTTCCGTGGCTTGCTGGAGATAGACATGTAGCTTCGCTACTTTAGACCAATGTTGCAGCAGCCTTTTTGTGTCTTTGAGACTGACTCTTGAAAATACTTGCTTTGATGGTTATTTCTGAATAGAGAAATCTTGAGTCTTGAATTGCTAGTTTCATGGAAGGCTCTCTTCTTTTGAGTATTCTTGTATTTTCAGAGCTCCTTATAGGGAAGGGTGAAGCGTTGCTCGTACTGTTCCTATTGTCCCAGTGTAGAGTGAGAAGTTTTTCTTTAAAGGAACTAATATCCTCAGCAATTACAGAAACACTTTCTGTGCCTCTGTTGTCTTCAAATTTAACCTGTTATTTCTTCATCAAATCGCACCTTTTTCTTATCTTTCTATTCCATTTATTGTTCTCTCTAACTCTAACTTTCTCTGAAGACCTGGACCAAAGCAGCTGTAACCATGACACAGTATGCATCCTAGAGTCTCAAAGACAAACAAATTAGTCCATTATCTTTTAATTTAGTCTCAGTTCCATTCTGAGGACACAGATAGAGTGAAAATAGTTATCTTCCATAAAGCATCATGATGGTTTTTATCCTATAAAACTTCCTAAGCTCAGTCTGAAGTGTCCATGTCTCTCTCTGCTTTCCAGTCTTCCAAACACCCATCAGAATGGTGTATTGGATAACAGTTTTTGTGTTCCTCCCTGGCGAAGATTATCCCGTTTCCAGCATTCCTTAGTTGCCTGTAGTTTCTTGGTATTGAATCCATATGATCTTTGCCTTATACATGTTGGTCTTTTAATCTATCTCTAAATTATGATAGACTTTATAAGGGAACACATAACAGGTGTAAGGTAAATAAATAAGGAAGGAAGGAAAGAAAGAAAGATAGAAAGAAAGAAAGATAGAAGGAAGGAAGGGAGAAAGGAAGGAAGGGAGAAAGGAAGGAAGGGAGGAAGGAAGGAAGGAAGGGAGGAAGGAAGGAAGGAAGGGAGGAAGGAAGGAAGGAAGGAAGAAAGAAAGCTAGTTATTTTGGAGATTTTTCTGGTGGTAAGACTCCATAAGAATACCAAGATAAAGTTCATAAGAGACTAGAAGTGGTCAGAATAAGAGGAGAATACTTTCTCAGTAGTAATAAGATCGTTGAGGTAATTGAGCAAGTTATTCCAGATGTGAGAAGTAGCACAGCATTTGGAAATGTCAGTTAAGTCATAGATGAATTACAGTTTGAGCTCAGGACAAGAGCCCTCAATTTGTCAGATTTTAAACACTGTTAATTAATGCCTGAGAAAAATTTAATATATCTGATCTGAAATTGTACCAAGAACTCCTGAGAGAGCTTCCTTGAAGTATATCACACTACCTCTCAGTGCCAATGAGAGGGTACAGTGTCCTCACCATCTGTAGTTTGTAATAGGTGGATCTTGAGGACAATCTTTTAAGAAACAAAGGTCCAATGACTAGAATGTTGCATGTGGGTGATGTGAGAACTTCTAAAACAACACAAATATTAATCTTCTTATCCAAGAAAATATAGATACATGTACAATTGTACATTTGGAAAATCAATGATCTTGATATGCTTTAAAATACCTTCCCCTCAGAATCATCTCATATGGAAATTTTAGTAGAATGTTTGTAAAGTAGAGCATGGGAATTTGAAGAAATTACATCAAATATTTTTAAAATGCTGTGTCACTTGGAAGTTTATGTGCTATTGTATAAAAGAATCAAGTAAATTTCCCTCATGCTTCATCTGCTTAATGTTAAACTATATCTTTGTGTTCCCTTGAAGGTGGATGCATCATGTGGTAGGACTCTGAGAAGAAATCTATATGGATAATTTTTTCTCACCTAGATACAGTTACTTTATAATTCCTGGACTTATGGCTTTGAAATTGACCACTGAAGTGGGCATCAGTATGTCTCTGATTGACTATAGAGGTTCATATAATATTAATGTATTAATTTATAAAGACAAAGTAAAATTGTAATAATATCATAGAATACAAGTGTATCTGTAGCAATGGAAACTATTTATTTTTAGCCTACTGGTATCCTTAGTCATTGTTCCTGTGAAGAGGGGCAGAAGCATTCATTAACATTTGGCGGAGCATGCTTGGAATTCTGTCTCCATTCTTGTTAGTTCTGAGACCCCCAACTCATGACTTAGCAACACATAGTGGCAAAAGGATGAGGAATGGGATAATTATAGGGCTGAGTTAGTTAATAGACCTACCTGCTGATCAAAGAGCTACAGAGCCTAAGTACCCTCATGTGTTAACATTAAACAAGTAAGGGAAACACAAATGCAGAGTGAAGCTGGTTTTTAAGTCTTTAACATTATTAAAAATTGAGTTTTCATCTTTTTCAGAATAAATTTGGATAGGACCTGGTACTCACAAACATACTATTTTCCCTTTCTCAATGTTCTGAAGAGGCTTGAATTTTATACAATCAATCCCAATGTTGGAAAGAGCAAAATTAGATATTTTAAGAATTAATTTATAGTGTTAAATGAACTAGATCAGAATTTAATTACCAAAGACTTCCATTGTCCCTCGATAATTTCTTCTGCTCATGTGAAGCTCATTCATGTTTCCAACATGACTCTTTGACAAGCTTATTTCAACATCTGCCTCTTACAGAGCCGTGATCTAACAGGAATCTCAGTATGGGGCTTATCAACTTAGCCCTTGTGGAACAATGTTCTGGACATACATATGTCAGTCTGAAGTACAGCAACACTTTGTTTCTTCATGTTGATGAATCGCTCTCTTTTGTAAAAGTATAAGACTCTGATAGCCTGTCATCAGTTACTGCACACTTGAATTATTCCTGGAATCTTAGTTTTATAAATAACTTTTCTGTGAGTACTTTTACACGTGTCTTTTTGTATACATATGTTTATATTTTTCCTGGATTGATACATGAATATAAGGGTCTCAAGAAGTTTAAGAACAAAAATGTTTGGCTCTGTACACATGAGAAATCTCTTGGTTTACTTGGATAATCTATTATTAAAGTAGTCAGTGGCATATATAATTTGTTTCCTTTATACTAAAATATCTGTTGAGTATAATTGCATTTTTTAATATTTCATTGTTAGTGTTTTGAAATGTTATTGCTTTTGCTGTTTGCAATGTTATTTTCATTAGTTTTATCAAGATTTTATCTGTGTAGATGTGTATGTGTAACTGAGTGAGGAGTAAAGAATCCTATGACTTCATAATCTAGATGTTTTTATATTTCATATTCTGTTTTCAGCAATGATAATGGTAAATTGTTGTAGAAAAGTGACACAGTGTGGTTGGGGAAATGTCTCACTGGTTAAAGTGCGTTTTTGTGCAAGTATTAGGGCTAACATTTGGATCCAAGAAACCATGTGAAGGTTGTATGGGTTTGGCAGCCAACTGGATTCTCAGTACACAGAAGATAAGGAATCCCCAGAAGAAACTGGCTAGCCAGCCCAACAAAAATGATGAGCTCTTGTTCAGAAAGACAGCCTGCTTTAGTAGGAGAGGTAGAAGAGGAATTCTTTGAGGAAGACACATGCTGTCAAATTCTAGGCAGGAGTGTGCATGCACACATACATACACACACACACACACAGACACATATATACAGAGGAATGGGGAGAAATATGATAATGAAATAGATTTTGTAATCACAATTTTATGCAATAGTACTTATATAATATTTACCTGTGTCTGTTTAGTTTAGCTTTGGCTGGCTATTTATATGTAAATTTATTTTTGACTGCTTGATGTTTATTTTTCTTATTCATATGTCTTTCCCATTTCAGTATCTAACATTTGGATTTACGTTCCAATTTTGTATTTAGTTGTTATCCTTGAATTGTCTTTTATCTTGTTCTTATCCACTTCCTTATTTCATTTTCCATGTGATTTCTAATACTTGTGGATCATTTAGAAATATGTTATTATTTTCTGCATCTTTGTGTATTACAAATATCTCCTTATTATTCCTTATTTTATTACAGCATAAGGTCTCACTGTGTTTATATTTGCTGAGGTTTGCTTTAGAACTTGGTGTATCACCCACCATTGAGTGTAATCCACATGTTCTTTGTGGAAGTTGTTTATACAAAAGGAGGTCAGAGCCGTTCAAATTCCCCATCTACTCAATGATTTTTCTATCTACATGTCCCATCAATTATTGGCAATTGGATATTTTAAGTATCACTCTGAACCCTCTGATATCTTTCTCTTTCAGTTCTATAACATTATCGTATTTAGAAGAAATTATTTTATATGTTTGTATATTCACAACGTCGATGACACCTCAGCAATTATTTTTCTGTTATGAAATGTATAACTCTACTTAATATTAATTGTTTTGAAGTCTACCTTGCTATCAGCATAGGTTAATTCCAGTACTATGGTTACTCTATTATCTTTTATAAATTGTTTCTTTATCCCTTATTTCTTCAACAGTTCAACAATTTGGAGTCTATGAAACCACAATGCATCTCTTGTAAAAAAGAAAGAGAGGGGGCAGGGAAGTCATTAACCCTTAAAATAATTGCAATGTACTAATCTCTGGATTATATTTGTTTTATATTTATATATTTTTTAAATCAAAAATATTTCCTTCATAAAATATATTTTAGTCATGTTTGCACCTCCACATACTCTCCCAAAGTTTTTCCCACCTCCCTACTTGCCCAGTGCAAACTTTACATTCTTTCTCTGTCAAAACAAAAGGAAACAGAACAAAACAAACAAAATAAACATTCCCCCATCCCCAACCTAGAAGCAATCCCAAATTGATAGCCACTTACAAAGGAAAAATTAGTGTTTTTTCCAAGTGATTCTCACAGGGGAAACAAACTACTCTTAAGGATAGGCTGCATGCTCAAAAGTAGACGGCCAAAACAAAACAACCAGGGGCTATCTTTGGAGGTTACTTATCTCGTAATATTAAGTCACGGTATTTTTTTAACCTTAACAATCCTTGGTGTATATATATGGCTTCATGTTTGGGGTTATAACATTCATGTCAATGCGAATGTTTATTTGTATACTGAATTGACATTATTCTTTCCAATTTAGTGTAACTCTGGTATCTTATATGGGATTCCATGCTAATAATGGCTTCTCCACTCCTGTGCTTAATCCTCGGTAATGTATTTTCATACTTTTAATATTTGAAAGTCCTCCAGGTATAAGTTTCTGAACTAAGTTTTCTCTTTTAGTAAACTGACAGGGCCATTTTAGTGCTTTCTTTTCTGTTGCTTAAAATATGATGCTGCTAGATAATTTCTGTGTGTGGACCATTTGCTTCTTCCTTTTTATCTTTGTCTTGGTTTCTGAAGTTTAGTTGTTTTTTTATCCTAATCTGAATAGATTTTTCTTGAGGTTCTTAGATCTGTAAACTAAGAATTGCTTTCAAATAAAATTGTAAGTTTTCTGTAGTTGTAGTTTCTGTATGATAGAGGGAGGGAGGGAGGGAGGGAGGGAGGGAGGGAGGGAGAGGGAGAGGGAGAGAGAGAGAGAGAGAGAGAGAGAGAGAGAGGAAAATTAAGAACAGCCTAAAATTAGAGCTTCTGCTATGAAGAAGCAGCCAAATAATTGAAAATAGACTCTTAGGAAGTCCTATAATTTGAAAAAAAATATCAATAGAATGTGGTGATTAAGTCAAGCTCCACACACACAAAGGTGGGCTTTGCAAGGCACAGGAAACAGTGAAATATAGAATTCATAAATTCAATACCATCGTAGCTCTTTGGAGAATGAAAATGAAAGTGAAATTACCTCAATTACCTAAAATCACTATTTTTCGTATACAGAAACAAAATTCTTCTCTTTGGTAAGGGCACTGAAGTATTTAGCATAGCAATGTAAAAGGTGTCTATACCAGGGTGAGTTTTCATGAAATTTCAGAACCTTGTAGAGTTAAAGTAAAAAAAAAATTACATCTTCTAAATATTTAAAGAAAATATCATGAAAAGTATGGATTTTGGAGGGTAGCAGAACAATGCCTTAAAAAACATAGAAAAACAATTTCACCCAGAATTTCTATAGTCCTATGTCTTGATAAACTACAAGTCTCAAGATAATATGAAGATTTTTGCCTGCTGAAGTGAACATTGAAATCATTGGTTTTCTATATGATCCATCTTCAGAAATTAATAGAGGTTGTAACTCAGCAATTTGTGGACATAAATTAAAAAAGATTCTTACAGTCTAAAGTATAGGAGATGTTGAAGAGCTGCTAGGAAGAGAAGCAGGGCACCCGTGTGTGGTACTGAGAGCAACCTAACCTCCAGAAACATTGGATCCTTATGGAATGTGACAGGTTACACCAATTTTAATGACTATGCTAGAAGATGGTTGGATAGAGAAGGAAATGAGAGACAAATGGTTAGAAATTAAATAACGAAAAAAGTAAAAGGAATATAGCATAGTAAAAGGAAAAACAACATAGGTAAGAAAAAATTTCAAGTTAAAATGGTTAATTCCTATTTATTCAGTCAAAATATTAGATGCTGCTCATTCATTGTAAGAGCAGGGAAGTGTTGTGTATAATGTGTATGGGATGCTGCATTATCATGAAAAAGTCATACCAAAAATAGTAAGTCAATGGTCAACAGTAGAAACACATCATTCAAGTTTGGGAAAAGACAAAACAAAACAAAATAAGCCAGTTTGAAAGTGTCAAAGTGTCTTGTCCCTGGAAACTGTGCTAGGTCAGGGTGAATTTTGAAGTAAATTATCATACAATATTCATTTTATATTACATTACTTGCATGTGTTATTTGTATGTATTTGAAACAAAACAAACCATCTTGAGAAAGTACTCCATATATACAGTGAGAATTGTTTATGAAACAAAGAAGCACATAACTGTGTCTGCCTTTATTTTGACACTTGTGCCATCATTTAAAAGGAATCCAGATGGCAAGTTCTGCAAGAAACATATTTTTAACCCTGGGTTTATGTATTTTAGTGTAGATCTTCACTGGGGAATTCTTCACACCGCCCTGAGGACCTTGTTGCCCCCTGTGCTGTTCAATATTGGCATCACTGTCACAGGCACCTTTGGTTAATTGGCTTCCCATCCCATTATCACTTTTGGAACTCAACACTGCAGCCTTGTGGTCTGAAACAGTAAATGCCCCTTTAATGATTACCAAGGGCCATTTCTCTGTGGAACTCTGATTTTTCAGTGGACGAAGGGGTTGTAACAGAGCAGCATCCATGTTTTCTGAGACAGACACATTGATCAATGGAATAGAATTGAAGACCAAGAAATAAAACCACACACTTATGGGCACTTGATTTTTGACAAAGTAGCCAAACATATACAATGGAAAAAAGGAAGCACCTTCAAGAAGTGGTGCTGGTCTAACTGGCTGTCAATATGTAGAAAAATGAAAATAGGCCTTTCAGAAACCTCAAGTCCAAGTGGATCAAGGACCTCAACATAAAACCAGATACACTGAATCTAATAGAAGAGAAATTGGGAAAGAGCCTTCAACTCATTGGCACAGGGGAATATTTTCTAAACAGAAAAATAGAGAAAATATTGCTCTAAGATCAAGAATTGATAAAGGGGGCCTCATGAAACTGGAAAGTTTCTGTAAGGCAAAAGATATAACCATTAAGACAAATCAGCAACCTACAGATTTGAAAAACATCTTCAGTAGCCCCACATCTGATAGAGGTCTAATATCCAAAATATGTAAAGAACTCAAGAAGCTAACCACCAAAAAAATAAACAACCCAATCAAAAAATGGGGTATGCAACTAAACGGATAATCTACAACAGAGGAATCTCGAATGGCTGAGAAACTCATAAAGAAATATTCAAAGTCCTTAGTGATTAGAGAAATGCAATTCAAAACAATCCTGAGATTTTACCTTACATCAATCATAATGACTAAGATTGAAACTTCAGGAGACAGCATATGTTGGCCAGGAGGTGGCAAAAGAGGAACACTCCTCCATTGCTATTGGGATTGCAAACTGTTATAAACACTCTGGAAACAATCTGGAGGTTCCTCAGAAACTTGGAAATAAATTTACCTGAAGATCCAGCAATATCACTCTTGGGAATATACCCAAAAGATGCCTCACCATGACACAGGGACATGTGTTCCACTATGTTCATAGCTGCCTTGTTTGTGATAGCCAGAAGCTGAAAACAACCAAGATGTTTCACAACAGAAGAATGGATACAGAAAATGTGGTTCATTTACACAATGGAATATGACTCAGCTATTAGAAATGAGGACATCCTGAGTTTTGCAGGTTAAAGGACGGAACTAGAAATTATCATCCTGAGTGAGATAACTCAGACCCCAAAGGGCATGCATGGTATGTACTCACTAATAGGTGGATATTAGCCAAAATAAATAAATAAATAAATAAATAAATAAATAAATAAATACAGAATACCTGAGACACAGTCCACAGAACTTAAAAAGGTCAACAAGCTGAAGGGGCTAAGTGAGGATGCCTCAGTCCCACTTGAGAGGAAGATGAAAGCAAACACAAGAGGGGTGGGAGGGACAGACCTGATAGGGAAAGGGGATTGGGGGGAAGAGAGAAACATGATCTGATATTGGGTGGGGAAAAGGACTGAACCCCTGAAGGCCAGCAGAAAGAATGGAAATAGGCAACTTCGAGAGGTCGGAGGTGAGGGGACCCTACCAGAGACCTGGGTGGGAGGTGAGAGATGCTCAAGATTCAAAAAGAGGGGACCTTAGATGAAATGCCCTATTTGGGGAGAGGGAACTTGCAGAGCCCAACTCCAGCAGAAAGACAGGGCATCAAGTGAGGGAGGGGGTTGCCATTCCACAGTCAAAACTCTGACCCATAATTGTTCCTGTCTGAAAGAACTGCAGGGATGAAAATGGAGAGGAGCCTGAGGAAAAGAAGGTCCAGCGACAGGCCCAAAGTGGGATGCAGCTCAAGGGGACATCCCAAGGCCTGACATTATTACTGAAGGGACCTATCATGACTGCCCTCCAAAAGTTCCAACAAGCAGCTGAAAGAGTCAGAATCAGATATTTGCACCCAACCAACGGGCAGAAGCTGCTGACACCTGTGGTTGAATTAGGAAAATGCTGGAAGAAGCTGAAAAGGAGAGCGACCCTGTATGAGGTCCATCAGTCTCAATTAACCTGAACCCCCGAGATCTCTCAAACATTGGACCACCAACCAGGCAGCATTCCCCAGCTGATATGCAGCCCCCAACACATATACAGCAAAGGACTGCTGGGTTTAGTCAGAGAAGATGTACCTACTCCTCAAAAGACTGGAGGGCCCAGGGAGTTTAGTGGTCTGGTGGAGGGGGGGCGCGGGCGTGGGAACTTTCTTGTTGAGACAGAGGGGCGGGAAGGAGTTATGAGAAGTGGAACAGTCGGAGGGTGGAGCGGGAGGGGAATAAAATCTGGAGTTTAAAACAAACAAACAAACAAACAAATAAATAATTGAATTATACTGTCTAGATTTTGTGTTTTAAAAAGTTGGAGTAGTGTGCAGCTACTAGTTTCGAGTGAGAAGTTAAGGAAAAGACCATTCTGGTATGGAGCACTTGAGCTTCAGATGGATTCTTCTGGAGTGTGATTTCCTACGTCCTAGTATACATGTGTAACTGCTTCTCAACACCAGAGGCAAAGCTCATCACCTTTTCCTTGGCTCCTTTCATCTGTGAAAACAGCATCATCGGACTAGCAGCCAGTGCAGTGATCCTGCCTCAGATTCTGCCTTGATCAAGTTGTTATAGGACCTGGAGACTAAAGCACCTTTGCAATACTTCAGGGTTATAACACTTCCATTATAATGTAAAAACAACAAATAGAAAAATGTTATCCTCCTAGAAATATTATTGACATTTTATTCAAACCTAATTTTCATACAGTAAAACCCAGGCATACTTTTGTTAATTCTGACAAAGTCATCTGTTATAGAGGCAGCATTCTAGTCAAGATACAGAATGCCCCACAAGCTCTGCCTTTCTTGTGGACTATCCTATCTTCCTCAGTCCATCCCATGGCAGCCATTCCCTGACTTCTTTCATCAAACTTTCCTTCTACAGGATTCCGCATAAGCTGGATCAAATGTGTGCACCTTTGTGTGTGTGTGTGGGATGGTGGCTTCAGAGGGGAGTCTAGTTGATTTTACCTTAATGCATTTGAATCCATTTTTTTCTGTGACTTTGTTATTTATTGCTGGATATACTTATATTGTATGAATGTATTATAATCAAGTAAACTGATTGCCAGCTGACAGACACAGCTGCATTCCCCTTTTGGGTGATAATGAACAAAGTTTCTAGCGTAACTCATATTTAAGTGTCTGTATTGAGCTATGTCTTTGTTTCTTCTGGTTAATATCTATTGTGGGCTTGCTTCTGACTACCGGGCAGGCCAAGTGAATTAACTTTAAAGTTATTGCTAGATTTCTTTCCAAGCAATTCATGATGTTTTGAATTCCAATAGCAATTTTAAAAAACTGGTTTTACTTCATCTTTGCCAGCTTTTCACAGGCTTGTTTCTTTCTTATTAAATGTGAGTCCTTCCAATAGTTACTTAATGACACATTGTTGTAGTTACGATTGTTATTTCCACAGGCACAGAGGGTTTAACACCCTGCTTCCATGTGCTTCTTCAACTGCATTGATCTGCAGTGTAGTTTCTGTTAGATGTTTCTGCTTATATTGTACAGGATGTATTTATTATATTGATTTTTGAGAGTTCATTTAGTACTATTTTTGGAATAATTTGTCTCAGTGTATGACTTCTTTCTTCATTTTCTAAATAGTACTCTTCAAGATGGGATATTATTTTACAAAGTCCAATCTGCCAAGCTAGTAGGGTCTGAGCTCTGCAGCACAAGGTAAGGCATAAAAATCTTTCACCACATCAAGACTGTGATATTTTTTCCCTCATATAATTTGTTTGTATGTGTTTAGGTATGGGTACACATGTTTGAGTATGTGACCATGTAGAGGCTAGCAGACAACCTCATATGGTGTTCTACAAATGTCAGTTTCTTAAATTAATTTTTAATGCATAAGACTGTAAGTGGTCCCCAATCCTTTCTTAAGCACATTATTTTCCTTTTATTCAATAGCCCTGAATCTTTATGTGATTGACTAAGTGTTCTTGAGTGTATTTCTGAACTCTGACTTCCACTAATTAACATTTGAGATATAGATAGATAGATAGATATACAGATGTACAGATATATAGACATATAGACATATGAAGATCACACCTTTATTTATTTATTTATTTATTTATTTATTTATTGTTTTTTTTTTTTGAGACAGGGTTTCTCTGTGTAGTCCTGGTTGTCCTGGAACTCACTCTGTAGACCAGGCTGGCCTCAAACTCAGAAATCCACCTGCCTCTGCCTCCCAAGTGCTGGCATTAAGGGCGTGCGCCACCACTGCCTGGCCACACCTTTATTTTTAAGTTTCAACCTACTATACGTATATTATGTTTAATTTCACTAGCTATATCTTTTCGATGCGTGATTCTATTATTACAGTAAAGTTGTCACAGTAAGGTTCCACATTGCAGGTGTAACAGCAATCAGATTGAGATGCGAAGGAAGGAGCTAATTTGTAATACTAGCTTACTTTTTTATCTTAAACAAGATGAGCATTGACAAAACAGGATCAAACTCCTCTTCAAAGCTATTAGAGCAGTGTCTGAGTGTAGTAACAACAGAGTCAGTGGGGACTGTTACTTGCAGCTTAGTGATGAGAGGGGGATGGGCACAGAAACAAACCATTTGTGACATGTCATAGGACAGGAGCATTGCTTGGTTATCAAAAAGGACCTTCTCAGCAACACTGCCACAGTGAACCCAGAGTAAGTGCTTTTAACCTGTCTCTGGCAGTCAACAACACCAGAGAGTTTGTCAGCTTCCAAGGTTGCTTCTGCAGGCTATTGAGAGGGACTGTGGCAGTCTGGCCAGTCAGTCTGCCCAGGGTAATGAAAATACATTATGGCGAAGTCTGGGCTACAGAAGAAGAAGAAAAAAATCAAAACAACACTGTCTTTTGGATACATCAAGCTATTGGAACACATCTCAGCCTTGCCTGATTCGCTTGTTGGGAATTGTCAGTGGCCCCCAGTGAGGGAGCTTCCGCTGGCTGTGCTGTTCTCTGTGAACAAAGGAATCAAACAGAAACACCAGTGTGGAGTTACTCCTTGTCCTAACCGCGCATGCCAGTCCACTTTGATCACAGGCTGGCAGCATTAGCATTCTGTCCTGGAGCTTAAGCGGGCCTATTCACACTGCTCAAGAGAAAACTTCCCGAGATTCTAATGAATTACTGTTTGTTCAACAGTTGTCAGGTGTTCCGAATGGTCCTAGCCATAGTACAGGGCTGTGTGTTTTATGAGTGACAGTTAGACCACTGCACAAAGAAGATCTGTCCTTGTGGGTATGCTCTGCCCATCTTGGAAATCTGAACACATCTGTAAATCACTCTTCCAATGAACTCGGTGCAGCCTGATTTAGAATCACTCACTTTGATTCTCCTGGCTTCTTAGAAATTCTTGCCTAAAGCTGCATAGTAGTTAAGAAGTTGAACGCAGATGCACAGCGAATGGTAAAACACCTACAAAGAAAACCGAGTTCATGGAGGGTCAAGGCAGAACGGAATTCGCTCAATTACCATTTTCTTTATTTTAACTTAAGGAAGCTTGGATAGCTACCAAAGCTGATGGAGAGGCAAAGTTAAGTTGACTGAGTTGTTGGCAGCCTGAGCAGTCACAAAGGCAGGCATGTGAAAGGCATGTGCACTGTGGCCAGGCATCTCTAAAACCAAAATATGGATGGACACCAACTCTCCCTATGCCAACCAAGGATACCTGTGCTCCATACTTAAGAGTTTGTCTCTTTCCTAAAGATTTGGTTCAGAAATGTTTTTCTTTGTGCCTGGTTGTAAATTGGCACAGGGAGCAGTAGCTCTGGTTTCTTTATTTTTAAAGGACAACCTCATTCAGAAAGCACTACAAGATCAAAACTTCCAGTTTTCACTCGAACACTTAGCAGTATGATGTCATCCCCATGTATATTTTTTTTAAAAGGAAAGCTGGAGAAATTGTATATTTAAAATCTTTCCTAAATCAATAATAACAAGTAGTTCTAATTGTCATAGCAATTGCTGGGGCCACCAGAGTGACTAGGCCACTCGGGATATAATTAACTTTGCAAAACAGTATTTTGAGTACACACTGTAGCCCTAAAGACAAATTAAGTGCTGTACCAAAGACTATATTCTGTCTAGTAAATAAGCTTTTGCTTTTGAAGAAAGAATGCTAGAGCAATGCTAGAGGTCATCAGGCAGCTGTGCTCACTCCAGTGGAGGGCACCTACCTCATAACAGCCTGGCAACTCAGTGTGGTTGTTACGGACAGCACTTTAAGGGAGCTTAGTGACTCTTCCTGAGGGGGCTTTGTGGGGATCAGTATCCAATGTCATCATCCAGGAGAGAAACTGCAGTTGTTAGTTTTTGCACACACCGTTGTTCACATCTGTAGGCAGACCAGAGAAAGGTGTGGCCAATTCCCTGAGCCTGATGCAAAGAAAGCTTTGCTGTCCTAACGGGTCTGGGACACCGAGGTCTTTGCCACGTATAGACCCGTGTCAACCACACATTTGTTCAGGGCTTCATCCACTCTCTGCATCTCCCATTTCTTATTTTCCAAATACTCCAGACATGGGGTGACTTCTAATCTTGGGGCAGCGCTGCATGGTCTCATGTAGACACTTGAGGAGAACAGACTTTTATGAAGACTTTGAGACAGATTTGGAAGCCTGAACAATGTCATGACAACAAATAAAGTACATCTCATCATTTGTGCTTAGCTAAAAGTACTCACAAGTCCTGCAGTTCCTTCAGAAATGTCACTAAATTCCTTCTTAGTTCATTCAAATAAGACCTCTTATTTTCTCTAATTCCCACAGCACTATTTTAAAACACGCTGTACACGTGGCTATGGTTTTGTGTATACATTCATGTATATGTGTAAAGGCATGAAACTGACTTTAGGTGTTTTTCTCAGTTGGTTTCCATTTTTTCAGGAGGCATGATCTATTGCTTCTTTATTTTGAATTTCATCATTCTCCTCTAACATGTAGAATGAGGTCATCAGCTGGGAAGAAGGATGGATACTTCTGTCATTTACCCTGTTTATATTTTTTAACATTATTTTTCCAGTTGAAATCTGCTCTAGAGCTTTGCATGTTGGACAGTGTCAAATATTCTGTTGGCATTCTTCTTCTTTCCCCACCCAGTTTATCCAGAAGTGAAATAATCCAAGTGCTTAGACATGTCCTGTATGCCTTTTAGGGAAACACATGCTGCTAAGCTCTGAAACATTCTGTTGAGCTCCAGAATTCGAAAAGGCATAGCTTTTATATAAGTGGAGTACTATCTATTAAGCATTTTTTTGAGGTTTGCAAAATTTTTTAGTCTTACTATAGATGCATTTTTTAAAAAACTTTTCTTCCCTGATTCTTTACTTAGGCAGAAATATCAAATAAACATAACATTATTCCATCACAATGAAACACTTTTCTCTGAGCTAAGCTAGCCCTTATTACATGACTAAGAAGAGAATGAAAAATCTCTAAGACAGTTATATATATTTTTTTGCATAAGAGGACTGATCCTTAGGCCTCACACATACTAAACAAATCACTGAGTTATGGCATCCAGATGCTTTGACTTTTAACTCCAAAGATATAAGGAATTTTTTAAAATGAGTATCATTTAATGTATTTTATAATTAATATAATGTTTATTGAAAGGTTTGAATATGCATCAGCCTTTTATCCAGTGTATCATAAGCTATATCTAACTGTTGTTCTCTCTAAATCCTTGTTTTGGTGGTTTCATTTGAAATGAACATTTTAAAATACTTTACATTATTTAATGGATTCAGTGACAGCAGTCTCTACCTAAGATCCTTGCAGATTTATTGAGATTAATTTTTTCTGATAAAATCCATATTATGAGCTGTGAGTTAATGTATGTCCTGACAATTTCAGGTTATGGAAGAATTAACTCTTTCACCCGAAACTGAAACTCAATGGCTTTGAATGACTCCTCCTGTCATTAAAAATGTCCTCCTCACACAGCAGATTTGCACTGTGGCCAAAAGGAAGCATTTGCAGCTCAACTTTACATCCAGGTCCCATGAAAACTGATTCTTTGGGCTCAGTATTAGGAGTGCTTTGTACCTTTTCTGGGATGACCACATGGTTCCTCCATGTTCCTGCCGAAAATGATTATATGTTCAGAGAGACATCTAAAACAACCCTCCTGGCTTGGTGATTAGCTTTGAAAATCCAGAGAAATCTTAAAGCAGCGAATTGAAGTCTATCTTATTGAAATCATGACCTAATCTGTCTTGTTTTCTTCTTTTCCTGATGCTGTTTGGCCTTGTGTGAGACCTTATGAAAATGAGAATGACTGCAGTGAACTTCCTGTGATGCATTCAGTAGTTTATCCATCCATTCATTTACTACTTGAGCAAGCATTTACTCAATGTCTGCTTTCTGCAAAACACTTGGCTGGACCCTCAGTAATAGCAGGAGCATGTGTGATATTATAAGCGTGTAATATTGCTGCCCTTGAATATGCAAACTTCATAAAGCAAATAATGAATATTTTGGGACAAAAGTGAATGGCCAGGGTTACTCATTTGTGGTGCTATCTTCTTGTGGTAAATGCTTTGTCCGTGGGAAAACAAGTCAACTACCCAGCAAATGGTTCCACTGTCTTTTCAGGTAGCACGAAGGGATATTTCATTTAATCATCTCCATTTTTAGAGGAATAAGGTTATCAGGTGGATCTGAATATTGGGGTTGAATAAAAAGAGGCATCTGTCTCTAGCAGGCCACCTAATCTCTGTGTTATAGTATCCTGATTAGATGTTCCATAGACAAAAGTCATCATTTGTAGAGGTAAACTGAGGTGTTTTATATCAGCGTATTTCTTTTACAAATTGAAGCATCAGAGACTCCTCCTAAGGTCCAGTTAGTACAGCAAGATAGAACAGTAGTTATCATCTATCACTGAACAACTTTTGCTGAGTGTGACTACTTAGAACAGGTTATCACCTGCACTGAACAACACTAAAATCTGAAGGTCAAACTGAAACTGTCTTTCAAACCAAGTCTGTGTAATCCGGAGTCAGACTCCAAGTGCTCCACCTTAGAGGAGAACTCTTAATTCAAAAGCAGTGAATGTGATTCACAGAACTGTGATTGTCCCGAGGCCCCAACTTTTAATCATCGTGCCAGCTTGCAAAGTCACATGGACAAACTGTGACTGAGTGTGAGGAGCCATGTTGTGACCTTGCACACACAGGAAAGGCTTCTCTTTCCTTTTGCTTTTACTATAGTGAGTAAGAACCAGGCCAGCACATTGCTAACTAGTGGCAAAGAGTAGCGAAGGTCGAGTTGAAATGTCTCTGTATTTATATTACACAGAGAAACACTTTGCGTCACTCAAACACTGATGAGATACGAGCTGGGAGGTGAGATGCTGTAATTTGGAAGAACTGGAACACAGGACATGCCTGAATCCTGAGCACAGCATTTGAACCTGGGCTGCTCTGCTTACAAGGCCTTGTCTTTGGTGTCGACTACTCTGAGCTTCAGTTTTATCAGCTGAAAGTGAAGTTTAGAAATGAGATTGCCTTGAAGAGTATGACAGATGCAGTATGGTGGTTGGCAGCCTGTGAGATGGACTCTTCCAGAGGACTGCTGCCTCGAAGGATTTAGTGAGAACCAAGTGAGACAAGGTCTAAGGGGCAAGCATTTCATGAATAATAGTTATTTTATATTTGTTTAGTTATCAACTAAGTACTTTGAGATCATGAATGGTGTAGACAAAAATGTTCAGCATGTTAGAAATCATCAGATTCAGATTTCTACCACTGGATATATAATTTATATACTGATATGTCAGGTGGTTGAAGTCTCATGATTTAAGACTCTAACTTTTCATAAGAATGGTTTTTCCTTAAGTATGTTTTCGCTATATAAACAGCCTTCTTAAACAAAAGAATGAAGCTTTAACTAATGTATTGCTGGCCTGTAGGGGGTGGTAAATGTAACTAGATGTTGAAAATAGGTGGTGAAGGAGGACCACAGCAAGGTCATTGTCAGTGGGCCAGTTTGCTCAGGCCTCAGTTAGGCTGGGGCTGTGTATGTAGTTCTTCCTAATTTGCTGGCCCATTAACGTCTGGATTTATACCTGAGTTCTATGTAATCAACGTTTTTGTAAGCCAAAAATACTGAAAATAATGTAAAATATCATTTAACCTGGAGTGATCAGATTTTGCTTTATGATAGTGTGGATCAAATTAGACTGTGCAGTTTTGTAAAAGAATCTCAACAGGGCTTAATGTCATGGTGGTGCCAATAGTTAGGTGAAAGAAGACTATGGTGTTATAGTCTTCTATAAGGTGGATGAGAAGACATTTAGTGGTGACGAAAAAGAGATGATAGGAACTTGGCTAACACAATGGTACCCAGATGGTGCCGTACAACTCAGCATGTGAGCACAGAGAAAGAGAATCTATGTTTTCACACACATTACACTCTGGAGTCATTATGAAGTGATGGAAAGAGCTGCAAGGCAGGGATGTTAAATCTTTTTAAGTGGGATAGTGATGCCTGAAATATGAAAGCAAAAGGACAATTGAGGAAAATGAAATTCTCAAGGGTTTAGAAAAGAAATAACACTGAAGATGATAACCAAGGGTTAGGTGAGGAGCCAACTTTCTGGGTAAGAAGACTTGAAAATGTGGTAATATCTACAAGAAAATAGAAGTACCACAAAGAATGTGATGATTTTGAAAAGATTTTATTCCATTTTTATATACTATGGTGTGTGTGTGTGTGTGTGTGTGTGTGTGTGTGTGTGTGTGTCTGTGTGTGTGTATGTGTGTGTGTGATTTTATCTGTTTTTAGCTCCAGTGGATATTAGTCAATTTGATGTCTCTCCTGACCACTTCAAATATTTATGTCATGGAATCTATATAAAGGCTCTGCATTCTGTTGCTAAAGCTGGAACAGTTGATTCGGTAAAGTTTTATATTTTCTAAGAAGCTTATTCCACAAAAAAGGCTTATTTTTATTGTTTTTCTCAACAGTGATTTTTCTTGTGTTTTTCTCAAGTTGTGCAGAACTGTGGTCCAGCATAATCTCTCTTCGGTGCACTTTTTCAATCATGAGGTTTCTATTGTCAGTAGCTAACTACTTCTGTACTTGGACCAGCTCTCTGCACCGCAAAGCCAGAACTAGCTAAGTGTTAAATTACAGATAATTGTTTGTTTTACACATTGGCTTCCACCTGCCCTTGCTCCCTTCAGCAATTGTTCTCTCTGGCAGTTTCTCAAAGTGTGGATTCAGACCACCTGCATCAGAAGCACTCAGCCTCTCATCTCAAATGAAGCTTCCTGATCCAGTTCATCCCTCACACTGAACATTCTCTCTGGCTTTGCCCAATAAAGTTAGTGAATGACTACCAGGGGCTTTACTGTTTCTCTCATTCTCTCTCTCTCTCTCTCTCTCTCTCTCTCTCTCTCTCTCTCTCTCTCTCTGTCTCTCTCTCTCTCTCTCTCTCTCTCTCTCTCTCTCTCTTTCTCATTTTTTTTTTAAAAAAAATTCTCTCTTTTGGAAACTATGTCACCAAAATAAACCAATGGATTTTAATTCCCAAGGATCCTATGCTAGATTTTAAAATTGTACAAATTGGTGATTAAATTTAGAAATTAATGCTGGTGGAGATGCAAAGTCAAAGATAACAAAATAAATGCAAATAATAATAATAAAGCAAAAAAGAAAGTTCGATGCCATAATGAAATTTTGCAAAGATTTAGCAAGGAGACAAGTCAGTACACAATGAGGAAGACTAGTCATGGACTGCTTGCTCTATGGCTATAATGACCTCAGCCCCAGAACAGTAGAGAAACAGCACTGACTTGGACAGATGAAGACCTCAGAGGCACCTTCTACTACAGCTAAGCTTAAGTGTACCACACACTCAAGATATTGGCAATGGGCCAGTTAGAGATTGGATGGAGATACAGGTGAAACAGGACTATGGAAGGCCTCTAGGGCCATACCATACATCATCTGATGAGTATCTGTGACATCTAGAATGGCTATAAATTTAAGACAGGAATTCACACACTAAATTAGGTCATATCTTCATATGACAGGTCATGAAGTCAGGGTTTTTTCAGAGAGTCATATGTGTTAAGGAATAAGAACACAATAAAGACTAGACCTTTTGCTCTTATGATGCCAGTGTGCATACATATATTAGGACTGGAAGCAGATGGTGCTCAGGAGCCAAAATATATTTGACATAGTAACTGGCAAGTGTTTTGCCAACTGGACCTGGAAGCAAATTGAGACCCAATTGTTAGTGTGTTCTGTGGCTTCTCAGAGGTAACTATTTTCTATTAGGGCTATGCATGTGCATGAGAAGGCGCAGTGGTTTGCTGTAGTGATATTTAGCTTAACTGGAGCTATATTCCCAGATTCTGTTTCCCTGTGCCATTTGGGAATCCAGTAGACCTCAAGACCAATTTATGCAAGTTATGAATGCAGAAATGAAATGGCTGTCACAGTCATCCCCTCATCAGTCACTGTAACTAGGACCATAAATTAAAGGCCCTCTTTGCTATCGTGATCAGGACAGACTTGTGACTTCTCCATCCTATATCAGATTTTTGTGTCGTATTCTCCAAGTCTCAAACTAGAATGCCTGCAGATGCCTGGCAACGCTGTATGTCTGGCCTAATAGAATAAAACAACAAAACACTTGGCAAGTCACAGTTGATTTCAAACTTGAAAAGGATGACAGAAAATGTGTAGTCCAGTTCTTATAAGTACAGGTTTACCTCAGTCCCCCTAGAGTTGCTTAACCCAAGTTCCAGTGCTTTAAATAAACACTATGGTCTGCCCTGTGGTACGTAAGTTACATGCTTCCATAGATTTCCCCACCAACCTCAATACTCATAGAAGTTTTAATGCTTATAACAAATCTCTCACTCCTTATCACTTCTGGTTCTGGTTTCCAGAATAAACCATAGCTAATACCAAGGTAATTTATCACAGAAATAATGAGATTAAATCTGCACATTAGCATAATACTTGTAGCATAGAAAATGGATTAGATGTAGAAGAGTGATTTAGGCACACTAAATAGCAAAAAACCCATTTCCTTCCCAAGTAAAATCATATTTTAAACTCCACAAAGAAAGAAGAGTACTCACTTGCAAGAAACGATGGTTAAGTATCCAGAGAGCTGATTACCTGGCCTCGCCTGCCCTCCATCAGCAGAGCAGGAAGCAGTCAAGGTTTTATGGACACAGTTAATCAATGCATTCATTGTAGACATCTCTTGAGTCATTTCAGCAGAAGGTAAACTGATGCTGAAGAACAGAGTTAAATGTGAGCAGAAAGTAGAGACAAGAAATACTTAGAGATTAAAGCCAACACTACCTTGTGTAAGTTTCAAGGGGGGCAAAAATCAGAGACAGTTTTAAGGCCAATGAACTAATGGATGATAGTTTTTCTTGAGATGGGACTACAAAAAGCCATGTTAACTTGCACCATTCACAGGTGTTTAGTCACTCACATCAGCATGTGCAGTACTGTACCAGAGTTCAAGACTGAGTTCTTCTATAGCAGCACTACTTGAAACTATACAAAGGTAAGGTGATTTTAACTCAGTGAGTATTAGAAAAGAAGAAGGAGGGGGCATCTGGAGACCATTCCCCCTGGGTATCCAACCCATGTGCAGTCACCAAAGGTAGACGCTGATGTGGCTATCAGGAAGTGCATGCTGACAGGAGCCTGATATACCCGTCTCCTTAGAGGTCTGCCAGAGTCGGACATATTCAGAGGCAGATGCTCACAGCTAACCATTGAACTGATCAAGGGGTTGCCAATGGAGAAGTTAGAGAGAAGACGAAAGGAGCTTAAAGGGTTTGTGGCCCCATGAGGAGAGCAACAATGCCAACCAACCAGAGCTCCCAGGATCTAAACCACCAGCCTGGGAGCACATAGGGAGGGACTCATGGCTCCAGCTGTATATGTAGGGGAGGATGGCCTTGTTGGGCATAGGTGGGAGAAGAGACCCTTGGTTCCATGAAGGCTGGATGCTGAGTGTAGGGGAATCCGATGGTGGGGAGGTGGGAGTGTATGGGAACATCCTCATAGAAGCAGGAGGGAGGATAGGATAGGGGGTTTCTTGGCGGGGTGGGAGGGAATGGGCTAAGAGGATAACATCTGAAATGTAAATAAAATATTCAAGAAAAAGGAAATAAAAGAAGACAGTATGATATTTCGCCTTTCTTTAAAAAAAAAAGAAAAAGAAGAATCAAAGGCCACACACTGACTGAAGTTTAAGCATTGGCATGGTCATAAAAGCGAGGAGAACTTGACATCCATGCTGTAAAAGAACGGAGACACTGGGGGAAGGAATAGTAAGCCTGTGAAAAGCCTGGTATGCAAGAGTTAAGTATCATCCTTTGTAGGGTTCAAAACCTGCATTTGTTACCCCACTGGGCATGGCTGCTTGAAGAGGCAGGGAGTTTGACTGCTAGGCTTACCCCGTGCTGGGGTGGGTGTTGTGCTGGAGCTGGCTTGGGGGTCCCTGGGCCTGAAACAAAGTCTTAGGGTTCTCAGACTCATTGGATAGGCACTGCTGGGAGTGGCCCAAGAGTAGAGAATGGAGCTGGGGGCCTGTGGGCTGGGGACAGCATCTAGCCCAGGGCAGGGGATGTGAAAGGGAGCTCAGGCTTGTCCCATTGGGGATGACAGTCCTTGGCTTGGCAGATGCAGGCTTGGTGTGGTAGTGGCTGAGAGTTCAGAGGCCTTTTACAGGAGATTAGGCTGTGGCTCTGTAGGCTAAGGCCTTCATGGCTCCCCATGGTGGATCTTGGTGAAAAGAGACAGTCAATGGTTCTAACAGTTTATTGTCACAACAGAAAGTGGAGGAGTAAAACCCTTCCCCTCTTCTCAGGGTGGGTCTGCAATCCTTCTGATACAGGAATTACATCACACAGTAAACTTGTAAGATGTAAAAAGATGTAAAGCAGTGTGAGCTGCTTTAATGAATGGATGGATGGATGGATGAAAAATCGAAAGGGGCAGTGTTTTTCAGTGACAGAGTAAGGGACAAAGACTAAAAGAAATGTCATGTCAAGAGTACAATGCATTATGATGATGAAGAAGGAGGAGGAGGAGGAGGAGGAGGAGGAGGAG
>NW_021621176.1:553539-614359 GCF_004785775.1 Grammomys surdaster | reverse complement strand
GGAGGAGGAGGAGGAGGAGGAGAAGGAGAAGGAGAAGGAGAAGGAGAAGGAGAAGGAGAAGGAGAAGGAGAAGGAGAAGGAGAAGGAGAAGAAGAAGAAGAAGAAGAAGAAGAAGAAGAAGAAGAAGAAGAAGAAGAAGAAGAAGAAGAAGAAGAAGAAGAAAAAGAAGTTGGTTACTTGAGATCAAAAATAATTTGATTTACTATAAATTAATCTGTGAGACTATGAGTCAGTCATAGTTTTTATTGAATTTCAGCCTACCAGTTCTGCCTGTAAACATTACTCTTCCTTCGGGAACAAGTGTCCCCAAGCTTTCTGTCATCTTTGAACTTTTTTTGTTTTTAAGACTAGGTTTCTTTGTGTAACTTTGGCTGTCCTGGAACACACTCTGTAGACCATAGATTGACCTGCCTCTGCCTCCTAAGTGCTGAGATTAAAGGCATGTGCCATCACTGCCCTGCTACCTTCAAACTACAAACAGTATTGAGAACTAAGTATTTTTCCTTTTTTGGCTCTCTCTTCTGGAACTTTGGACCTCTGGAAAGTTCACTGCTCCTGACAATCCTGGCTTCAAAGTTACCAATTCTTTAGACATCTCTGTTTTTCTAGTCTTGCCTGTTGGGTGGCATTTCTCGGCGAGCCATGAACATGTGTCTTTTCAGTTAGGTCACTGATGAGAGACCAAATATATAATGAAATAAAAATAAGAGAGGAGAGATGGACAGACAGAAAAACAGACAGGCAGACAGAGAATTTGTTTCAACTTTAGCTAACTGGTAACATTATTATTAGGGTTACTTTACTTGCAGGAACATGGAGGACTCTAAGGAGTGACTCTAAGACAGCTGTGTCACTGAGAATCTGAGCACACCATACGGTGAGAATTCACAAATGCTGCATCCTTGAACTCCCTGTGCAACCGCTGGCTGCTTCACTGTGCCAGAACCTCTTCTCCCCTGTGGTGGTTCCTGTTCTTAGACAGTCAAAACCATGGTAAAATCTTACTTCCTGAGTCTTCCAAATCTCCTAGGAGTGTTTCCACGGGAAGACAGAGCTTTATTTATGGTGATACCTAATGCTTAGAAACAGACGTAAGATCTTTTGATAGAATTATTAACATTTACACCAGATACTTTCTTCAAAAATGCAAAACAAATACCAGATATTATTAAAATAAATACCAGATATTATTGGAAATTATAAATCTTTAAAATGAGTGCAGCATGCAAGCAGAGTCGAGATGGTACATTACTGTCAATACTGCTTCACATAGTTAGAATCTAGTATAGTTCTATTATTTTTCTTATTTTCACTCAATTTGCTTTAAAAATGATAATCGAGAACTATCCAGAGGGGTTTATCCTTTCTCTTGGTGAATAATCTGCATCACACGGTGAGGTCTCAGAATGAGTATCTGTCAGAGACTAAGCAATTAAATTGGTGGCAGACTCTCTTCTTATCCCTCCAGCATAAAAATACAGGGAGAAGTTAGCTCCTGGTGTTGTCCAAAATGAAAGTAAAACTCCTTGTGTTCGGTGGATTCACTGGGATGGAATTTTGTCATGAAGTAACCAAGAATTTTGCTGAAAAGCATAGTTCAGATGGGAAAGATCTGGATTTATTTCTATTTTGTTCGTGTGTGAATGAATTACCACAACAATAGAACAAATGGATAGACAGAAGAGCAAGGATCACAGTAGCTGCTTTATACATGGGAGAGTCACCGTAGAATGACTGTTTTCAGTAAGCCGAGGAAATGAAGAGGAAATGGTATTAGAAAGAGATTTTAGGTTTTAAGGATGTTTTGACAGGTACATGTGAAAAAACAGGGTTGGTCACTTTGGATAGAAAATGCAACATTATTGAAGTCCATTACAAAGAAAATTCTGCGAGAGATAATGGCTTTAAGATTGCTTGCCTGTTAATAAAAATGCAAATCTCCGTGATTGGAACCTCCGGTCATCTGACTGAAATCTGGGCTCTGAACCAATGCACTGCATTGAATCCTTAGTCCTTCAGTAATCAATTCTCAGACACTGTAATCACCCTCTGGCTCCCTATTAATTATCATCTTAGCAGTCACAGACAGGAGCAGTATGCCCTCATGGTTTCGCAGCCTGCTTGCTGCAGGGATGCTTTCTAACCTAAGCAGTTCTTTATGCTGCAGAATACTCCTTCCTCCCACCCTTAGCTGAATGGCTTCAGAATTCTCAGACCAAGAGTTGGCTAAGGCATTTCCAGGCATCCGTATACCAGCTGCCAGCAGTATGATGTGACAGAGGAAGGACATAGTGCTGTCCAAAGCTCGGTGGTAATGAGAGCAGAATGACCATTTATCCATATACATATATATGGATAAATATATATATATGGATATGTGTGTGTGTGTATGTGCTTGTGTGTGAGAAGGAGTTGAAATAAAAATTTATGCTTCATATTTTAAAAAGACAAAGAACAGCCAAGTCTTTCTGGTTGGTTAATCGCATGCTTGGAGCTTTGTCTTATTCTGGCTTTTTCCATGGTTATTTTCATCAGTATCATTAAGAACATAATATTTTCTACATGATACTTTGCCTATGAGTAATTTTCAGGACTTCATTGAATCTATACACAATGAACAACTGTTGTGTGTATCTCCCCTCAGTGGTCCATGTTGGAAATTATAGTAGACACATTGTGGACTCTACTAAAATACTATAGTTCATTTGCAGATTTTACCTGATCTAGTGAAGGTTTGGTTCATATAATTCAAAATTAAGTATGCATTTTTATGGACTTTATCATGGTTATTTTTGTTCGTGACTTTTGGAATGGAGGATATTTTGAACTACAATTATGCTCTGTATACCACAGAAGTAAGTTTGCATGGGTGAGATTTTTATGTAGTATATTACCATGGAAAAGTTGTCAAAGCTTGTGCCACCATGGCTCCTCCTGTAAGTGTTCATGATTAGGCAGCTCAGCTTGGCAGTAATTAAGTCCTGTTGTCATTGTTTCACCAATACATACTACATAATCTGCATATACCAAGTCCTAAATAATATACACTGAATAAATGAGTTTATTGATCAAATACCATTGATTTACTAATGCCTGCTCATGGTACACTCCCAGATAAAGTCCCAGATCTGATCTCTTTATTTAATTTGAAAGCTCTTTCACTCATTTTCATTAACCTAGAACTCATCTAGTATTTACAATACACAATTGACTTTGTACACATAGCTAACGTGATCATGGGTGATGGTTGTAAAACATGTGAGAAGATAATTATAGTAATTTAATCAGAAGTGCAAAGTGATCACAACAGAATACCAACCCCAAGTTTAAACCTTCAACTGATTTCCTAAAGATGAAGATTTTTTTACTATCCCTTTAAAATAAGCAAACTAGTCAGGACAAGGAAAGACATGTGAAGACAAGAAAAGAATGAATGAGAACATGCTCAGACATAGATATGATGTAAGCGGAGAAGTGAGGGTGCCAGAAGGCAGTATGGAAGAAACACCAATAAGTCTTAAAGCTCTAACTGGACCAGAATATATCAAGCTTCATCTCTTCATGTTCCTGCCTGTAATAACTGAAGCATAGTCTCTGATTGTCCTCTCTCTCTCTCTCTCTCTCTCTCTCTCTCTCTCTCTCTCTCCCTTCCTTTCCTTCCTTCCTCCCTTCCTTCCTTCCTTCTTTCTATTTTTTCATATGTATTTGTGTGTAAATATTTGTTGAGAGGTCAGACGATGTCTTAGTCGTTTGTGTGTGGGGGGAGGGGGTGTCAGAGGCTGTCTTAGGCTTTATAACATGATGCAAGTCATAAAATCAGCTGACCCGGGAAAGGGGCTGACATGAAATTATCTTTTAGAGCGAGTTTTACTAGGAGAAAAAGAGAGTTACCAGGCAGAAGGGAGACAGAGCATGAAGTAGCCTTCAGGTAAGAGAGTTTTTGGAGACGTTTACCATCATGCTGGCAGTACCATTGTGGAGAGATGAGCTTTGAATAGAGAGCTTCATAAGGAGCCATGCTTGAAGTGGGAGAACAGAAGATATAGTCACCATTTACAGAAGGATGAGTTCTTCAAAGGAACCATTTTGATTTCCTAGGACAAATGTGATTTCTGAGTTTTCCTGGCGGTTTGTTTGATTTGCTTTGTTTTTATTTTCCATTTGATGAGGAGTAGTAGAATGTTCTACATCACATGGTTTGTTCTGGTTAGCTTAATAATGGCAAAATATCATAAATCATAAACTTGATAGAACAGCAGGAGTCTGTAAGCTACAGGAAGCATAGGCAGAGAGAGAGAGAGAGAGAGAGAGAGAGAGAGAGAGAGAGAGAGAGATGGAGAGAGAGAGAGAGAGAGAGAGAGAGAGAGAGAGAACAGAATGTACAAAATTGACAGCTTTCTAGATGCTGATTTAAAACTAAGGTCTCATTCTTCAGGTATCATCCATCTTGGTTTTTAAACAGTGTCTTTCGCAGCCTTGAAGCTCACCAAGTAGGCTAGGCTGGCCAGCCAATGAGCTCTCTCCTTCTCAGAACTGAGATTGCAAGCATGCAATTAAACCCAGCTTTCCTCTTTTTCTGGTGATAAAACCAAGGTCCTCATACTTGTATAGCAATCTCTTTATCAGACAGGCTCTTCTGCTCTCTGATTTTATTTCATAGTCTTTCACACAAAAGCTACCTGTAATATCTTTTGATAAAAAATACTGGGTGCATAACCTTTGTTCAAAATTGCAAGTGGCTCTCTGCTTCATTGAATGAACCACTGATATCCTATTGTTCTCAGACATGTTTCCTCTGCTCTCACTTCCAGTCCATTGTTTCCAAGCTCAGTCTTCCAGCTATACAGAAATCATCAAACACACTCATAGGTATTCTGTTTATCTAGATCACTCATCCTTCCAAATCCTCTCAAGACCTTGTTCCATGGTGGACTGTAATCTGGAGTTGATAATTAAAATAAATCCTTTTCTTCCCTTGAGTTGTTTTTTTGCCAAGTTATTTTATTACAGAGACAGGAAATGAAACAACAATATCATCACACTTTGATATTTTGGCATCTCTAGTGAATGCAATATTCCAAAGGATAGAGCTTTAAGAGTTATGAAAAGAAAATAATGCTTTGTTTCAGTTTACTTTGTTTTGGTTTTGAGCTTTAAAGAGGAATTGTAGCTATTGGATTGGAATCATCCTAGTTCAATCTGAAAGCTGCTTCTTTAAGTGTTTAGATAAATTTTAGTATTTAAATTAAGACTCCCATTGCAGAAGGAATCATTCCATATGCATTGTTGTTCTGATCCTGTGGCTTCTATTATGTGAAACAATATGAACTATGAAACAACTTAATGTTCTTTATTTTGTCACTGCAGGGTATTAGCAAGAATGGTTTTCATTTCTTGAACTCATACCAACAATGCAACTTCAAATCATCTGTGTGTAGAGGTAAGTTAATGCAAAGTGAACAGTGATTTATCAAATAAAAAACTCCTTTTACACTTGAGAAAGGAAAAGACATGAAATGATCAAAACAGAGTTATGAGAGAATCTAAAATCAACTAATAGTGGAGACTAGCTTTGCTAGACACAGGGTTTTCTAGTATGTTCTTAGGCAAGCCATAGCTAGCCATCTGTCAGTTTTCCAAGAAACTTAAAAAGGGATCAAGGAGTTTTTGTGACGTTCTCTAAGCATGTCAGCCATTACCTTCATCAAGACACCTCTAGGAACACTCAACATCAATCTTGCTGGCTTTGATCTTCCTTTATAGAAAAAGGGACTAAGAAGGCCACTGGTCCCTTCCTGCTATCTCAATGACTTTGTTGTTCACCTACCAGACAGCTTTATATGAATCTGCCATAATTGCACATGGCATTGTGGGCATGGCAGGTGCTAGAGTATGTAGGAAGTCCAAGGGGAACTACAGTTATGAAGCTCAACAGAAGCCATCCAGGCTTGGGTGTGACTTGCTTGTGACAAGGCTCCCCCATGAGCCAATTAGTCTCCCATTAGTCTCTCTTGTTTCCTAGGTAGTTCTGCATCTACTTTCATGTAATCATATGTATATAATTTTATACCATTAGAATGTTGTGACTCACAAATAAGGGAAAACATGTAGGATTTATTTTTCTGAGGCTATCTTAAGTTGCTTCTATTATCCCCAGTTGCATCCACATCCTTGCAAATGACATATTTCATTCTTTATGCCTGAAAAAAAAAACTATTCACTATCAATAAGTACCAAGTTTTCTCTATCCTTTTTTCTGTTATTGTACATCTTAGTTGGTTCCATAGATCAGCTGTGTATAAAGTGTAGGGATACATGTAGGCACAAGCCTTTCTCAGGCAATATGTAGTCTTCTGGCTAAATACTGGGAAACTGGTCATGGTAGATCTACACTTAGCTGTCACAGAAAACTCCATACTAATTTGTACAGTAGATGAACTAGCTTGCATTTACACCAGCATTATGTAAGTGGGATCTTTTATCTAAAATATTTTTTGTTAATTGTTTTTATGATTATTTTATCTTCGAGTTGTAGTCTGTCATAAGGGAGAGATAGCGGAAGCTCAAGGAAGAAACCTGCGTGAGTTGTGGAAGCTGAGTCAGAAGCCTCAGAAGAAAGATGTCTAAGGCTCCTCTCCTTGACTTCCTCATATTGCTTTTTTATATATCCCAGGACTATTGACTCCTAGATGACAGCTCACAGTGAGATGGAGTCTTTCACATCAATCGCCAATCAAGAAAATACTACATAGGCTTACATAAAAACCAGTGTGATGATGTCTACTTCTATAGTGACATCCCAAATGACTCTATCTTGTGTCTGATTGACCAAAACAAACAAACAAACAAACAAACAAACAAACAAACAAAATCAGCCTGAACTAGTTACTCTTCCATAACTTTAATCCTTTACCACATGGAAAAACATGGTTATCAAGTTTGACTGCCACCATGACACACAGTCTTGGCCTTCTCTGGACCATAGTTTTTATAGATTGACCATAAGAAAATACTTTCCAGATTTAACCTCAGTGATTCTGGTCTCTTCTTAATCATAGCTAATTTCTCAACTTCAAAAAATCAGCATCAATTTTACCAGTAAAACAAAGGTTTCTCTTTAGTGATGCTGGCCTCTTGTTAATCGGCTAATTTTTCATCATGAGAAGACCAGAATTGCAGATTATTAATTCAAACTGTCATAGAAATGGTCCCATGAGAGTCTGCTTCCCTCTGAATCTTCATGGGCCAGGACAGGTCATCAGCAACTCTTCCAGCATCCCTATTTCTAGGTTCCCATAATGGCTAATTAAGCTTTTAGTGTGCAATGGCTTTTCAGTCCTAAGTTCCAAAGTTTTAAAATAATCTTTCCCCCAAAACATAATCAGTTCTGCCACGACAATAGCCCATGAACATGGTACCAATTACTGTCTTAGTTTGGTGTCCATTGTTATAATAAAAAAAACCATAATGACCCAAAGCAAGGGAGGGGACAAGGGACATCAGTGCAGAAAATCAAGACAGGAACAGGAGGCAGAAATTAAATCAATGATCATGGATGATTGTTGCCTATTAATTTGCTCACCATGACTTTCTCAACCTGCTTTCTCATACCACAAGGACGAGCTGCCCAGGGGTGGCACTGACCATAGTATGCTGGGACTTCTCATACCAATTATTAATCAAGAAGTGCCCCCACAGGGCAGCCTTCAGGTCCATCTGATAGGGTCATTTTCTCTATGAGGATCCTTCTTTCTAGATGATTCTTTACCTTGTATCAAATTGACAAAAATCTAGGTAGCACAGATGTTAAGGCAATGTTTCAAAGTTGAAGTTAGTAGAGACAAGTTTTATTAAATGTCACTATATAGAAAGCACAAAGTATAAATGTTGTCACAGCATCTCAAAGGAATTTGATTGTCAATTTTTATATGTTCAATATTGTTTTTCTTCTAGAAAGTGAAACTTTTTCCATACCAAAAAATATGCCCCCATACTTCTGAGCTATATAATATGTTCAATTTCTAATTTCTATTTCCTTGAAGAAATAACCACATCCCAATTTTACCTATTCAATGTAAATATTAATTACTGCATTTTGAATCAGTAAAATAGCTGCATTTTCACTTTGTCCTACAGTATCTAAAAAAACAAAGCTGAGAAATCTATACACTATAAACCAAAAATGTCAATTCAATGTTTGGAAATACAACTTCTCTTGCAAAATAATTAGAGTGCAATACCTGGGGCACTTTCTTCTGTTTAAACCCAGGCTGGGGAGGTAGGGTGCTAGGAACCATGCACTCCTAGAATCAATGTGAAAATGTAAAAGAACTTTTCTACATTTGTCTAGGTTCAGTTAACATTTTATTTAATGTTGATTCAAGACTTCTTTGTTGTTTCAAGGATAAAAGTCAATTACAGGATTTGCCAAGGGAAACTCTTAGGTAGGATTATTCCAGAAACACAAGAGAGGTTGCTTGAGGAAACAGAATATAAAACCATTTGAAAATCAGCATTCAGTGATTTCCTCACTGCTGTTGTCCACTTCCATTTGCAGCAGCTGAGAGGATGGCTTCTGTTTACAGGTAGCTAAAATATTTCTTTTCAGGGTTGTAAAACAGGTATAGGATTTTCTTTAACCTGTATTAGGCTGATTTAACAATATCCTTCATAAAATGTTTCTATTCTACAGATTTTGTTTTTCCCTCTATACATAGAAATGTTGTCATTATTTGAAACTATACACAATTTACCTCCTCTATGAGGACTTTCTGGAATTTTCTCTGATGGTTGACAAAGCCACTGAGTCCACTTAGACTTCTAAAATATTCTATACCCATCTCTACTGATGCTCTTCTGGTTTGTGGTGCATACATAATGGCCTCCCCTGTACAGCAACGCTTGAAGGATAAAGCCCACTGGAGCATCTAGCTGAATCTATATGTCGGCTGCATAAATAAGACATCAATCCATTAACTGATTCATGGGTAAACTGCATATATGAACTTCCCTTTAATTTAAGTTGGATTTTCTCCACAAAGGCTCTGCTTCAAATATACTTTGAATGGTTTATCACACATGTCAGGGATTAGGTACATTAAGCAGGTGACAAAATCAACATTGAACAGGGGATTTATTGTAATCAACCAGTATGCTCAGCCTTGTAATTGCTCAGAGCTTTTTCGCTTCATAATTATACTGTTGCCTCAGTGTAGCCACTCAATGGTGTTATAATTAGTGGGTAATTGACTGGAGGATTTATGAGATACTGTAGAGCATGAAACATGTGTGCAGGTTGACCATGAGAATGGATAAACTACTTAGTTGACAGTTTCAAAAGGCTGTTTACCAGATCAGTTTCAAACCTTATCAATTGCTTCCATTGTGTTTGTTTGTTGATCTTATCTTTCTCTAAGTATGTACATGTATTTTGGGAGCCATTCATACATAGAGGCCACCCAAGTCCTTCTGTCATTCCATTTTTATTCCACCTATCTTGTCATGCTTACCTACACTCTTGCCCCACACAATAGTCTTCGTCAGAGTTCCCAGTTCACTAAGGGTTCTAGATGAAACACAGTTCCTATGTAAAGTTGATTCTGAAGGGAATAAGCTCAAACCTAGATGTAGAGAAAGGCTTTGAATAACTAAAGTGTTTGTTGTAATTTAAATATCTCTTGGTCAGAGCTTTACAAACATGAGCCCTTTTGAGAGCCAAAATGAGTGCTCTGTACAATGTACTTCAATAAACCAGGGTGTAGCAAAAGACAGAAAAGTAGAGTAGAAAGAGGAAAGTGAGAAAAACAAGGTATACTAGAATATGGTAGCAGTGTTAGTTCTAAGCAAAAGTAACTGGTAATTTTGTTGACATATAAGAAATAAGGAAATTTGAGCCCATATTTGCTGTGTTTGTTACTTTTCTCATTGCTACGAGGAAATATTTGACAGAAGATGATTTAAACGAGGAGGTTGTTTTGGTTTTTGTTTTGTGTTTTTAACTCACAATTTCAGATGGTTCAGACCATTGTCCCTTGGAGTCATGAGATTATGAGATTGGTCAAAACATCATGTTAGGGATGCATGTGTCAGAAGTGAGCAGCTCACAGTATAGAGGAGCAGGAAGCCAAAAGAAAACAGATAGCAGCCAGAATAATAAATGCCAAGGGCTTTCCTCTATTGGCAGTTTCCTCCAGCTAAAGTCATTAGCCTTCCAGAATATCACTCTCAGCTGGGCACCAGGCATTCATGCTAAGCCTATGGGGACCATGCTATATTCTATCCACAGCACAGTCCACAGCATCCACTGACTGCTATGACAGTCACCCTCTCTTAAGTAAGAACGAGACAGGGAACAAAGGTCATGAGGCGGGAATGCTTTTTATTTAACTAAGCTGTGGAAGGTCTCCTGTGATAGGATCAATTAAGTTACATGTGGCTATCTGTGAGTGTGAGCTATCTGAGGTTAGGGAAGGAAGATAATTCTGATATGGTGACGTTCACTGCTTCAGTCTTGTTAAAGAGTGTTTGCCATGAGTACCCAATATCTGAAATTCTCTTGTCTCCTACTCCCACTTATCTCTGCCTCTGCTCCTCTTCCCCTACTCCCTCAAGGCTACTCTCAAATCTATATGAAGCGCCATTGGATTCCTGATCTTCTGGGCATAACTGACAAGCCCTAGAATTACTGAAGTATGCTTCCACACCTGGGTAATTATCAGTCTTAATGTGCTGTGGTTCCTGGGAGTTTTGTAAAGGTAAAATACCAAAGTAAAATTTGTTTCATTCATGCCAAAATAAAAAAAGCACTGTATTGAGTACAAAACATGTGTGTGTGTGTGTGTGTGTGTGTGTGTGTTTGTGTGTGTAACGATTCTTTTTTTGTTTTTTGTTTTTTTTTTGTTTTTCGAGACAGGGTTTCTCTGTGTAGCCCTGGCTGTCCTGGAACTCACTCTGTAGACCAGGCTGGCCTCGAACTGAGAAATCTGCCTGCCTCTGCCTCCCAAGTGCTGGGATTAAAGGCGTGCGCCACCACCGGCCGTGTGTAACGATTCTTAAAGAAGACTGAAAGACACTTTCCAGTCTAACCTGAAAAGTTTGGTGATTGCTTGTAATTAAGTATGAAGTAATTTCACAGTAATAACTTTATTTTAGATTTGTTCAACTGTTTTCTGCATATAATGGACCAAAAAGTGTGTAAATGATAAGTAAAAGCAATCACATATTCTTTCTAACCCTGCTACTCCTACTTGCTTTTAGGCTAGAATAAAAGGTCATGTTACCTTATCATTAAGAACTAATAATAAGCCCTAAAGGAAGTGTTCATGGATCTTTGTTTATTGCCTTGCTTGTTTCTTAACTATTTGTGTTTATTGTCTTGCTTGATTCTTGACTGTTTGCATCTATTGTATTGCTAGTTCCTCAACCTAGAACTGATCTTAATACTTGCTTGTAATTCAAATGGTATAAAAGCAAAAAGGAGGAGGGGGGATGGGATAGGAGTTTTCTAGGAAGGGGAAATAGGGAAAGGGAATGTCATCTGAAATGTAAATAAATAAAATATCCAATAAAATTAAAAAAATATTAAATTAAAAAAAGAAAAAAGGAACTAATAATAAAGAAATGGAAGCTTCACAAACTAATTCTAAGATGTCTTTCCAGATCCTGTCTTCTTTTTCAAATTGGTAACTTCTCATATAAATTTTTTCACAAGAAAGTTTTTGTAGAATATGTAAACCATATTTCACATGAATATCTTTTCAGTTTATTTACCAACATGTTTTTGTGTCCCAGGATTTAACTAAGGATACCATACACTTCACTTAGGCATTGCTTATTCTCATTCCTTATTTATTGAATTCCTTATGGACAATACAATGTCATTAATAGGTGAGGTTTTGTGTGATACTGAATTTATGAATGTAGAACCTCACAGAGACCTGAATTAGGTATTCCCTGCTTTCTGTCCCTTAAAGTGATGAGATCCTCAAGAGACTTACTGTGAAGACAGTCAAGTGGTCCTTACTTATCTCAGAGAAGTTACCCTTATCAGTAACATCTGATAGTATGATGACATATTACAATTCATACTAATGGATTATTATTAACAAGAGTCCATTCTATACTAGGATGTATTCAATGTGTTCTTAACATTATTTTTTGTTTGCATAATTCCATTCAAGGTAACAGATAGTATTCCTATGCCTCTAGCCTTCTCTGTTTGTAATATTGTCTCAATATTATGTTTTTTTTTCATTAACTTGAAAGTGTTTTAAATTTTCTATCTTTAGTTTTTGTTTACTAGGCTTAGATACAATGTATCTTGATTATATTCCCCCTCCTCCCCTAACTCCTCCTAGATAGACCCCTCTTTTACACCAACCAGACTCTTGCTGTTTTGTTTTATTTCATTTTTAAACCTATCATTTCAATATGTACTCTTGAATATGACACTGTCCATTGGAGAATTGTCCACCCATAAGATATCTCTCTCTCTCTCTCTCTCTCTCTCTCTCTCTTCTTTTCAGCTTTCAATTACCAATATCTCTAGGGAGGAACTCCTTTTGAACCCTCTTCTCCATGCAGGCATGGTTTCTGGCTTGAGCTTGCTCATTTTTTGGGAAGGCTGTCAGAACTGCTGTAATTTCTTATGTACAATTGTCCTCTTGTGTACAAAAAACCACTTTTCTTTGTTATCTGGCAACTCAAGTTGTTACAATCTTTCTGATTCTTCTTCTTACTAATTTCTTTAGAATTACTTATAATTCTTTTTCAAGGGTGTGGTTGAATTCACCAGTGATACTATTATAGCTGGAATTCTTTTACCTAGAAATTCAATCATATATTGCATGCTGAACACATGCAATATATTCAAGCCAGTGACTTCCACACTGTCTGCACCTGCTGAGTTTAACCTCTTTCAGTCCTAGGGTGGGGTTGAATCACTAATATTGCAGGATTTACATCATTCTCTACGTATAACAGAAGTTTTAGAGTGGCAATGAGTGAGTTCTACCTTAGTTAATGTCTAGTATTTCCTAATCTCTTTACGTTCAAGAACTTTGTGTTGCCATGTAGCTAGTTGGAAAAGTTTTATTCTTGTAAGTGTCTACACTCGTTTTTTAAAAGATTTTTTAAAGTAATTCCCATTTTTTAAAAAAAATTCTTAGTAGTTCTTAGGATCAAAATGTTACACCAGTAAGACAATCTCTTTCACTGTGTACTGCCATTGCCCCACCTATCTTGAGGTTATCCAGTGTAGCTTGTAGGAACAGGTGTTACTCCTGTCTCTGTGGGCACCAGACATATTTAGTCATAAATGCATGCTTCTGTCTTCTTAAACAGAGAGTAGCCAGTACTCTGCTGAACACTTGAGAGGCTCATCAGTAAATTGCAGGCATTCTCTCTGCTGATTTCTTTTCTTTGGTACTATATCCTATGAATACCAGTCTCTTCCACCTTCGCAAATCCCATTTCTGCCTCCGGTTGGTAAGTAATCTGCTGGCTTCCCTCTGGTTTCTCAGCGTTAATCTACAATCTAAAACCATTGTTAGGTCATGAATCTGCTAATCCTGGTAAAACAGTTGGCTTTGCTTGCTTCCTGTGACATATAGACTATCTCCTTGCTGTTCAATCCCTCTCTGTCTCTCTGTCTCTGTCTCTGTCTCTGTCTCTGTCTCTGTCTCTCTCTCTCTCTCTCTCTCTCTCTATATATATATATATATCTGTCTCTCTCTCTCTCTCCCTCTCTGCCCCCTCTCTACCCCTTCTCTCTCCCTCTCTCTCATTCATTCATTCATTTTTTTTGGTGTACCAAGTTTAATAAGCCAAATCCTAACATGCAAGCCTCCTTTCTCTTTGTAATCAGATATTTTTTATTATTTCATTCTTTCCTTGAACTTTATTGCTTAAAAATTTTCTCTTTATTTACCATTGCTTTCAATCACCTTAATTCATTTTTATTATTTCCTGACTTGGATGCTTTGGCTTAGGAGCTTTTTGGTGTTCCTTTTCATAAGTCAAATACTTTCTGATTTCTATTATGATCATTCCTTTTTGATCAATGACTTGTATTATTTACTGTTTTCTTAAGAAACAAGATTTAATTATAGTTTGTTGTATTCTAATTTAAATATCTTTTTATATAGAACATAGTGTGCCGGGTTTGTATTCACTGAACATAATTGAGATTTTCTTTGTTCTCTAGTCATGTTTTACATTGCTTGATTCTTGTTAGGCATTTGATCTTAATTACTTGATTGTGAATCATCATTTATTAGTCCTGAGCATTGTTTCTGTTAAATTGCTTTGGTTGAGTCTTCTGTAACCTAAAGAAATACTGTGCAACCATGCAAGAAAAATGACCAAATAGGGTTAGATGTAGTAATTTTAATAATAGAACATTTTGTAATTTCATTGAGATTTTGAAGTTATATTAATTTAGATTGCAATGATAGTTTTTCAGCACTTATAGTCAGAATACAACTTCAAATGTTATAATACAAATATGTAAATTCTTACTACATATGTGCACTTATTTTAAGATCTTTTTATAGGGCTCAAAGAGAACGAACAACTCAAATGACATTTAAACTATATCAGATAAACAATCTATGTCAAGTTCCTGTTTACTTTAGATTTCACTAAGAATGTATTTTTTTTCATTATTTCAAAGACTTGAAGAAATTGAATGTATTTTGTATAGAACTGTTGTGAATACTTCTGATACTGGAAAAATGCTGCCTTTTGGGATACTGAAAAATCATAAGGAACCAAAATATTCATATCCAGTCTTTCTAAATGAGCACCATTAAAATAAATGCAAATAGTGAATGGTACAGTATTATCTTGTCACAGAATAACCAAAGTAAAAAGACTATTTCTCAGGAAGGACACATTTCATTAGATGAACTTATATTATGATGCTTTGCTAATTAAGTTGAATTTAATAACATCTATCTATCTATCTCATTTCCTTCTTTCCTTCCCTTCTTTGCTTTGAGAAATAACCAACACACACACACACACACACACACACGGAGGGAGAGAGAGAGAGAGAGAGAGAGAGAGAGAGAGAGAGGAGAGAGAGTGGGAGGAAGAGGAAGGGGAGGGATGTTCTAGGTCATGAGCTATCAGTAATTAACTCACATTTAATAGATTGGTTTTAGAGTAGACAACAAAGTTGAGATCATGAATTAATATTTTGAAAGTAATACCAAGTAATTCCATCAATATTTCTGTTGGTATAAAATCTATATTTGACGTTGACTAGCAGACTAGAGGTACAGTTCCCAGTAGCAAATACTAAAACAGACCTAAAAGTGAGGAAGGAATGTTTTAAATACAACAACCCTGAGATGAAAAAGGATAATGTATTCTGATCCTCAACAGATACCAGATATATAAGATGGTATAAGATTGTTAGATCTGTCCATTTTTTGGACACATTTCTTATACTTGGATATATATTTCTAGTATCTTCTAGGTAAGATGTCATCTGCATGAGTCTGGACTATACTCAGTAGTAGAAGGTGTGGCTAAAATGCATAAGACCTTTCAGTCACTCCTCAACAGACCTCCACCAGAAGACGTTCTCACCCACTGATTGCTTGCTTGTCTTCAGGCATCTCCTATCCCTGAAACAGCCACAGGCTCAAAATAAGTAGCAATATACAATCCCTTGAGTTGAGTTACTAGGAAGTACATGCCAATAACTGTCCTGAAAGTATTCTTATGCTGCTCACCTTTGGTGCCTGACAACTTCTCTGGAACAAATTACAATCATATGTCAAAGTAAATTTTTCAAAAATTTCAAGAGGGGAGAAGCTACTTAAATAAAGAAAAATAAACTAATTAAAGTTTGTTCTCCTATGGGATAGTTTGTAGGAAATGTTTTAGATAATTAAGGTAAAATTGAAAATATACAACTATTAGAATATTTTATGATTTTGACATGAGTAGGTGGGAAACTTTAATATCCAAGAATTTCTCAGTCCATTTTGCTCTATCATAAACTTACTATGTGTCTTATCAGAAATTATGTCTTTCATAGATGTGACCACTAAGAATTATGCCAGGGGAAAATGTTTCACTGTAGTTAGAGCTTAGAAAATATTCTCTTTCATTACTTTTATTAGAGATGGAATAGAAGAAGTGAGAGTAAACTGGTTTTGACTTTCCTGATCTGAAATGAGGTTGTATGTAACTTAGGTGGTGGATATCTCCTCTCCAATGATGCTTTTAAAGAAAGTAGGCTGTTATTTTCAGGGGTGGGAAAATGAACTCTGAAGAGATGTAAGCAATGTAGCAACTCTCAAGCTAAAGGGACAGAGAAATGGGAAAGCAGCACCCAGACCAACAATGGGCAACCAGAGTGAGCATGAGAGTCAGCTGTTGATACCAGGGAGATTTTGCTAAGTTCTGCTTCCGGCTTGGGATATCTGTCTTACACTGGACTCAGAATTCAACCTAAAGGCATTTTGTCCTCAGGGGAAAACCACCAATAAGTAATGGCAGCTATAGCTGAAAGTGATAGATATGGCTCATGAAGTCAGCTCTTTGAACTCTTTTTATATAAAGCATATTGGATTCTTATAGTAATTTCATTAACCTTGTCACATTGCTATCCCAGAGAGAATCCAATTTAGTTTTTAACTTGGATTTTGACATCACTTCTTGATGATGAATTATTACAACTGATATAATTTATTCAAAATATAGTAAATGTTTATGAGAGTCTGGAGACTGAAATGGGTGCTGATGATTTTTAAAAACAAATTGGAGCTTTTGTGCAGAATGGATTTGCAGGTTCCCTCACTATTGCATATTCACCTCTGCTGAGCTAGGAAGGGCTTCTTGGCACAGTGAGGAGGATGCCATGCTTCACTGTGCTCCCTTTTGTAGCTTGTCTCCTAACAGATACTTGATCTCTGTCTTATGGTTATTCTGAAGTATCCAGTGTTGTAAGAAAGCTCAGATAGCAATCATGTCAAGTCCTTAGTCTCTGAATTTAAAAGACACAGCCAAGGTACAGTAGGAAAAAAGACAATAATAAGTGACCATTCACAGCAATATTTTTCCTTCTCCAGAGAATATGAAGACCATTGTATAGGTTAAAATTTAGAGCAGTCATGTGAGGTCCAAAGTGAGGGAATATCCTGTAAGAGAAATTCTATTTGTTTGTTTGTTTGTTTGTTTGTTGGAGTTTAGTCTTATTCTATAGTAGTTGTTGGTCTAGAAATCACCATGTAGTCTTAAACACAGGCTGATCTTAAACACAGAGATTCTTTTGTCATAGTTGTTGATATGCTGTAGCCACAGATTGAGAATATGAGCTTTATAATTGTCCATTAATTCCTGCCATGAAACAAGTATTAAACTGGCCAATTCAAATAGGATTTTCTGAATATATTATCATCATATTTGCCCAGCCAAAAACCGATTCCAGTTTTGTTTTGTTTTTGTTTTTGATGCTGAGGCTCACTGTGTAGTGCTGAAATCAATAAATAGCCTAATTTAGTCTCTAGTCTATGATAGTCCTGTCCCAGCCTCAATAGTGCTGGGATTACTGGTGTGCACCATCACATCAGGTTCATTTTTAAAAACAGTTATCTATATAATATATAAATATCTTCTTATTCTCTCTCCCTCTCCCTTTCCCTCTCCCCCTCCCTCCCCCCTCCCTCTCTCTCTGTATTTATTTTTTGTAGTTCTTAATACAGTCTAGATATTAATTCCCTGACTGAAATATAGCTAAAAAATATTTTCTCTCATTCTATATACTATGTGTTGACTTGTTGATAGTTTCTTTTGCTCAGAAGAAACTTCTAAAGTTAATGTATTACCTGTTGTCAATTCTTAGATTTATTTTCTGTGCTATTAAAGTATTCAAGATGTTTTTGTCTAGGCCAAATCTTGAAGGATTTTTTGTTTTATTCTAGAAGTTTCAGAATTGTGGAATGATTTTATGGAAGAGGAGAGATATGGCTGTAAATGTCTGTTTGTGAGTGGGCATTTTGAATCATTTTAGGAAGTGTATAATTTTTCATGATTATATATTTCAGTCTATATGAAATGTTACTGATTCATGTTATTCATGAATGCATATATTCCCTAAACACAGTGTATCTATTATAATAATTAGTGTTAAAATTAGACATACATTGCAAAGATCCATGTGGCCATAAAGGCTAGCAGAGTGTTGATCTGCATGAGATAGGAAGCCTGTTCAGTTTAATAAGCCTTAGTAGCTGGTTTGGTTTACACTTTGAGAGTGTAACAGAGCTGACACAGTCCTGTTGCATGCAAATTCTACAAGAACAGATACACGTAAACAATACATTTTACATTATAGACGTAGACTGAATAGCATAATGAATGTCACAATGGGAAAATTGAGTTAGAAAAACTACATAGTCTTGAATAAATGAGTGGTCATAAATGTACATGTGAGATCTAATAAAGATAATCTTTCATCGATCATATTATTTTTCCTTTTGTTGAATCCATTTTCTCCATGGGTAAGTCATTTCATTCTTGACTTTTATGCAGCATCACTACATGCTGAGATGCATGCAGGTTTGTTATTCTTATTTATTCTGACTGACCCTTGTTGAACTTTCAAAATCCAAGTATTATTGCCTCTTCAATTTTTGTCATTTCTGCTCTTGTGCTTCTCACTGATTATTTTAAATATCACTTTTTTGTACTTAATATATCAACTCAATATTTGCTTAATTTCTTCTGTTTCCTTTTTGCAATTTTCATCTTTCTATGCTTCTGATATTCATTCTGATCTCTTGGCTCTAGATGTTAAGATATCTAACTCCTATCTTTAACTGTGTCAAATGTGCTGGCTCACAGATTTCCTTTGCAACTATTTTCTGCTCTAAGTAGCATGTGTTTTCAGATTTGTTCAGCAGAGGTGATAATATTTTACACCCCTTGGCATTCTCTTTATTTATTTTCTGTCTCTTAGAATGCACAGAGAAAATAGTGTCATTTTGATGATGAGAGTCTATCATCATCAGTATTGTGAAGGTCTGCTTTGTCTCAGGGATGTTTCTTGTCCCCTATTTTTATTTTAAATCCACATCTGAACTTTTTGTAATTATGTCTGGTCTGAGAAAACTCTCTTTACTTCTTCTATGAACCTAGAATAAATTCCAACCTAGAAAGGTTTTCTGGTCATGTGTATATGTGCATGGTGTGTGGAAGCATGTGTTTTTGCATTTATATGGACTGTGCATGTGTATGTAGGTACCTATGCACTTGTGTGCACGTGGATGCTTGCAGTTGACCTTGAGTAACTTCCTGGATGGCTCTTTATTTTCTGAGACATGGTCTCCCACTGCACCTGGAAATACAAATTCTCACTAGTTTAACTATCAAGATCTCTCCAGAAATCCAATATTTCTGCCTCCAAAATGTGAGATGTATGAGTCTTTGTTATGCCTTCCAGATTTGTAGCTGAATTTGAGAGATCAAGACTCTGGTCCTCACACTTTGTTTACTAGGACATCTTCTCAGCCTCCCTTAGAATTGTTTAAAACAAATTTCCAGGTTGGATTTTTTTTTTTAAAAGATAGTGTATGTGAATTCATTTGTTATGTCTGTGCATCTATGTGATTGTGGTCAGAATTTTCAGAGGAGATTCTTATATGACCCGACTAAATGAAAAATGAGCACAGGCACTTTTCTTAACTTTACCTTCTGGAAGACTTTCAGCTCACTGATGGAGTTCTTGTATAGAGAGTCTCTTTCTAACTGTGTTCCTTTATAGTCTGTACGTTGTCTCCTCTCTACTCTAGTAGCCATAGAAACAGACACAACAAATAACCAGAGAAGACAGATGGCCCTGATGTTCTGCCCTACTTTGGGTTTTCATCCTTCAGCATTTCTGAAGACTTTTTTTTTTGATTATCACTAACACAATCATGTTGGGGCACACTGATGTGTAGTCTGTTTTACTTTGTCCACAGCTACTTTGAGCCATTTTCTCTGAGCAACTCATCAGCTTTCTTCATGTGAGTCTGCTGGTAAAATTGTCTAACATTGAGTTATTCTTCTGGGAAATCCTTTCTTTCTTTCTTTCTTTCTTTCTTTCTTTCTTTCTTTCTTTCTTTCTTTCTTTCTTTCTGTCTATTTTACACTATTCCTTGACCATAACATTCATTAGGTGCTAGATGATATGGTACATGCATTACTGCAGCACCAGATGATTAAGGAAGACATTTTCCACTGAGTCCAATTTGAGTTTTCAGGTTTCACCCTAAAAAAAAAATTCATGAAAGAGTTTAAAGTTCATAATATACTTTGTATTTTTGTTTGATGATTAGCATCACTGAGACACTCTACATCCACAATTTTGTGCTGAATATTCTTCAGAAAAAGGTACTATGTCTAGCCAACTCAGCCACCCCAGTTGGGAACCTAAATAGACTTGTTAATATTTTATATATGGAAATAAAAAAAGGCTCAAAGATAAGTAATGATTAATGACTTGCTAAACTGGAATTATATATTTTATATAGGACTTAGAACAAAAGCAACCACAAGTAAATGAATCTATTTTAGAATTTTTTGTCACATAAATGGTTGTATATTTATTTGTTTTCTAAAATAATACTCTCTCTCTCTCTCTCTCTCTCTCTCTCTCTCTCTTTCTTTCTCTCTCTTTCTCTCTCTCTGAGATTTAATATTTCTAATGGATAAGATCTTTTATAACAATTTATTTTATAAGTTTATATATAAAAATTTATATTGCATTTTACTTTTAAATTATATTATGATATAGTTACTGCTTATATCTGATTTACTTGTGCCTGCAACTTTGGATTCTTACATAATACATGGAGCTAAAATATCATTTTAAAATTATACATTTTTACTTATGTATAAGAATCTATGTATCACATATGTGCAGAGCTCACAGAGGCCAAAGGAGGGTATCACATGCCCCTGGAGCTATCATGACATGTGATTGTGAACCACCTGAAGTACATATTAGAAGTCAAATTTGAGCCCTCTGGAAGAACTATATGCACTCTTAACTATCTCCAGTTTTCTAAACATCCTTAAAACCAAATATAAATTACATATCTACTGGGCACATCTTCATGTAAGTCTAAGACTTTTCAAAATTTTGTATTTTAAAGCATATCCCGTAGGCTACCATGGAAGGTCTGAGAGAGCTGGAAAAACTTTGAAGAGACAGTTCTGTGGACACATGCCTGTATTGGTTCCACCATACCTCAAGCTAGGGAGCCATAGTTCCATTTCTTGAAATGAGAGAGATGTTATATCGAGTCTCACTCCAAGATTGCCTTCTGAAGGTCTGTTTCATTAAGGATGAATAACATGTGACAGGAACATGAGGCTAGTTAGCCTCTTCATGCTTCATCAAGCTACGACACTGCAGGTTTGTGGACCTGAGTTTGGTACCACACAAACTTGCATTGAAGCTCAGCTTTCTTTAGTTTCCATGAGCAGAGATGCATGAGCAGGGCAAGTTTCCATCCCTGATCCTAATTATGATTTCATCCATAGCATGTGCATTATTTTAGACCTGTCTACAAGTTGATGATGAGAAACTGTTGAAAATAGAGACGAAAGTGCTCACCAAGGATCTTACATGCACAGCATGCCCAGTTTTAGAAGTGCATGTGGCAAAGTCTTGAAAACACTCAGGAGTTATAGAAAAAATGTCAAAATTATAATGTTAGTTGAGCTGTTCAGAGGGAAAAGGGTGGATATTTTAGCTTTGCCAATGAACTCAGAATGAAGCAGTAAGAAGTGTGTTTTCTTCAAATACATTCTAAAATAGTAATTGTCATTGTAGCCATCAATGGCAAGTAATTTTAAAGGAAAATTCTGTATGTTTACCTTCCCAGTATGGATTTAAAGCATAAACATATCTATGAAACATCATTTGACTGAGGAAATGGATATGGAAACAGCAGAGCATTCTACCAACTAGACTGTAAACTTTAGAAAGGAAAAATCAGAAAAAAACTGAAGAAAAGGCATAAAACATTTAGATACTGGCTTCCAACCAAGTCTTGCAATAAAATTAGCATATTTCCCTACATGGGAAAATGGGCACAAGCCAAGATGTGTTCTTAGCCTAAGCAATGGCCTGGGGATTTGAATGCATTATAGTTGGCAGAATCCAGACACCTGATGGGACTGGAGATTAGTGTATAAAAGATGGGGCCAGCAATGAGAAGACCCAATTATCACCATATTTGAGCTCAACACTCTTCCTTGGACTTGGGTTCTGAGAATGGATGTCATCCATCCAAAGCATTTCTGGAATCAACTTTTCTTGTTTACAGGGTGTTTCAGGATTACACTCCAATTTCCATAAATTCATGGAATCTAGTTAGGAAGAGGTCTGCTTCACTTAGTAGAAAATTAAGATTGAGAGAAGCACATGGGAGCTCAGGTCAGTAGATTTCACTTTCTAACAGCGGCGGCCTCGGCCTTATTGTATCCATGCAATCTTCAGGCAATATGATAGGCAGAAGGGTTTCGACACTTCTGAGGTCAAAAGCAAATCTAGGATCCTGAAGTCAAAAGCAGAAATCTAGAATCCTGGTGAAAGAGCCAATAGCATTAATGAACGTAGCACAGAGATAACTGTGGAGAGGGCAGATGATTTTAAAATCATTTGGATCAGAGTTGGGCTATGACATTATGATTACCATGATTTTTCTCTAAAGAGATGAGAATAACTATAGTTAAATTTTATGTTTTTAAATATAAGTCCTCATGTGTTGGAACACAGGGCAGCTGTGGTTAGATCTCCCTAATAAAATAATAGAGATTGCAATGACAATTCAGTACACACAAAGCCCCTCTTCAGAGGTTCTCGTCAGAGTGTCACATGGAATACACATACATAGGTCATATATTTAGCTATACAATCTTTAAAGTCTTTAGAGCTCTTAGATTAGATGCTCGTCTCATCGGTCTTCTTCAGTGAACAGTATTTTATATACACACTAATAAATAATATTTTATGTTCACATCAATAAATAATATTTTATGTTTGCATTAATAAAATACCAAATTTTAATGATACTTAGTCATTAATTAAACAATGATGAATGCATTTCCTTAAATACTAAGCCATCACTAAATAATCATTGTGAAAATGATACCAGGACACAGTTCCTGATAAAATGTCAGAGGAAGACACTGATGGATATTTGTTTTGTAATTACCATTATGAAAGCAGAAAGAAAATAGTAAAAGATGAACAGAGATATATAAAAAAATGAAAAACTGTTATGGTATATGATATACTTCTCTATTTAAATTTTTGTTTTATAATCCTATATGTGTAATCAACATTCACAAATCAATCCTCATTTCAGATGCTGATTTCCTAGCCCGATGCTGCATTCTGAAATGTGGCTTAATCTTTCTAATCAGATGAGAAGCCTCCACCCTCACTTGGAATTCTGCACACTTTCACCTGAGAATAAATTCTCAACACATTTGCAATGAGATGAAATTTCGTGAGAGTGGAGAAAGTGCTGTAATTTGTTCTGGGTAGTAGGGGTGGGGTCTCACAGAGGAGAAATCTGATCCTATAATCCACACAATCAGAGTTAACATGTGAAACATAGTATACTGAGTTTAAGTATTTCTAGGAAAAATAGAGATATTAGTAAAAATGTACAGTGTAAAAGATTTCTGAAAAGAAGAAAACTGCATACTCATAGTACACTGAGGCAGGAGGATCAAGAGCTTAAAGGGAAAAGTGAAGTGCAGAGAGAAAAGCAGAGAGACATGATTGTGACAACACAGCAGAAAAGGGGCTGGGAAAAGACACTATGCAGACACACAACATGGGAAACAAGAGGGACGTAAAGATGTATAACTGATAATCTGTGATTCCTGCTGAGAAGATACTGTCAATAGGATGCTGTATGGGATGTGTCCACAGAGATTCTGAGAGGAGCCTATGTCTCTGGACATAGCTGTGAGTGAGTGATGATGCAGTGGCTGTGAAGAAATTCCTGCAAAGGTGTGAGCGCACTGATTCCACCTCTGCTATCTTTCCTATAAGAAGAAAAGGGTGTAGAGTATTGTCCACCAGCAGAAATGTGGTCACCTTAACATTTAAACTTAAAAAAAAATAACATGATTCATTTACATTCCCAATTTCAATTTGGAAGATTTATTTCTTCAGGCATTGTCATCACCATTTATCTATCTATCTATCTATCTATCTATCTATCTATCTATCTATCTATCTGTCTGTCTGTCTGTCTGTCTGTCTGTCTGTCTGTTTGTTTATCTGTTTGTTTGTTTAGATGCTAGTCATTCTGGCTGCAGGATGATGGAATACGAATGCAGCTTTCATTTATACTTCCTAAATGACTATACTTGTTGAGTATGACTTGAGGTAATAACTATTGGCTATTTCATTTTTCTTTTGAAAAAAAAAACCCATCAAATTTGTATGCCAGATCATTGACTAAAGTATTTTTGACAGCAAGCTTCTAAAAAAAAAGTTACTACAGACTATATAAAAGAGGAAATGGGATTATTAGGGAAGAGGAAGTACACTACAGGGACAAATGTAAGGGAAGGCTAAGAGGAGGACATATGATATTAAAGTATGTAATATGCACAAGCAACATTATTATAGTGCAAGCCACCATTTAGTGCAATTTATATATACCAAGATACAGTAGAATAATTATTCTTCAAATATATTTTAGTACTTTAGTTGATATAAAATGAGATAGAAAACAGTTCACAGAGGATAAAAACCCTACCATCTTACAGTAGCTCTTTGAACATTGTTGAAAACAGCTCAAAGTCCTGTCCTGGGTGAAAGGCAGTTAAGGATACATTAAGCATAGTTGTTTGGCTGCAGATGCTCACAACTTAGTTTCTAGAATGATGCAGCAAACGGATGGAAGGCAGCCCTAAGAGCTTTTGATCTTTTGTTACTCTCACTTTCCTGTCCTTGGACTGAACTGCAATTTGCAGTTGAGAGATGTATGTGCCAACTGCACCTCACAGTTTTTCCTCAGTGTCCTCTCTAGGCTCTTCCTTGTGTTTGATTATGGGGCACTGGCTGTTTTGTTTCTCAGAGAACCATGTGTGAGATAACTCTTACAAGGCATGGCAGGTGATTTGGGTGTCCTTGTCAAATGCATTTACTGCATCTGATATCAGCACAGCTGATACTGACAGCTTCTTTGAGTTGCAAGCACCCCTGAAACAGCACTGCTTCAGTGTTTCTGTCTCCATCCTTTTTCTGTTCTTGACTGTTAGTAACACCAAATAGTATGTCACTGCTCTATGTCAAACTGCACGTCACCCTGCAGTTACTAGTCCATCTCTGCATCAGGTTTCCAAGTGACATGAAGTAACAAACTCTTTAAAAATAAAAAAGGAATCAATTTGAAAATATGGAAAAACAGTGAATAATTACACCTGATCACAAAGTATGCACAGTGTGTATGAAGGGAGAAAAAAATTATACCCAATAACTTTAACTTTGACTTAAATACAATGCAGAAAGTTTAAAAAAAATAATTCAGTAAAACAAATGTCCAATCCAAAGGGAAAAAAAGATTTAATATATGAAACTAAAGAAGAAATTATCACAATGATCAAGTACAAAAAATACTACAATTCTGAAATATTTGAATTGATGTTCAGGATTATCAGAAGAATACAAAAATGAAAGGCAAACAGACAAAACAGACATGGCAATTGGAAGGAATTTTTATACTTTTAAATTTTCAGGAAAAAGTTGCTATATTGCAGATGCAAAAAAAAAAGAAACACTGATGGTGAGAGAGCCAATCTGAAGGAGGCATTGTTTTCTTCTGAAGTTCCCTCTTCATAGACAATACTAGATTTTGTCAACTGATGAAATAATAAACAACAGAGGCTTGAAAGTATGACAGTGACACCGGGAGGAAATATTTTTGGGGAGAACCCATGAGGCATTGTAGGGAAAAATACACAGTGGACGTGATTAAGATATATTGGATCTCTGCTATATATGCAGCTGGGGCCGTGGGTTCCTCCATGTGTGCTCTTTGGTTGATGGTTTAGTCCCTGGAAGCTCTGGGGGATCTGGTTGGTTGATATTGCTGTTCTTCCTATGGGGTTGCAAACCCCTTCAGGTCCTTCAGTCCTTCCCAATGGGAGGGGGCCCTTGGTTCTGTGAAGGCTCGATGCCCTAGTGTAGGAGAATGCTAGGGCAGTGAGGCAGGAATGGGTGGTGGGTGGGGAAGCACCCTCATAGAAACAGGGGGAGGGGCAGATGGGTTAGGGGATTTGTGGAGGGGAAACCAGGAAAGGGGATAACATTTGAAATGTAAAGAAGTAAAATAACCAATAAAAAAATTTTTAAAAAGGTATATTGGATCTATGTATGAAGTTTTCAAAAAGTAGTTACCAACAAAGTTCAAGAAAAAGTTAACTGGCCCCAGTAAGAGAAGATACACCTAACCCTAGAGAGATGTGAGACCCCAGGGAGTGGGGAGGTCTGGAGGGGTAGGGTGGAGAGTGGGGACATCCTCTTGGAGACAGGGGAGAAGTTACCATATGAGGAACAGTTAGAAGGTGGACTAGGAGAGCTATAACATGACTGGACTGTAAAAAAAGATTAAAGATTTTTAAAAAGTTAACATGTAAATTTATCACGTTAACACACACACACGTGCATTCATGTGTGTGTGTGTGTGTGTGTGTGTGTGTAATTAGTTTATGGAGCCTGATAAGTCCAATACTTCTCCTATAAGGGCCATATATACCACCAAATATTGAAAATGTCTGCTTATTTTTGCTTATACAAATATGAAGCCATGGGCCAGTGTCATGATGCAGTGGCTTAGACTAGCTAGTACCACTAGGAGTGCTTGTTAAAAAAAAAGTCAGTTTTCTTTGAGGTATGGCCCCTATCAGGTTACCCAGCTCCCAGTGCCTATGATCCCATTCCTAGGCACATATGTGCAGCATTAACTGAACTTACTGACTGGGTTGTTTAACTAATGTTGATAAAAGTGGAAAGATTCATAACTAGGAACTACTGACTTCAAATTTCCAATCATTCTGCAACAAAAATTCATGCTTTTGAGGTACTAACAATAAAGAGACTTCTGATTAAGATGGGAAATTAAAAGCTGTGTCTGAGTGAGGATGAATACAAATGAAGGAATGAGAGACTCACCGATCCCTCACCAGAGAGGGAGAATTCAGACTGCAATTGTTCCTGGCTAACCTGTTCCTACTAAGTCCACATCTGCCAATCAGCATTTGCTGCACACACCAGCAAACACCTCCCAGGAACAGAACTGAGAAGCAATCAACAGTGTTTTAACCACCTCAGCCAAAGTACTGAAAAATCTTGCTATAGGAGTAGCTCTAGAACTTTCAGAGAGAACATATCTGGGTGGTTGAAAGCAAATACAGAAGACAGGACAGGGTAAGTGTGAAGGTGCCAATGAAAACTAGAAACTAAACCAAAATGACCTTATTGCTGTAACATCACTTACTTGTGTCATTGAATATGGAGAAAACTGAGATTATGTCCAGCTAGAAACTCCATCCCTGCTAACTATCATTCATGTGCTAAAAGGTACTATACATACTACCGTAGGGGAAAAAATGAACACCAGTCTCACCCACCTATAAACCTTGTTATCTACAAGTGAGACATGCCTGGAAAACTTATTCACTACTGCAAGAATGGCATAAATGTTATGGGAATAACCAACCAGTTTTATTAGACTCAAGACCCACTAGATGGATGGAACTCATACCTGACACTGTTAATGGGGCCAAGAACTTAAGACTAGATGTGTCATGGGCCTACTGCTTTTGTTCTGCTAGATTATCTTAGAATAAAATGACATGTAATGAGATATCATTAAACACATCAATCAGTGCCTTGCTGAAAGCTAGCTAGAGAATCTTCTTGTAGTAGATTATAGTTAACATAAAGACTCCCTAAATGTTGATACTATTAACCCTTAAAAATTTTATAAACTCCATGTTTTATAACCAGTATTTCCATTCTGCTACCTAGGCAGCATGAATACAACTGCACAAATGTCACCTAAAGCAAGACAACTCATGGACTTACCAGGAGAGGTAAATCATGAGAGCTAATTCTCACTAAGTATCAAAAAATATATTTTATAATTTATAATGAAGACAATCCCTTGAGAAGACACCTAAGGCAAAATAAACAGTAGGAAATAGGAGAAGTTAAGATTGGAAGACACATTCATTCCAACACATGTACGAAGCACAGCAATGAAGGGCGAAGAATATGAGACAACAGCACACCATAATACCTTTCCAACCCTGGCACTCTTGCTAATGGAAACTCAAGAACTTTAAACTAAAATGTCAGAAAGAATTCTGAATCATGCTTTTTAAGGAATCAATAACCAGATAGAGTACTCAAATAAGCATAAACAGATGAGCAAATCAAAGAAATCAATTCAAGGCTCAAAATGAGAAATTTACTGTAGAGAAAAAGCTACATGCTTGTAGTTAAATTATATATTTATATAAATAAGACAGGAAATTGAACCACAGAGAAGTAGTAAAAGAGAATTCATAAAAATGAAAGAATGAATTAATAAAAACAAACAAAAACGATCATCAACATATTAGACCAAGCAAAGGAATGAATTTCAAGGATTAATAATGAAGTAAAAAAATAATGCTTATTAGGTTTGAAAATAATATGACTTACATATTCAGGGAATTTTGGATACAGTCAAAGACTAAATCTAAGAAGGCAAAGTGTGCTAGAAAGAGCAATACAATATAATGTCACAGAAAATCTGTTGAATGAAATTATCTTACAAACCAAGAAACAAATATCCAAACACAGGAGACATTTACAACTCTAAATAGGCATGTCCAGAAAATAACCTCTTCAACACGTATCATAATAAGACATCATAAAAGACAGAATAAAGAAATAATATTAAATGTTGTATGAAAAAATCCAACTCACATAAAAAGGCAGAGATAACAGAATAAACACAAAATTTTTATCAGCAATCAAAGTCCAAGAATATATGGAATGATACATTTCTGCAGCAATTAAAGGCACTAGCTGCTCTTTCAGAGGACCTGCATTCCATTTTAGTACCCACATGGTGGCTCACAACAGTCTCCAATGCTAGCCCATATGATTCAAGTTCCTTTTCTGGCACTACGCATAAACATAGTGTAAAGACATACATATGTCATACACATAAAATAAAAAAAACCCTTAAAGATGTAGACTAACTAATTGAATTTAAAAATAGAATCCAACTACCTCTTGACCCCAAGAAATGCACTGAGATAGCAAAGAAATAAATGTGGTATATTTACACAATGGAGTATTACTCAGCTATTAAAAACAATGAATTCGAGAGGTTCCTAGGTAAATGGATGGAACTAGAAATTATCATCCTGAGTGAGGTAAGCCAATCACAAAAGAACACACATGGTATTCACTCACTGATTATTGGATATTAGCCCAGAACCTTGAAATGCTCAAGATGCAACTCACAGGCCACATGAAGCCCATAAAGAAGGAAGACCAAGTGGGGGTGATTCGGTCCTTCTTAGAAGGAGCAACAAAATACTCAAGGGAGCAAATATGGAGACAAAGCGAGGGACAAAGACTGAAGGAGGGGCCGTCTGAAGACCTTTCCACCTGAGTATCCATCCCATGTGCAGTCACCAAAGGTAGATGCTGATGTGGAAGTCAGGAAGTGCATGCTCATAAGAGCCTGATATGGATATCTCCTCAGAGGCCTTCAAGAGTCTGACATACTCAGAGGCAGATGCTCACAACTAGCCATTGAACTGATCATGGGGTTCTCAATAGAGGAGTTAGAGTGAAGACTGAAGGAGAGCTGAAAGGGTTTGTGGCACCATGAGGAGAGCAACAATACCAACCAACCAGAGCTCCCAGGGTCTAAACCACCAGCCTGGGAGCACTTAGGGAGGGATCCAGCACTTCAGTTGAATATGTAAGAGTGGAGGGCCCTGCTGGGCATAGGTGGAAGAAGAGTACCTTGACCCCATGAAGGCTGGATGCCCCAGGGGGTGGGAATTTTGAGGGTGGGGAGGTGAGAGTGGGGGGGTAGATAGAGGTTACATCCACAGAGAAGAAGGAGGAGGGGTGAGGGGATTGGGGGTTCCTGGGTGGGTGGGGGATGGGGTAAGGGTACAACATAGGAAATGTAAATAAACCATCCAATAAAAATTTTAAAAAAATGATAGAAAGCAGCCAATCAACTGAACAGAATCCATAAAATGATTGAATAGCATTTTTTATATCTGATAAACTAGACCTCAAGTGAAGAACATGTGTAATAAGGGATAAAAAGAGACACTGCATATTAATAAAGAGAACAATCCATTATAAAGGTATAACAAATATAAGTATATACTGATTAAATCTCTTAATTTTAACACAGAAATGCTGACACATTAATACTAGATATTCAATTTTCTATTCATATCTAAAGAGGTTGTGCAAACCAAAAACCAGTAAAGAAACTTATAAGCTAAAATTTATTCTAAATATCTAGAATTAACCAATATCTAATATTATTCCATCCAACAAATGGGGAATGCACACTCTTCACAGCAACACACGGAATCTTCTCTAAAATTTATACATTATAGGCCACAGAAAAAACTATTCACAATTAAAAATATTGATATAGTTCATTTTATTTATCAGATCACAATGGAATAAAATCAGAAATTAATACAAAGAAAGCCTCAGACTACATAACTATAGGAGACTGAACATACTTTCAGGTAAACAGTGGAATATTGAAGCTATACCTACTCACATTATTGAATGAAATAATCTTCAATAAATATTCTAATGATGCAACTCAAGGCTTTCAAACACAAATGAGCAGATGGCAAGGCACAGTTAAGCAAAAGTAAAAATTTTACGAGGTAAATAAATGCTACGAGAGGAAAAAGTAGAATCAATTAAAGGATGATGCCTTTGAAAAAAATTAACAAGATTACCAGTCTCCTGACAAAACCCACAACAAAAAGAAATAAGACTCAAAAATACTAAAGCTAAAGTTTGAAAGGAATTTGTTCTTGTAGAGCCCAATGAAATCTTAAGTCTCATTAGGAATTAGTATATTGAAAACTTTTCCTCCAAACTCTGAAAAATCTATAGAGAGAGTATAAATTTCCAAATTCATGTTATCTATCTAAATTAAAATTCAAAAACTCTAATAATTTAAATATATTCAAAACATACAATAAGTTAAGTGGTAACATCTTGACTGTTTTCACCCTTCCTTTCTTTCTTCCTTCCTTCCTTCCTTCCTTCCTTCCTTCCTTCCTTCCTTCCTTCCTTCTTTCCTTCCTTCCTTCTTTCCTTCCTTCCTTCTTTCCTTCCTGCCTTTCTTCTTTCCTTTGTACATATCATTCCTCTCTTCTTTATCACTTTCCTCATCCTTTCCTTCTTTCCTTTCAATTTTTGTTATGTCTTTTGCATTTGTATTTGCTTATATTCATGGTACATAATAATGTGTTTCCTAGAAACTTTTCTCTAAGGATAGATCATATACTGTGAGGTCATATTGACACATTTCCCTACTCTCCACCAACTCCTTTCTGTTCTTTTTTTCAGGAAAGTTTCCTAAATAGAATGTCCTAGATATTTTAGGATAAATTGTTACTAAAATTGATAAATACATTAAGTAATATCAAGAGTTGAAACTGTTTTATAAAACAAAATAAAAAGGAACACCACAAATTATAGTCAACATTAACCTCATATCACAACTGAATAGACACAACAAAATATAAATACTATAGACTAATTTTTCTGGGGAATATAAATGCAAAACCTCTAAGTAATATACTTGCAAAAGAACTTTAAGAGCATATTTAGAGAATAATATCATAAAACCAAGTTGGTTCCTTCTCAAATGTACAAATTAACAAATAGAAAGGCATATACCAATATCCATAATCTAGCCTGATTAAGTCAAAAGTCTCTTAAGTGAAGGAAAGAACCTGGAGTATTTATCCTCTTTTCTCTCTCCTTCCTTCCTCCCTCCCTCTCTTCCTTCTTTCCTTCCTTCTTTTATTCCCTTTCTTCTTTCCATCTTCCTATATTTCTTTCCTCTCACCTTTCTCCATTATTCTCTTCTGTCTTTTCAATTTTCCCATAGCTTTTCTCATTTTATTTGATTATATTCATTGTACAAAGTGATGAGTTTCTTAGAAACATTTTAAAGTATATATCTTGTACTCTGACCATTTTGACACATTCTCCTACTTTCTTCCAATTCCTTCATCTACTTTTCATCAGGCAATTGTTCTATATAGAATGTCCTAGAGATTTTAGGATGAAAGTTACTAAAATTGATAATATATTTAACAAAAATAGGTGATTAAATCTTAGCATACAAATCAACTCTTTCATTAGAAAACAAGTAATAGAAAATTCAAAGTATAAAATTAAAAGCTAATATTAAAATATGAAATATTATAAAATGTTCTTATGAAAATGACAGCTAAACACTATAAATGATGAAAATTTTTGATTGAAATCAAATATTACCTTAATGGAGAAGTACTATACCATTTCAATTAAGTAGAATTTTATTCTTTTTATCATTATTTATTTATTTACTTTATATCCTGATTGCAGCAGCCTCCCTTCTCTCTTCCCTGACCCACCTTTACTTCAGGTACTAACTTTCTTCAGAGTGATCTGTAAATTTAGTGTAGTACAAATTAAAATGCCTGGGGAAATTTTTGAAAATGTAAGTTGATTAATTTTCTTATTGAAATTAAAAATATCTAGAATAACCAAAACAAGTTTTGAATATGATGATCAAATTTTAAGACTATACTATCTGATTTCAAATTTTTATAGACTTCAAATAGTCAACAAATATGTTACTGAAGAAAGAAAAGTGAATAAATGAAGTAAAGTTATTCAGGTTAGCATTCAATATTTGATTGACATATTTAGGAAATATGTCAATATTTCCTAACTTTTTATGATCTGGAAAGTTTGGGTTTGTATTTATGATTATGATATTTTAGGGTGAAAGCAAACCACTCCTGGGCATAATATCCAAAAAATCCTTCACTATTCAAGGATACTTGTTCAACTATGTTCATAGCAGCTTTATTTGTAATACCCAGAAACTGGAAACAACCTAGATGCCTCTCAACTGAAGAATGAATAAAGAAAATGTGGTTCGTTTACACAAAAGAATACTATTCAGCTACTATAAACAAAGACATCATGAATTTGGCAGGCAAATGGATGGAACTAGATAATATTACCCTAAGTAAGGTAATCTAGACCCAAATGGACAAGCACTCACTTATAAGTGGATATTAGCCAAAAGGACAGGATACTCATGCTACAATCCACAGAACAGAAGAAGCTGAATAACTAGGTGGGCTCAAGGAAGGATGACTGAATATCACTCAGAAGGATAAATAAAATAGTCATCTGAGGTGGACAGTGAAAGGGACCTGGATGGGAGAGGGTATAAAGAGGTGAACAAGGGTATCAGATGTAGGGAGAGCCTGGGAGAGATGACTGAGAGAGTGAAGGGGAATCAGCTGGAGTGAGAGCATCTCTAGCACATGCCAGAGACCTGGAATGGGGTAGGCTTCAGGGAGTCTAAAAGGACGACTCTAGCTGAGATTCCTTGCAATAGTCTCCTAGCAAATTCCAACATATGGAGCCTGAAGTGGTTACCTCCTGTAATCGTCCAGGACTCTTAGTGGAGGAATAAGGTCACCAACTCATCTACAAAACCTTCAACTCAAAATTTGTCTTGCCTACAAGAAGTACAGGGACAAAGATGGAGCAGAGATTGATGAAATGGCCAACCAATGACTGGCCTAACTTGAGACCTATCCCAGGGGCAAGAACCAATTCATGATACTGTTAATGATACTCTATTATGCTTGCAAACAGGTGTTAGCATAACTGTCTCTGAGAGACTTCATACAACGGATGCAGAAATCCACAGACAAATATTAGATGGAGTTTGGGAATTCTTGTGCGGGGGTTGGGAAAAGGATTGAGAGCCCCAGAAGGGATAGGAACTCTAGAAGAAGACAAACAGAGTCAACTAACCTGGACCCCTTAGGGGTGCCAGATATTGAACCACCAACCAAAGAGCATACATTGGCTGTATCTACCCCTTTCAAACACACAAAAATACCTATGTAGCAGATATGTCACTTGGTCTTCATGTGGGACCTCCAACAACTGATGATGGAGGGGCCTTACCTTGACTCTGCTGCCTGCCTGTGTATCCTGGTCCTCTAACTGGGCTATATTATCTGACATCATTGGAAGGGGGTGCAGCTAGTCTTGCAGTGATATGAGGTGCCAGAATGGGTTGGTAGCCAGGGTGACACTCTTCTCAGAAGTAAAAAAAAAAAGGAGGTATGAGGGGAGGGGCCATGGAAGGTGGGGCCTATTAGTAGAAGTATGAGTCTGCAGTCCAGATATAAAGTGAATAAATACTTAAATTAATGAAAATAAACAAATAAGCCAACCAACCAAACATGCAACAACAACCAAGCAACATTAAAAAAAAAAAATCTGGGGAATCTGTGGCCCGCCTGTAACTGCCTTGCCAGCAAGAACGCACGCAGGCACCAGGATCCTTCCGCAGCAAACGTTTATTCCAATGAAAAGGAGGAAAGACCCCTGGCCGGAAGAGGCACTGTTTATATACCCTTCGGGCGGCGTGTTCACTTCTGATTGGCTGCTTACTTGTTACCTGCCAAAACGCCCCGGGATGGGCTGTGACTTGGCGCTTTTTTACCATAGCACATGCACGGTTTACTTGTTTACTTGGAGGAGCGCCGGATGCCAGCTCCATCTTGTAATGGCGAATGCTGTCAGCACAAGCCGCGGCTTTCCACAGGAATCTGGGCTGGAATCCCTTTAGAGTCATCTGTACAGTCTCCTGGGATGTGCTTAGCTCTTCAAGTATTTTGGTAGAATCCTCTTCATATTTCCTTTTAGGTGTACCAAGGTTATAATTCACTGAAGTTCCTTCTCATTACACTATACCAGTGTGAACAATAAGGACATTAGTATACATTTTCTTGCTGTGTATAAATTTATATATTTAATTTTTTATTAAATTTATTTGTTTCTTTTCTATGTGAACATGCCATGTTGAATGTATGGAGTGTCAGAAGACAACTTGGGGTACTCATTTATTTTCTTCCTTTCTTCCTTCCTTCTTTTCTATGGATTCCAAGAATTTAACTCAGATAATCAGGCTTGACGGAACATGTCTACATCTTTTGAAACACCTTATTACCCCTGAAAAATATATTTTAAGATTCTTGTAGAACACTCTATTAACTTGTTTAAGTTACAGTAATATTTTATAACCAGGCACAACACTTGGTGTGCTCTTAATTTAAAATAGTTTATATATTTGACAACTGTTTTCATAAATTCTTTCCTGGGAATTTTTATTTTCATTACGTTTTATATCATTTTATCTGCTGATAGATCACTATCTAAATTAAAACTACTAATCCTGCATATTTTTATTGAATATGCATACTTTGTTGTGTTAACTTATAACTTTATGTGTTTTTTTATAGCTATTTTTGGTATTCAGACAGAAAATACACAATAAGGAAGAACAGATGACAGCATTGCCACCAGATCTGACATTATATTTGGAACCATTTGAACCCCAAATTAATTTAGAAAACATGATTACATATTAAGTAAGCAAACATAGAAAATTAAGACTCTATATAGAATTAAATGTACTTGAGATCACTTACTTAAAATATAGGCTGCTGTTCTCATCATCTGATAACTACTGGATGAATGATTCAGGGGACAAGCCCCAGAACCATGCATTGTTAATGAGGACTCCAGTGACTGATGTATGCAGACAACTCAGGATAAAAGTTGATTATGCATGAAACATACATAAGAAAAATTAAAAATGATTCTGCTCTCAGATAAAAAAATGAAGCCACTAATGATTTTCAATAAATTAATTTATTCTCTGATCATTGTATTACTTTTCAGTTAAAAATAAGTTCTCATGGGATCCCATCATGAAGCTAGAGTCTATCATTTTTTTTCTACTTCAGCAATAATAGAGATTTAAGAAACTTCTGACTCTTTAATACTTTTGATGAGCTCTATAAGTTCGCCACTTTGGGGAATATTTCTTCTTATGGTGGTTATTCTATTGATGTGAGGAAGAGACAGAGAGGCCCTATGGAAGTTTAATTATGTTAATAGGGAAGTGGAGAAATATTAATTTAACAACAGGATCAGCTACATGATTTATGTAATGACAAGCAAAACAAAAATGCACTGCCCTTGGTTCAGAAAGTGATCAGGATGCTGAAACAATCGTGTCAGTGTTAAGGCATGCCTGAGGGCCTTCAAATCAGAAGAGCCTCCATAACTTCAGATTGCAAGCTCTCAAAGCTGGCCCAGCACTTCACACTCAAAAAAAGCTACCATTTAAAATTAATTGTAGCCTCAGCTTTTTGTGTGCCCACTATCTTATGCATAGAGTTTTGAACAAGATTGCAAATAGTAAAACTTTTTAAAGAATGTTCATTTATCAAAAACTCTTTCCTCGGGTGACCTAATTACTACTTTTCTAAACTTAAAGCATTTCTTGCAAAGTGATTTAGATTTCTCCCATGGATTATACTTTGCCATGACAAATGATCTTTTAAAATATGTTAATGTTTCTATGTAGTAAAATCTTTGCAAAATATAAAGAAATACACATGAGGGTAATTCCAAACATAAATGTTTATGATCTCCAGAAAGGATAAAAGCCATGTAAACCAGTTTCAAATCTTCCATTGTTCTTGGAAACAAGAAATCTTTTTTCTTTTAATCTCTCAGAATTATTCATCCTAAAGAGATTGAAAGGTTTGAGACTTGGGATAATTTTGACTTTGTCAAGTTCCTTTCATTGTTGGATTCCTTTCAGTAGAAGGAAAATATATTTTCATTCACCAGAAAGTTATTAGTGGAATTTTCTTATTTGAACATCCTTACCACTACAGAACATACTGCTATTTTTTTTTTTTTTTTTGTTCAGTAATGAGGAAAGGGATTTTTTTTTTCAGTGTTAGAGAACAAGCTTTGTATAGTTCTTCGGAATACTGGAACTTTGAAAATATTAGACAAGGCTCCCAAATCAAATGCTCTCTTTATGCCTACATCTGTGTAGGTTCAGGTTGGAGTCACAGACTGCTCTGGATTTCAATTCTGATGCACACTACATTACTGCATTCCTGACCATCAAACAGCAGTCCCAGAACCTGTTACTCAAGTCATCTAAGTACCGCAAGTCACACATTCTCACCGTTAACAAAACCTATGTTCTCTATTTAGAGCATTAGTGCCCATTCAGGTTATTTCTTAAAGATTAAAGTCTCCAAAGAGACCAGTCTTTGGAGATTCATTAGTGTGTCTGTTTTTGTCTATCCATAAGTGGTATCAATGAGAAAAGTGGAGAAATTTATCTGAGATTATGTTAGAATAACATTAAATTAGACTTTCAGTCAACTTATGAAGTAAATGGCTTCCCATTTTAAAGAGTTCAAGGCCAGCCTGGTCCACATAGTGAATTCCATTCCAGTCAAGACTTCACAGTAAAACACTCTATTTTAGAAAAAAAAATGACTAAGTAAAAAACTGTAAGATGGGGAGAAACTTAGAAAAATATACAGCTCCTCCCTCTTGTCTCCATACATGCTTAAGCATATATTAAACATGAAGCAGCATGAACACATGTACATAAACACCAACACGCACATATCACACAGGTATACAATAAATAAACACACTTTAAAAGTGAAAGCCTACTCTAAAGTAATCTCACTGTTTATCATTTTCCATAAAAAATCTATGTGTAAGTAATTGGTTACTAATGGAGTAAAACAAGATTTCAGATAATGGCCAGAGATCACTACACTTTCACTAGAAAGACTAAGAATATAAACATTACTAAATTCTTGTACACCACTCAAAAATTCCCAAACAATAAAGTTGGTCTCCTTTGTATATGATACACACATAGCCTTGATCTTCAGGTTCGTGTAAAGTTTTCCATACTGATTGAATGAGTTCTTCTTAATCACATTTGAAAAGAAGGCAAGATTGAGGCTGGCAGTGGCTCACAGACTAAATCTCTAGGTGTCCAAAAGACTGAGAATATACTGGAGACAGTGAGATCCAAGCAGAGCATCCCAAAAGAGATCCAGGAAGTGTCTTAACTCAACTTGTATTCCGTACTATCAATATTCTCTTACCTCTAAAGTGTGTGATCGTGAAGTTTTAATAAAAATTATTTTATTAAAAGGTATAGGGATGAATTTAATTTTAAAGCCTTATTTTATTTATATACACCGATCTTAAACTTGGTTACTTCCCATACCTCTAAATGAGTAATTTTTGGATTTAATTCCTTTCAAAGATCATAGTAAAAGCACAAAGCAAGTGGTTATTATGTTGTTTGCAGTATTTCATAGAAAATTTAGAAGCTTCATAATTATTAGCAGCAATTAAGATTGTGGCTTCTAAACTAAATTCATTTTAAAATAGTGAAAGATGAAGGTGGAAAAGAAAGGGTCATGGACAGGTGAACCCTAAACTCTTCATCAACAGAAAAGATACTTTCAACAATGAATGTCAAGTTGGTTTAGAAGCTTCATCTGCACATTTGAATAAGGGCTGAGGCTATCCTAAGGATATGTGAACAGGTTTCACCTTTTCCCAGTGCCTGCCTGTCATATGACTCAATATGAGTCCAAGTCATAGAGAGTTACACTGTATTATAAGTTTGAAAGAACAATATTCTCCCAAAGACATCTAGTTGTGAAAGGTTGAAACTTATGAACATGATACCCTACATAATCGCCTACTGCCGTCTCAAAACTTAATACAAATCATGCCATGATAGGCTAACACAATCCATGTGGTTTTGATTTAGAGAATAATTATAGAGGAACAATTTGATTTGGATTTTACATAAGATAAGAATAGTTAGTAGACATCACTTCCGTTAGGACAAAAATAACCAAGGTTAGCTACCCACACCTTCTTCAGATAGAAAATACAAGTCCTTGAATAGCTGTGATGGCACTAACAAGACAAAGAGTGATGTGGGTTTGAAGTAGAGGAGAGGGTGACATTCAATGAAATTGAGCAATTGTGCATTTGTAGCATGGACTTCTATGGAATATGAAAATAATTACAACACAAGGACACTAAAGAATCAGTCAATAAACAATTGTCCACTTGTCCTCCTGCCTCTGCCTCCCAGGAACTGGAGAAAATGTGTGTACCACACACCCTAGATCCACTTTATTCTTTGAAGTAGGGGATGTCACTGATCCTAGAGCTCACAAATTGTGTAGACTAGTTAGCCAGCAAGTGCAGGGATCTTATCTCTGGCTCCCAGCAATGGGATTAGAGCCTTGTGCCTGGCTTTGTATACAGGTGCTGGGGATCTAAACAGAGATGCTCATACACGGGCAGCAAGCATTTTAGCAACAAAGTCAGCTCTCCGGCTCCATGCTGTCAGTTTTACCTATGACATTATCTTTCTATTTTCTTTTTTTTAAAACATATTTTTTGGGCTTTTTTGTTTGTTTTTCCTTTTTATTTATTGGACATTGTATGTACATTTCATATGTGATCCCCCTTCCTTATCTCCCCCCACTCAGTAACCCCCTATAACATCCCCCTTCCTTCTGCCTCCATGAGGATGTGCCCACACCCACCCACCCACTTCCACCTCTCCACCCCCAAATTCCCACACACTGGGTGTCCAGCCTTCACAGGACCCAGGACATCCTCTCCCATCTATGCATAACAGGGCCATCCTATCCTACATATACAGCTGGAACCATGGGTCCTTCCCAGTTGCTCCCAGGCTGGTGATTTAGACCCTGGGAGCTCTGGTTGGTTGGTATTGTTGCTCTCCCCATGGAGCAGCAAACCCTTTCAGCTCCTTCAGTCTTCTCTCTAACTCCTCCACTGGGAACCTCAAGATCAGTTCAATGCTTAGCTGTGAGCATCCGGCTCTGTATATGTCAGGCTCTAGCAGACCTCTATGGAGACAGCTATATCAGGCTCCTTTCAGCTTGCACTTCCTGGCATCCACATCAGCATCTGAGTTTGGTGACTGCAAATGGGGTGGATACCCAGGTAGAACAGTTTCTAGATGGCCCCTCTTTCAGTTTCTGTCCCACATTTTGTCTTCATATTTGTTCCCATGAGTATTTTGTTACTCCTTCTAAGAAGGACCGAAGCACCCACACTTTGATCTTCCTTTTTCTTGAGTTACATGTGGTCTGTGGTTATTGCAAGCTTTGGGGCTAACATCCACTTATCAGTGTGTACATACCATGTGTATTCTTTTGTGATTGGGTTACCTCACTCAGGATGATATTTTCTAGTTCCATATATTTGCCAACGAATTTCTTGAATTCATTGTTTTTAACAGCTGAGTAATACTTCATTGGGTAAATGTACCACATTTTCTGTATCCATTCCTCTGTTGAAGGGCATCTAGGTTCTTTCCAGCTTCTGGATATTATTAATAAGGCTCCTATGAACACAGTGCAGCATATGTCATTGTTATATGTTGGAACATCTTCTGGATATATGCACAGGAATGGTATAGCTTATCTTTTGTAATCACGATCTTGCTATTCAGTGGCCTGTGTATGAACTGATGGCTTTACTTATTTCTGTATTATAAAGCTCTTGAGATTAAGTATTAATTCTCCTAGCATCTCAATTCCCTATAGCAATCTTTCATTATACAGGTCTTTCAGCTGATTGAATAAATGCCTACCTTAACAATTAGCTATTTAAAAGTCAATTGTAAGGTAAAATAAAATAAAAGATATAAAGAGAAGGTAATCCTTTATTCAAATATACTTTCTTTACAAAAATCTGTTTTGTTAGCATTTCAAAGGAGCGTGAAACTATCTTAATCAGTATGATTTCTTAAGATATAAGATGATTCATCACCATCCTAGCATCTATTGTTTAAACTATATCTTTCATTGTAATATTAGTTCATTGAGACAGATCATGAGAAAAGGTTTCTGGAAACAACTGAGGACATTTATTTGTCGAGACACGTAAGACTGATTATAGTACTCCAAGATAATAGCTGAGATTTTAAAGATGAGGAAGATAGGTAAAGCTAATATGCCTTTCCTTGCCTCTGAAGATATTTGTGCAGGTACTTAGTAAAAATGAATCTCCTTTCTAGCTGAAAAATAATTAACACACTCAATCTTGTTCTCTTTATAGCCTTTGGATACAAATTTCTGGTTAAGCTGGTGTTTACTAAAACTGTCTTCAAAGTTTTTAATATAAAATACTCTTCTAATATTTAGAAGAAATGGAAAAATAAAGCTACTGCCTAAGATTTTTTCAAGTGTATAGTCATAGGAGTATCAGATACTATGATATAAACCATTATAAAATTCTTATATAAACAAGGGACATTTTCTTGACTTAGGTATAGCATGAAGTGAAAAGCAATATTTTTAATTTCTCATTTATAATTCTTCATTTATTTTGTGTGGGTGTGGGCATAGTTCATACTGGAGTCTGTTATTTCCTTCTAATACATGCTTGGGTCTGAACAAAGGTGCTAGAGTTTGGCAGCAAGTGTTTTTGCCCACTGAGTCATCTCACAAGCCCAGCAACATATCTTCTGTGACATGATGTAAATCTTACATCAGTGTAACAAAAAAGAATTTGAAGTTCAAGACTGAGAACAAAATTAAAATTCTATCTGAAAGAAAACATGGGATAACTCCTAAAGTGATTTCTCTTTGAGTCACATTTACATGTTAAGGGTATGATTTATCTTAAAGAAACATGCATCAGCTAAGTAGACCCTACTCTTGAGAAATATGAATGTATTTACAATTAATTAGAAAAGAATCTTCTCCGGGCAGTGGTGGCACACGCATTTAATCCTAGCACTTGGGAGGCAGAGGCAGGCGGATTTCTGAGTTCGAGGCCAGCCTGGTCTACTGAATGAGTTCCAGGACAGTCAGGGCTACACAGAGAAACCCTATCTAGAAAAAACAAAAAACCAAAAAAAAAAAAACAGAAAACAAAAAACAAACAAAAAAAAAGAAAGAAAAGGATCTTCATGAATGTTGTCTGTGACATAAGGGTGAAGTGTTCATACTATGAACAGGAAAAGAGATTATATTTTCAGTGAAAGAAAAAGTAATAGTGGCACCAAAATACATCATAAAGAAGGTTACTTAAATCATAAAGAAGGTCTACTGTTCAAGAAAACACGGGGCACCATTTTCTCCTTCTCATTTACAGGTTTGCTTCCATTTGGTTTTATCCATGTCAGCACTGTCCTGTGGGGTGGCATAAGTAGGTTCCTCTGTACTCTGTCTTTCACTGGGGCTTATTAAGGTAATGTTTGAAGCTTTGTTTCCTTGGTTTATTTCCTAGTCTTATACTCTCTTCTTCTAGCACCTTCTTTCTATCTTTCAAGGAACCATAGCATCTCCTCCAGTTCTCAGAATCAGAGTCTGGATCATGCTATTTCCCTTCAGTTAAATCATCCACTATGAAGCTTGACTATATCATGTATTTCTTCCAAATATGTTGTGTTACTGTTCTCTTGGTTACAACAACAACAACAACAACAACAACAACAACAACAACAACTGACAAGAGCAAATTAAGGAAGGGAAAGCATATTTGACCTAACAATTTGAGTGTGCATTTCTTCACAGTGAGACAGAAATGGTGGCAGGAGCATGAAGCAGCTGGCCACTTACAGTTCACAGCCAGGAAGCAAAGTGGAATGGATGCTGGTGTTCAGTTTGTTCTTCCCTTCTTATTCAGATTGGATCCCCAGATCATAGAATGATAGCACCACCCACATTAAACATAGGTCTTCCCAACTTAATAACTAGAAAATTCATCGCACATGTGCACAAAGGTTTGTGCCTATGGTGATTCTAATTTCTTTTCATTGATAATTAAGAAGAACAATCACAATATATGATACATCAAAAATAAGACCAGGCAGCCAATAGTTGTCAAAGAAGTTAGTGGTTTATTTTAACTATCTTTGAGTCATGTGAGTGAAAATTCCTGGAAATATAATTTGCAGCATAAAAGGAAAAACATTCCAATTTTAATAAATGTAAATATTGAATATGTACTTGGACACAGTATAGCTTATTTTATAATATTTCCAAATCACAGGCAATAATATAAGCTTGACTAAATGTAAAAACTTCACTATCGGAGAGAAGGAATAGAATGTTAAGTAGATGTTGAGGCTGATATCCTTCTCTCTCTCTCCCTCTCTCTCTCTCTCTCTCTCTCTCTCTCTCTCTCTCTCTCTCTCTCTCTCTCTCTTTCACACACACATACACAAACACGCACACACATACACATCCTATAGAGATTAAATGTTATTACTTATATAACATTTTCTGTGGAAGCAATGCCATTTTCAAAGACTTTGACAAGGAATTTACATAAGATACATGATAGTCAAACTTGATGGACCAGGTGTTTAGGAAAAACATGATGTTTTCCCTTTCTTAATATCCTTTCTTCTCATCAGCTTTAAACTCCTAGGGTACCACATCTTGGTCTACTAGTTATAAAACTAGACCATTAATTTTCTTACTAATCTATGTGTTTATCATGACAGTGTTTTCATTTTGAACTTAGAGATAAAGGGAGATTGCATAGATCAAGTGCAAAGGAGAAGGAAAAGAAGAGGAAGAAGAACAGGGAAGAAGAGAGGCAATAGATAGATAAATGATAGATAGATAGATAGATAGATAGATAGATAGATAGACTGCCTCCATTAATTCTAAAAATTATTTAGTGTCTGTACTTATTATTCAAATAAAAAGATTGATTTCCCTTAAAGATCTTTCTGACTAGATATAATGTTTCCTATCACTGTGAATATACATTGAGAAACTTGATCTTTGTCATTAAGAGTAATAAAAAATGTCAGGGAAAAGACATGCAGCAAGGAGAGCTGCACTAGATAGGTGCTCTCAACTGATCTAGAAACAATATTGTCAGTAACTTGCTGTTCAAATAAAAAATTGTTTAAAAAGAAACCAATTCTGTATATTAGACAGTTTTTCTAATCTATCTATCTATCTATCTATCCATCTATCTATCTATCCATCCATTCACTCACTCATCCATCTATTCATCTTTCCACCCATTCATCTGTCTGTCTGTCTCTCTGTCTACCTATCATCCATTCATCCATCTGTCCATACATACATACATCCATAAAATCCAGTCAGCCAGCCTGCCAGCTAGCTACCAACTATCCATCTGTCTATTCATTCATCCACTCAAGTTTGAGTAACATGTAAAGGAAACTGATTTAGTTACAGTTTTGAACCCAGAAAATACAGTCAGTGTGTTTCAGTCCCAGGAAGCACCAACTAACTATGTCAATTAATATTTATGGCAACATAGCAGAGCAAGAGATCACAAGACAACACAGGGTGGCAGAGAGCCAGCCCATGTCAATCCATGGGCTTACTTCCATGAAAACAAGCTCAAAGGTCCATATAATCTGTTTTCATCCTTTCAAAAGTAAGCATGTATCACTTTCACTGACTTCCCAGTTGGTTTCCATATTCAAGGCCCCACTACTTGCTAAACTTTCTATACTGGGGATGGAGCTTCTAATGTATGAACCTTGTGGAGGCCAGGTATGTCTGAAACATCATGTAAACATATAAGTGTGGTACATTTCTAAAAATTTCCATTTCTAGAGAGTTTTAAATGTATAAGAAACAAAGAAAATGAAATTTATAATATCACAAAAATATTTTCTCTATTTTATTAATAGAATTAATACAGAATTGTACTTTTGAAGCATAGGTGTGGATGTGAACTTAATTTTTAAAAACATAGCAATTACTCCAAAGGATTAAGTGAAATAATGCATTATATTTTTTTCTTTTGTAACAAAATTATATGTGAGTAAATATGTCCTTATTTGTGTAATTAAAGATTTAATCTTCTCTTCCAAAAGACGTGTGGAGGACCTAATCCTCACAAGATAAGGGATTGTTTTTGCTTAGTTTTGCAACAAATGTAATTATTTGAGGTCATTCTACAACAGTCAAGGATCTAAATATTATTAGCTTCATTCTTAAAAGATAATGTTAGAATAGGCATGAGAAGAGAACATTGGGTGAAAGGAGAAACTGAAATGATACAGCAAGAAGAAAACATCAAGGGTTACCATGGAGTCCAGATACATAAGAGAGAAGAGTACATGCATAGGAAGCATAGCCTATTGATATATTATGTTTGTACTTCTGAATGGAAGAAAGTATTCTTCTCTTTAAAGCAATGTTGTCTGTATTACTTTGTTACAGTGGCTCTAGGGAACTAATACATATAATATTAAAAACTAATATATATGAAGATTACTTTAATTTTAGGAGAAGAAAACATTTTAAAAATTCACACAGAAAACATGTTTCTCTGACCCAAAGTAAATCATAAAGGCATAGAGAAATCTACAAGTCACAATGAAAGCTGAAAGCAAGGGAAAACACCATAACTGAACTAGGTTAGGGCATATGGGTGCAGGGAGTTGTATAACTGCAGCTGGAAGTTGTGGATGCAGGGAGGAGACTGAAACTAAGCCTATGTAAAGCAGGTGGGGGTGAGAGTCCCACACTATATGGCACAAGCCAAAGAAGCAGAGAGGAGGTCAGATTTGACCTAGAGTGGGACATTAAATTGCAAAGAACAATACCAACTGTGGCCATTGTGGGAACTGATATTGATATAGCCTGTGGCCCAGAACACCAAATCACAAAAAAGAATATGACACCTCAAATCTATTACAAGTTAGTCCCTTCTGATCATTGAGAACAACTCTACTGAAAGAAGAAAGGTGTGTGTGTGTGTGTGTGTGTGTGTGTGTTTGTGTGTGTCTGCACGAGTGTGTGTCTATATGAGTATGTGTGCACATGTGTGTATGTATACATGTGTGTGTGACAGAGAGAGAATGGGGGGGGAGAATGAGAGGGAGAGGGAGAGGGAAAGTGGGAAGGAGAGGGAGAGAAATAGAGAGAGAGAAGCAATAAACTAATGTGCAGAGCACAGTGCAGAAACACAAACAGTAATGAAAACCAAGTAATGGGTCCTCCAAAATCACCAATTCCATAGACATAACCTCAGTGAGAATGACTTGGAAGAACTTCCTGACAAAGCATCCAGGATTGATTATAATTCTGTTCAAATAATTGAAAACAATATATGAATCCACTGTAAAAAAATAAAAACAAATATCTGAATGAAATTAGAGATCCAGTCCAAGATATGATAGCAGAATTGATTAAAATTTAGAAATATTGGAAAATGCCAAAACTGAAATGATGCTAGAAATGAAAAAAAAAGTTTGCAAGACAAATTAAAGTCTAAGAGGCAAGTCTCATCAATTGTACAGGAGATAGAAGACTGAATCTCAGGATCAGAAGACAGGATAAAGGGATTGGATTATGTAGTAAATATGAATGATATTTTTATTTATTGTGCAGGGTAACAGATATGGATCTATTTGCATTCTTCTATATGCCAACATCCATTTAGAATAGCACCATTTGATGAAAATGCTTTTATTTTTCATTTTATAATTTTGACTTCTTTGTCAAAACTTGGGTGTCCATAAGTGTGTGGATTTACATCTGGGTCTTTGACTTGATCCCACTTATCAATCTGTTTTTATGCCAATACCATGAAGTTTTTAATTATTATTACAGATACTCATAAATAGTCAAACTTGTGAGAGTAAGTGTCTATGGGATACTCAGTCCTAAATGGAGCATCTATATCAGCCCTGTCCCTAACTCTACCATGTCTGCATAGTATAGACTCTGAAATGAAGGCTTTATTGAGCTAAGATAGCAAAACTCAGTAAACTAAAATGATTCTAAAGTACAAAAAAGAAATTAAATAAACTAGAAAAGGTATGGAAGACAAGTGGAAAACTAAAAAATAATGCAATTCAAGTTTAACACATACCATAGAAAAAACGAAAGAATGGATGGAAAAATGTGCAAAAAAAATGCAAGATAGCTTCATCGTTTAAAGTATCAACCCTTAGGAAACACAACAAACTCAGAGAATCATTAATTTATAAAGAATATCAATAATGCTAAAGACAAAACAAAGCCTGAGATGGCAGTAAGTAAGGTTGCTCTTTCATAAACCTATTATGGAAATATTACAGAGGAGAATACAGTTTATGCCCTAAAAGAAAAAAATAATGGAACACTCAATTGTGAGTCAGCAAGCATTTCACTATAATGGGATTTTGAAATGGTGTGGGTTTCTAAATGGTCTTCAAATTCACTTAGACATCTTTGTACTGCTAGTGGTCAAGTCAGTCATCTAGGGTCATTTCAGAAGTAGAAAGAACATTATTTGTTGGTCATTTCCAGTGGATGGCTGTAGTCTAGAATAAATGCAAACAGAATACTTTCTCTGTCTGGCCATCCTTATGTGGCACGTAATTGCCATGCCAGGATAATCACAGAGGTTCTAAAGAAGACTGGGTTCACTTAACAATGATACATCAATACTGGCTTCTTAGCTTTGAAAAAATACTATGTTGATAAAAGATTTTAGGAACAGAAGAACCCAGAAAAACTAATTATATAAATTTAGGAGGTCAAATTGTGGAATACCACAATGGAAGGCTTATTTAAACAAATACAAAAGAGGTACATATAATGGTTTAGTGTCCCTTCCTCCTAGACTCATATTTTATAAAATATTGTTTTTTGGAGTAAAGAATGTAAGAGGCTACATGCAGCAGGTAACCAAGAGGCTGGGCATATTCAAGCCACTGCAAAGAGGACAGAGACCATCAGCACAAGTGAACTATTCAAAGACATAGGGAAGCATGTTAAGTGTTCTAGAGACAGGTAAACAAGAATGAAGAAATAAGCCTCTGAGACTTTTCTGAAGGAATGAGGCAAGCTGTATCTCTGAGTATATGAGTGGAGTACCAGACAGTCCTTTGGGCTAACTGCTTCTCAGAACGTAGCAGAGCTGGGTAATCTCTCAACCATAGCTTTCTTCTGGGAGTACACAGCTCATGTAAGGATAAGTTTTAGTAAGTTGCATGGTATTATTAGCTACTAAGTTTGCACTGCAGAAATCCAGCACTTTCTCAATCCCTATGGTTTTATAGGGGAACTGAAACACAAAATAGAATTTTATCTGATATCTCTGGCACACTCGGAGAAGACTGACTAGGGTTAGGGCTCCATAAGGAAGCCTCTCTGAGGGAATAGAATTGCAAACTGTACCTGTTGAGAAGACAGGCATTAAGGTGGACAATGATCTAGGATGATAAAACAGCCTTTTCCTCCAGCATGAAAGACAGACAGAATCACCAGTTCAAATTCTATTCCATATATCTCCCCAAAAGAGGCAGGTTTCCATTTCGGTGTTCTTTGATTCTAAAGAGAAGAAAAAATTGTGAGGGATAAAAATGAAAGAGACAGAAAGAAAATAGAAAACTAAATGGTTTGGGGACAGATGGGATATCATTGAGTGTTTTAAAATTCCATGGAGACGTTTAAATCCTGAAAGAACACAAAGACCAGTGTGGTTATGCTACAACCATATGTTAAAGAAACTATGTATTAAATCCCTTTTTTAGTAAATTTCACATATATGAACTGAACTTTGATTATAATAAACTGAAGTTTATTATAACTTTTGGTCAGATTTTTGTTGAATTCATTAGTCTGAGGCTGAATCAAATTAATATATATATATATATATATATATACATATATATATTAATTTATAAAAATATAAATTATAATTATAAAATTATAAAATACATATATATATAAATTTTAGGGTATAAAAATATTTACTTTATGTATGTGAGTGCTTTGTCCACACATATGCATGTGCACTTCATGTATCTGGTGACCCCAGAATCTAGAAAATGGCATTGCATTCCTTGACACTGGAATTACAGACTGCTGTGAGTTCCCATGTGGGTGCTGGGAACTGAACCTAGGTCCTTTTATGAAACAACTAGGGGTCCTTAGATACTGAACAATGTCTCTAGCCCTACAAGTTATGATTTCTTGAGTCTCAGAAAAAAGGGATTGTATTGGCAATGTGGTCAGTTGTGACTTTGATCAGTCACTGGGAATGTCTGGGAGTCTTCAAAATTCAGACACATGTTTTCCATACCACAGACTGATTACATTTGTCTCAGCATAGTCCACAGCTAGGTATTTGTAAAATTTCCCAGGAACTGTAATGTACAGCCAAGATTCAAGGCTCTCTGAGTTGTAAGTGGATAGGAAGCTGGCAGTAGTGAAGAACACATTACCACCTACAGATTATTGAGTGATTTTCTTACCCGAGGTTAGTGGCAGTCATCTGACACCTCCCAATTGATGGAGTTATGTCCCTAGGACTGTGTGTGAAGCAGATACGCAGTGTGTGTCTTTTGGGTTGCCTATCCTCTGTCTCTGGGATATTATGTCCATTCTCAAACTAATCTAACTTTCCCACACACAAGGTTATGAGGAATAACACAAATAAAAAATGATGCATCAGTAGTAGACAGCTTGAGGTTTGGTAAGGTGTGGTGGATTCCCTAATAAAGCTTTGCTTTCATACAACTGCAGAAATAAACATTTTATAAATGATATTTCAAGACAGCAGTAAATATGTAAAATGAGATGGAAGTTTATGTCTTAATTATACCATACAGGTTTGATTAATGTGTAAAACAAGTTCAAAGCATATATCATAATTATATAATACACATTTTATTCCATTAATATGGACTCAAAATATCTGATACTGTTTCATGTGATCATTTATACTCTGCTTAAATGAAGGCTATGATGATGTCCTACTGACAAGTGCCCAGGAGGCCAGCTTGTGAGAGGCCTGTGGGAAGCTGAAAGCAGTTTCAAATGATGAAGGAGGCTGGCTTCTCAAAGCCGATTAACAAATAATGGGATTTGCACATCCCAGACTCTCTAAAGAGAAACTCTCCTGCAAGCCTCTTCTTACTATGTGTTTTCACTTAAAATACTATTAGAAGCTCTTCTACACTTGGAATAGGGCCCATCTTCTCGTTGTACCCATTATCAGCCACAATAAATACATTTGTGCTCAGAGAAACAGGCACTTTAATTGCCACTGTGCACTTCTGTCAAGTAGTAAAAAGAAAATATCAACTTTTATGTGTCCCCTTTGATATGATCTTTATACAGTGCCAGCTCTTTATTTCCTCCTCTGGAAAAGAAAAAAAAATGATCTGATGATGCAGCTTGTCTTTAAAAAAATCAATAGTTAAACTTAAAACATAATACCAGTTGAAGTAAAGCAGAGAAGCTTCTTCAACATATTAAATAGATGGACATGGGCAGCACTTCGTGACTTTGAGTTTTAAATGGCCTGGAAAGGAGACATAATGAGAACAGACCAAGTATGAGAGGAGACTTCAGCAGACACCTACTAAGCCACAGACTGACTTTACTGCAGAGTGGGACAAGATCATCTGTCATGAACAAACATGGTTGCTTGGTGTTTGATTCCAGTATTTATAAGTTGAGTAACTTCAGGCAATTAACTTAACCAATCTATGGTCCATAGGCAGGAACACAGATTAAACACATATGCACACACAAACACACACACACACACACACAAACATGTATGTAAATAAATAAATATTGTATGTTACTGCTAAATTAATAAAATTCTTAACCTAGCATAACACATAGGCATTCAACACTTGTCAGGTCCATGTCCCTTCTGGCAATTTTGTTCTCAACATGCAATACAGTATATATGTGTGTGCGTGTGTGTGTGTGTGTGTGTGTGTGTGTGTGTGTATATATATATTCTCCCCAAAAAACTGTTCCTGATTAGTTTTGTGAACTGTGACCTCATTTGAAAGTAGGCTAAATACCTGGCCACTGTCTACTTTATATTCATGTTACACTTTGCATACAAGGCAGTTAAAAGCTCTGCCATTGGTGGCCACTTTGGTCTGACAAGTTTCAGAACGACTTTTTCCTCAGCAAATTCCCTGGGTTCTATTCCAAGACATGACAATGAAGATAAAGTCAGTAGCTATAATTTCCATTCACATTGAAGCACTAACTGGTGTTTTCTTGATTAAAAAAAATAGTAATCTATTGATTTCTCTAGGGCGTTGTATTGGGAATGTGATTTGTTGTTTTGCATGAGAGAATCTGAAAGCTTGAAGTTTCAAGAATGACAGAAATATCACTTAGGTTTCTGGCCTCAAGTGTGCTATCATTATTCTAGGAACGTTACTCTCAGCTGATCAATGTCTTTCTGGCATTATAGGCAATTTTTTTAAATGGATAGTGTTGTGGCTGAAGACTTCATTTTTGTGTAATAACATCTATTTACCAGAAATTCTTATTAATAAACTTAAAAGCAATGAGATTATTTGAAACATAAATAATAGGCATGATTAATTAACCTCTCTCTCTCTCTCTCTCTCTCTCTCTCTCTCTCTCTCTCTTGATGCAGTTAAAAAATTAAAGATTGGACCAATAGATGATATCTGTAATAATAAATGCAGAATATAATAGTTTTAATTGCCATTGCTGTTGTTTGGGAAAAGATACTTTTATTTCACTCTTTGGTTTACTATGAAGGCAGTCTAGAACATGCAGTGACCTGCTGTGGAAGGGACTGTTTTCTAACATATCCTGCATTTAGTTAATAATGTTCTTTCATTGCTATTGCAGCAGGCTGGAGCTAGATGTTTCCCAAAGACACATGCATATGTTGAAAGTATGGTAGCCAGCTAGTGGTAGTAATGATGGGAAGTCATAAGATGTGCAGCTATCTGAGTATGTAAGTCACCATGAGTTGAACCTGGCATAGCACAATGGTGTGTGCTTTGTTCTTTCATCAGATTTCATGTTGCTTCCTACCATGATGTACAGAGCCTCTTCAGTCATATTTTCTCCCTTAGTCCTAAAGCAGTGGGTCAAGCCACCAAAGTGCTGGAAACTCTGAAACCAGGGGCCTAAATGTGTCTCCTCCCATCTGATTCAGTTTTGTGGGTATTTTCACACAGTGACAAAAAAAATTGACTGACACAGATACATTTTAAATGGTAAGAGCCATTAAGAAAAGTAGCATGTGAGGTGGCTAATTTAAAAAAACAAATCTAACTCGCATCTAATATTTAAAACAGTACATGTGTATGCTTGCTCTGCCTTCCATCTTGCTAGTCGCATGCCATCTGTGAAATGACAGTATAGGCTACCTCTTTTTAAAGGTTGACTGTGAGGTTCCAATAGAAAGGATACATTAGAATTCCTCTATCTCATCTCATATGTAATCATGACCATATTACCCTATTCTATCAACCCAGGTTCAAGGGAGGTCATGCTTACAGTCTTACTCATTAGTCCTGGAGCAGACAGGATTTGAGGTGAGCAGAGAAAGATTTACTCCCTTATTTCTTAAGTACTCAGTCTTAGCAAACGGCACAAATACACACATGTAGTTACAATATACGTCATTTACTTGGTACAGTGGTCTCTGGAGATCTTATTTGGGTTTACTCTTACTTTCACAGCCTAATTTTTGAAGTCTTGCTTCTCTCAAATCAAGATCATATTTTACAGTCTGAATACGCGTTCATTCAAGCATCTTTCAAAGTTTCTTATTGGAGTAACGATCATGTAGCACTTAGAGCAAAGGGGAACAGTGGAGACAGCGCTGTCTTGACAATCTTTAGTTATTATTTGAAATGAACATGGGCAATAAAGCAAGTAAGACTTATTTCTTCCTCTTTATGACCAATTCCTTTCAGCATCTCTAAATTATAGTTTAAGTAGTCTGCCATTAAACTCAGTTCAGAGATTTGGGTCCTTAATACCTGGCTCATTATCTTAAACAAAACTTCCCTTATAATACCATAGGGAGTCACAGCCATCTTCTGAACAGATTGCATTTGTAGAATCAATTCCTCTCTGTGTACCTCAGTAGACATTTGAAGTGTGCATCAGGTCAGCCTTCATCAAGTCTGCTACTCCATCTCTTTCATTAATAAAAGCAGACACTTCGAATTTCAGCTGTTATAGGCCCAGAGAAAACTGCATTATACAAACAGAAGAGCGGCTGCTGAAGTATCCTGCCCCTGTTCTTCCGTATGGGTATTTCGTGTTATTTCCTTATGGGTAAATTTCTAAAATGATTGAATTGAATTGGTTTCCCAAGCTTTATTGCAATTTTTTTCCTCATTTATTCCAAGCGTACTAATAGACAAGAAGGTGGTATTTGCCCACAGATTTAAATTCTTGAAAAATATCTGCAGATGATGTGCTCAGAGTTCAACCTTCTGCTTTCCTTGTGGAGTTTCATTAATTCAAATACAGATTGCAAAGAGGTCTGTTTGTAAAACTTCATGCAGGAGCTTTATAGAATCACATTCTTCCAGGATGCCACTTACGATGCCAAGGCGATATTAGTGGTGGCAGGTGGAGTTCACAAATAAGGAATCCAAAACACCACAAAGTAAACAAGAGACTGAGTGCAGGGATTACTAGGACATAGAAAGAAAGAAGTTGCAATGGTCAGTAAGTAGAAGGGGGCTCTGTTGGGAAGGAAGGGACTTAAAGGGGGGAAAGGACAAAAGAAGATAATGAAAGAGAAAACATACATACAGAAACATGCTTTCCTCAGTATATAATTTAGACTTAACATATCTACACAGAACTAAGATACACATATATGACATGAAAGCAGAAGGTACCTGTTAGGGAGGAGGGCTGGGGACAGCAGGACAGAGCTGAGAAAACACACAGAAATATAATACATGTATGTGACATGGAAGCACAAGGCACCTGTTAGGGAGGAGGAGAGAGCAGAAGAAACAGGAGTCATGAGGGGAGAACAAGAGAGAAGATCAATGGTTAGCATATGATAATGCCATCATGAAATGCATTATTTTATACCCTAATAACATTTTCAGTTTTAAAGTTTTAGTCTGGATGGGATGGTACAGGCCTGTAATTTTAGATATTTAAGAGGCCATGGTCAAGAGCAGCCTGGGCAATTAGAGGAACACTACCTTAAAATTAAAAAAAAATAAAGTGGAACATTAAAGGCTGGGTATATAATTTGACCTTCATAGACCTAGAGTAGGTTGCTTACCTTGCATGTGTAAAAACCTAGGTCTAGCTTTAGCTCATAAAAACAAACAAACAAATAAACCCAACACTTTTTGTGGGTTAAAAATAACTCAACATTCACTGGTCTGCTTATTTGTTACACAGGTATGTGCTGTCTACAGTCTGCAAAGGAGGAAATGTAAATACACTGAGGATAGTGGCAAGAATGCTGTAAATACAAGGCATTGTGCCTCACAGAATGGAAGGTGTGGTCATGCAGTAAATAACCGAATGACAAGAGTGTACAGGACACAGCAGAATAGGGAGGGCTATACCACACAGTAGTAGAGAGTTACAGGTTGATGCTGGGTGGTCTGTATTCTGTATTAGATATATCTAAATCAGTAGGAACCATGGGAATTTTAAGAAGAGAAGGCTTGAGATGAGATAAACTCTTTACGATAAGAACTTTGCACAAGAGAGCAGTTTAACACTGGAGCAAGCCAATGTATTAATGGCAGCTAGGAGGCTATTACTTAAGCCTGGGTAAAACAAAACAAAATAAAACAAAACAAAACAAACACACAAAAATTATGAAATGCAATTGTGTTGACAAACCAGACTATTTTACAAATGAATACTGCATTGTGATATCTTCATCAGGCACTCTCATCAAGCACATAAATCCCATCTTCACTTTTAATTTTGTAGAGTGTACACTTGGGCTATATTCTATGAGCATGTCTGCTTGACAGTAACACTACAGTGTAATCAAGGTCACAGTGTGATCAAGGTCACCACCATGACTACCTCTTCTGAGTCCTTTCTTCAGAGCTTGCTGCTCAGACTTTGAATCCCACATCCACAGCTCCAGTCTCACCTAAAAGGACCTTGTTGGGATGTAGAGTCTGAGGCCCTGTTCAGATCACTGCATAGGAATTTGCATTTTGATGAAAGTCATGAATGGCTCAATGAAAAGAGGTCAATGTTCATTGCTTAGCAAATGCTAGCAGGAAAGGAAAATTATTATAATACTATAAATATGTTTATAGGATTGAGCAAGGCACAAAAGACACTGAGAGTCTAATCCAGGTGCCAGAGAAAAGGACGCAGTCGCTCTTTAGTCTGTTAATGTTATAAAATCAAAGGACTCAGACTAAGGAATAACTCTTACCTTTTCAGACAATTAGTGTACCTAAAAGTTGCAACTTTTCAGTATTTTCTAGGTTCCCTATTAATTTCTTCTCCTGATTTTCATTGCTAATGTGTTCTGTAGTCTTTTCTTCCATTCATGCTACCTTTCAGGAGTAATATTTAGAAAGTTGTTTCAAATTGTGCTTTGACAGCATTTTTATATCCCTCCAAACATATAAATTAATTAGTGCTTCCTAAAAAGTCAATTCTCAAGCTTCTCTCTGTCCTTGCTAACTTAATACTTGCACTTTAAAGACTGGACTCTGTTTCAGATCACCTCTGGCAATAATCAATTTTGTATCTGATTTTTTTCCAAATTCTTTGAAGTTTCAACTATTGGATATCATAAAAGTGTGTGTGTGTGTGTGTGTGTGTGTGTGTGTGTGTGTGTGTGTGTGTCTTAGTTCTCCAATAAAAATCACTACCAATAAGAGTCATAACAATTACTATTTTTATTTCCTATATTTAAAAAGAGTTTCTGAATGCAAGGCCAAATGCTTATATGAATGTCAATCTCATAACCAAATGAAGTTCTTACAATTACTAGATTAAGGTTATCATTGAAAATCTGGTACCCAGAGGGAGGCTTCAAGAATTTTGCAACACCAATGAACTGGCAAAGCCCAAGAATCCATATAGATTGGCTCTATTTTCTGATCGGAACTGCTTTGACCTTATCATTCAGAGAGAAACATGGAGAAAATGAACAGTAGTAAAGATGTCCACACAAATGTTGAAGTAGAAAATAAGAATTAACAACTCTCTCACTCCTTGGAAGATCCCTCTTTTTGATGACATAGGTCCCTTGGATTTTAATCACTTTTGAATTTTTAAAAAATGCATTTACAGAAATGACAGTACAGTTTAAGTGTCAGTGTACTCAGTGTCATGATGGACAGAAAACCCTTCACTACCACATTCATCTAAACTCCCAGCTACAATGAAGGTTGTCAGTTTGTGTGTGTGTGTGTGTGTGTGTGTGTGTGTGTGTGTGTTCATGCATATATATTCTTCACCTTATACAGTACTTCCATAAGATGCTGTACCAATTTGCAAATGATGTGATGACCAAACAAAGCACAATTTTGTTGATTTTTTTAACTGTTTATGTTTTTCAAAATTCATGCTCTACATAAACAACAAATTTAGATAAAGCAGTGAAATTGTCATGGAATAATAAAGATGCATATAGAAATTTGTGGAGCATCACCTCCCTAAAAGAAACAAAGCCTTAACTGCTATATTATTATCTATGAATAAAATTTACACAGTTCACACGGTCAAGCCAATGTGCCAGTAAGAAAAGAAGATTAGCAGAATTCCACTGATGTAATCCTGAGAGCCCAGAAAGCTGGATTAAACAAATGTTCTAACCCAGATGCCCAACTGAATGCATCCAATTTTTCATGCACTTGAATAATGATGACACTTTATCTGATATAGTTTCTTCAGATCTGAAACAATGCTAGTATGTTGATGTTATTGTTGTTGTTGGTTTTGTTTTTGATTCTCAACATTATTTTTACAGTATTAATAGGAGAATGGAAGGTAAGGAGAGCTAACTTTGTTCTGTTTTCTCAGTCTCCTCCAGTTCAACACAGAAATATCTTAGATATTTCCAACTGCCCTACATCAAGTTCATGATCTCTAGGCTCTGGGATAAAATAAACAGTAGGTGTTAAGAAAAGAATGCCAATTTGCAACTACTTTGAAAATACAATTTTCAGTAGAAGTTTTTTTTTCCTTTAAGATATTGTTGAAAAAAATTTAAGAGCACCTACTATTGAGCCCTTTTAAAAATAGTGTATGCATAGCACAAACTGTCTGGAGTTTGCAGGGTGCATCTCATTGAATAAGGCCCCAGAAGTCTGGTAAGAAGTTCAGCTGAATTCAGCTTCCTATAATAGTCCCAGGTCTCCATCCATACCATAGCCTTGAATCAAATCACCTTTGATCATGTAACTATATAACCCTGTCAACTTCAATTGTTCTTTTACACATTCTATTTCGGTTGTCTCTTAGCATCTGCAGATTGCATTATGTGATGTCATGCATCAGAGGCAACCAGACATCTTCAAAACAAAACCAAAAGACCCTCTTATATGTGACTTTGCAATTCATCGGAAAACATTTGTCTTTTAATCTCTACATATGATGTTTCCGTGTTGCTACTCCCAAGCTCATATTTATCTATTCAATACTTATTTTCTCTGTAGTTGATCTCCAAATTCCTCTAACAACAAAGCTCCCTTTCTCTTGCATTTTTGTCTTGTTATGCTCTCAGAAGTGTCTGTCAACAAGAAGTATAAACTACTGCAATGGATTACTCATGTTATAATTTAACTTGCCAAGAATAATCTGATTCCTTGACATATATCCTAAAGGCAGGCTAAAGTTCCAGGCATCATTTTGTTAGAATTCTAGCCTCTAATAACCCCCAAATATCAATTGCTTACTGCAGATCTGTCCTTCTTAACAATAAAACCATGTCTCCCATTGCTATATGCTCAGAAAAGAAATCCTCCAATTATTGCTTTTCTTCCCTGGTCCATGTCGCTCACTTCATGGTTGATAACACTGCAAATCAAATAGCAATCAGAATAATGAGCTGCCACCAGTTGGAGTCAGAGTTGGTGTTACATATTGTCAAAGATTGTTCACACTAATCAAGTAATAATAACATCGCCACTTGCATCACGCTAAACAAAATTCTTTCCGTTGTGCAACACAATTACCAGTAATAACCTGGGAAACCTTTGCGTGCTTGAGGAGTCTGTTTCAGAGATCATCTGGAGACTTTATCAGGGAACAAGCTGGAAAAGTCAGAGCCTACCAGATGGAGATTACTCTTTGGTAATTAACTAGACGTTGCTCCTTTGGGTCTATAACATTTTCTAACATCACAAGGCATTTCCTTTAGCATAATGATGTGTCTATATTAATATATTAGATGGGGAGTAGATAGACAATGTTAAATATTAAACACTTCATACATGAATTATATTATTAATAGCCTTTCTTTAGTTTTTTCATTAAAAACCATGGTAAAACTGACGCTCTACAAACAAATTTAGAGGCATTAATATTAAAGAGGAGACAATAAATTCAGACCATGACAAAATACATTATTAGTTCATTTCTCAAGGGAGTCATAGATTCATGATTATTAATATAGTAGTTAAGGATTTACTTTGAAATGAGGAAGCTAAAAATACATTGAAGGAAGTTGGGTGGGGAACCTTAAAGAGTCTTTTACTTCTCTATGTGGACCAGTCCACTCTGCTTAGCAGTGTAAGGCTACATGATAAATGAGTCATGGCATTGACGGTGACATGGACATTTGTATGTTTTGTTTTAGAAAACACTTAAGATGGGGCTCTTTCAGGAGTGGCAAGAGTTTCATTAGCTTAAAGAAGCCATTCCTCCAGGTGTCACTGTCCAAATTTGTAGTGAAAAGCTGAAAACAGTACTGCATTCAAGGTGAATGAGTCTGACAGGCTGACAGACAGCTACATTTTCCTGGTTTTGAAATGCAGATCAGGCAGTGATACAAGTCCATGTTAATATTTCAGGCCATATAAGCCATTTTTGTCTGTTTGGCAGCTGGTTTCCTTAAAGTATGGCCCAAGGTTAGAGCAAAGTAACATACAAGAAGCTCTGATTGGTTGATGGACTCATTAGTACAGGCAGAGTATTTGCAACATACTAATACCACTTGGGATACCTTATAAGACCTGTCACTTCACTTGTAAATCCAAAACTGAGTAGAAATATCTACCTTGCCTCAAAGAAAACCAAATTAATGATGGTAAACCATGCATAAAATATATCTGCTTTGCAAGAACTATTTATTAAAGATCTACTGACCACAGATGTGGATATGTAATAGAATGAGCTTATGTAGTTTTGCTGTATAATTTATTTTTTATTTTAAATTATCATACAAAGCATTAGGTTTTATTATATCAGATTCAGAAATACTTGGGGTTAGCTGGTTATCTTACTCTTCCCCCTCTTTCCCCTACCCTGGCATTCTTCCACCCCTAGGAGCTCCATTGCCATTTTCATGTCCTATGTAATCCACAGCTCTTCCCCTTACTCTTTATTCAATAGCTTTTCTCTTCTGCTTTGGACCCCTTTAGTTTTACAGCCTACACGCACACACACACACACACACACACACACAGACACACACACACACACAGACACAGACACACACACACACACACACCAAGTCATGCTCCATATATAATACAATTTGGGTACACTTATTGTAAGTTTCGGATCCACCCATATTCCTGCAAATTTCATAATTTCATTTCTCTTTACTGCTGAATAAATTCTGATGTGTAAATATTGCACATTTTCATTATCCTTCTGCTACAGTAGAAAATGAAATCTTCATGTAGGTGGAGACATGCATTCTCTTCTCTAATAGTTAATCCAGGTGGCAGATCAATCACATGGACAAGAGACTACTTGGCAGGAAGGCTCACTTTAATCTTTGCTAAAGAGGATAATTATCCCTTAAGGAGGTAATAAACTTTTTTCCCCTAAGTTCCTGCCTCTATTGCAATTGCTTCAGGACCCTCACAAGCCTCTGTTGGGTTTGTGCATCGTTTTGAGTCCTGAATCAGAAAGACTTTTCCTTCTTTCACATAGATGCCAGCCATAGTTTAAGTATAGTTTTTTTGTTACCTGGTACTTCATTACTCTATTTTAAACCTCTTCTCTATCCCACATGGATACTTGTCCACCATGCTGCGGACGTCCTTGCTAACTCAGCTAACTTAAACAGTTTTGCGTTTCTCTTTCTCTTCCCTATTTTCCTCTTCTTCAGGGCAGCTGCTGTGATTTATAATTTGCTTGACTCAGATTTTATATTTCAATTCCAAAAATGTCATTGTAGAGCTTTTGCTTGAGTCTTTTCTTACAAACTATGATTGGTGGAACGTAGGACTCCAAGAGTAAATGCCAGTTGCCCTGATAACATGTGATAACTTGACCAGGGCTCCCAACATTTCCAGTAACATATTCATTTGTTGATAGAGGTCTGGGTTGGTTTCATTACTTACTACTGTGGAACAAGGCATAAATAACATGGATGTGCATGTATCCCCATGGCCTAGTAGTGGCATGGCTACATGAAAGCTTTAATTTTTTTTAAGAGAAATTTTTATACTTGTTTCTCCAATGGCCATATTTCTAATCCCTAGAAGTGAGTAAGAGTCCTTTTTCCCCACATATTCTCTCTAGCATTTGTTTTTGTATATTTATTTGATGATTACTGTTCTGGATGTAATGAGATGGAAGATGGAATACATACATACATACATACATACATACATACATACATACATACATA
>NW_021621176.1:424726-553529 GCF_004785775.1 Grammomys surdaster | reverse complement strand
ATACATACATACATACATACATACATACATACATACATACATACATACACACACACATACATATATTCCATCTTCCCAGTCTCTCTACTCTATTTCTCCTCTCTTCCTCCCCATCTACTTCTCCTCTGTGTCTCTTCAGAGAAAGGCAGGATTCCCAGGATTATCAACCAAAAATGGCATATCCAGTTGCAATATGACTAGGCATCTCCTTTCATATTAAGGCTGGACATGGCAACCCAGTATTAGGTAAAGGGTCCAAATAGCAGGCAAAAGAGTCAGAGCCAGACCTTGTTACCACTGTTATGAGTCCCATGAGAACATCAAGGTACATAACTGCAACATATATGCAGAAGGCCTAGGTCATATCCATGCAGACTCTCTGGTTGTCATTCTTGGTTCAGCTCTATGAACTCCTATGAACCCTGTATAGTTGATTCGGTGGGATTTCTTATGGTTTCCATGACCATCTGACTCCTACAATCCTTCCTCTCCCTCTTCTTCATGATTTCCTGAGCTTAATCTACATCAATTACTGGATGAAGACTCTCATAAGATTTGTCACCAAATCTACAAGTATAGCAAAATATCAGTAGGAATCATTTCATTGACTTTTTCTTCCTCTTTTTCTTACTCTTCTTCCTCCTTTCCTTCTCCTTATCTTCCGTTCTTCCTCCTCTTCTTTCCTTCCTTTCTCCTTCTCTTCTTCCTTCTTTCTCCTCTTCCTCTTCTTTTCTTATTTTCCAGTATGTTTGGTTCTAGGTTTGATCTAGGTCTCTGGGCTATCCAGCTTCTGTGTTCTAGCCCTGTAGACAGTGTTAGGGGTGAGCTCTTTTGCTAGGCATCAGTCTCAAGCTTAACTAGTCATTGGTTAGCCACTCCCACAATTTTTATACTACCTTACTCCCAGTAAATCTTGTAGGTAAAACAAAATAAAGATTGAAGATTTTGTGGCTGGGTGTCCCAATACCCCTACTAGAAGTCTTGCCTGGTTACAGGAAATGGCCCATTCAGACTCGTTATGCCCCATTGACCATTGACAGGAATCTTCACTTAATGGTATATTTGGGTCTTGATCTTGAAGTAGACTATTCCCAATTTTCTGAGAAACAATCATATTGATTTCCAAAGTAGCTGCATGAGTTTACACATCCACGAACATGAAGGAGTGTTCCCTTTGCTCTACATCCTCACCAGCATGAGCTGTCAGTTATGGTTTTGGTCTTAGCTATTCTGACAGGTGTAAGACAGAATCTGAGAGTCATTTTGATTTGCATTTCCCTGATGGCTAAGGATGTTGAACATTTTATTTAGTGCTTCATGGTCATGTGATATTTCTCTTTTAAGAATTTTCTATACTCTATATTTAGGTCTATACTCTATTTTAAATTGGATTATTTAGTTTGTTGATATCTTGTTTCTTGAGTTCTTTATATATTTTTGAAATTAACACTCCATCAGGGTTAAAGGAGTTAGTAAAAAATTCCCATTCTGTAGGTTGCCATTTTGGCCTGTTGACAATGTCCTTTGCTTTACAGAAGCTTTTCAGTTTCATGAGGTCACATTTATCAATTGTTGATATTAGTGCCTGCACTATTGTTCTGTTTAGGAAGTTGTCTCCTATGCCAATGCATTCAAGACTATTCCCCACTTTCTCTTCCATTAGATTCAGTGTATCTGGTTTTATGTTGATGTCTTTGATACGCTTGGACTTAAGTTTCATGCAGACTCATGAATATGAGTGCATTTGCATTCTTCTACATACAAACATCCAGTTAGACCAGCACCCGTTTTGAAGATGACTTCTTTTTGCCATTGTATAATTTTGGCTTTTCTATCAAAATTTCAGATGTCTATAGGTATGTGGATTTATTTCCAGGTTTTTGATTCAAGTTCACTGTTCAACATGCCTGTGTTTGTGTCAGTACCATTAGTATTTTATTACTATATCTCTATATCTCGGTAGTAACTGGAAATCAGGGATAATAATAACATAAGAGGTTATTTGATTGTACAGGATTGTTTTAGCTCTCCTGTTTCTTTTTCCCATATGAAGTTGAGTGTTGTTTTATTCAAGGTATGTGAAGAATTGTGTTGGATGTTTGATGAGAAATATGTTTAATCTGTAGATTACATTTTTACCATGTTACTTAGACCTACCCATGAACTTGGAAGATCTTTCCATCTGCTGATATGTTCTCCAGTTTCTTTCTTCAAAGACTTGAAGTTTTTGTCATATAAGTCATTTACTTGCTTTGTTAGAGTTGACCACGGTATTTTATATTATTTGTGGTTAATGCATAGCATGCTGTTTCACTGATTTCTTTCTCAGTCCATTCATCATTTATACATAGAAGGACTAGTAATTTTTTTCTTTTATAGTTAATCTTATACCCAGCCACTTTGCTGGAGGTATTTATCAGCTATAGAAGATCCCTGGTAGAATTTTTTGAGGCTTCTTATGTATACTATGATATCATATACAAATAACAATACTTTGATTCTTTCCTTCTAATTTGTAATGCCTTGCTTACCATTACTTGACTTATTGCTCTAATTAGAATTTCAAGTAATATATTGAATAGATAGGGAGAGTGTAGACAATATTTGTCTTGTTCCTTATTTCAGTGGAATTGCTTTGAGTTTCTCTCCATTTAATTTAATATTGGCTATTGACTTGATGCATATTGCCTTTATTATGTTTAGTTATGTCCCTTGTATTTATAATCTCTCCAAGATTTTTATCATGGAGGGTGTTGGATTTTGCCAGTCATTTTTTTAGTGTCAATAGAAATATGTGGGTTTTTTTCTTAGTTTATAGGGCAGATTACATTGACAGATTTTCGTATGTTAAACCATCCCTGAATCAGTGTGATGAAGCCTACTTGATGCTGGGGGATGATCTTTTTGATGGGTTCTTGGATTCAGTTTGCAAATATTTTATTGAATAGTTTTGCATCAATATTCCTAAGTAAACTTGATCTGTAATTCTCTTTATGAATTCAGTCTTTGCATGTTTAAGTTTCAGGGTGATTGTGTCCTCATAAAATGAATTTGACAATGTCCCTCTGTTTGTATTTTATAGAATAATTTGAGAAGTATTGCTATTAAATACTCTGGTAGAATTCTGGACTACAAACGGCTGACCCTGAGATTTATTTGTTTGGGAGTTTTTAATTTTTTGTTTCTATTTTATTAAAGGTTATGGGTCTTTTGAAATTGCTTAACTTATCTTGTTTTAACTTTGGTAAGTACTATCTATTTTTAAATTGTTCATTTCTTTTAGAGCTTCTAATTTTGTGTAGTATATGTTTTTGTTTCTGTTTTTGTTTGTTTTCTGTTTTTTTTTCCTGATATTTAACTAAACATTTTATTCTTCTCCGAAAATCTGTAGTTTTCCCAATGTAATATACAATATATTCCATCATTTCCAATTTTATTGGGTCTGCAAAATCACATTTCTTCATACTATACATTGAACACATGGAATATGAATCTAAGGCATTCTAAATACAGTCAAAATATTGAATAATCACAAATGCTACACAAATTCAGGCATAGTTGCTGAGAAAATAAGTAAAAGTCCATTTATGTGTCCCAAACTTATTTTATAAAAATGTTCTACCAGAGATGTCAAGAATATGCTCAGAGATTTACAAAGTAGATCTTATGACCACTGGCTTTTTAAATACAGAATCTTTTCAAGCTCAAACTCTAGAAATTGACAGAAGAAAAAAAAAGACTATACACAAAGCAGTAACTTTGTTCTTAATGATCACACATCTAGATTCTCATTCTTAGTTCTTCTTTCTAAGCACAGAACAAAAGAGATGGCATTTACATATATAGTATCTGTCCTAACATGTTTACAATCCTAAACTCCCCCTCTCCTCTTACCCATGTAGAATGCCAAAAGGACACTGGTAATGCTGCTTGATTTTGTTGCATTTTATATACTTTAGTATAGTCAGAAATGTTAAGCATCTAGAAATAGAGATAATGATAAATCCTTACATTACTTGTATAGTCTCTTCTGAGTTGATTTTTATTAATTAATGTGGTCAATTTCGAAGAAGAATCTGTAAGATGGTGAGGGAAAAGTGTGTATGTGTGTGCGTGTGCATGTGTATGTGCATGTGTGTGTAATATTTGGGTAAAATGTCCTGTAGATATCACTTAAGTCCATTTGATTCATGATGTTGTTAGTTTCATTATTTCTGTTTAGTTTTGTTTGGATGGTCTGACTTTTGTGAGAGAGGGGTATTGAAGTCTCTCACTATTCATGTGTAGGATTCGATTTGTGATTTAAATTTTAGTACTGTTTTCTTTAAAAATGTGGTTTCCCTTGCCTTTGGAGCATACATGTTCAGAACTGAGACACCATTGCAGTAGATTTTTTTTTTTTACCTTTGATTAGTATGAAGTGCCTTTCCCCATCTTTTTTTTTTATTAATTTTGATCTGAAATCTACTTTGTTAGATATTAGAAAAGATAAACCAGCTTGTTTCTTGGGTATATTTGCTTGAAAAATCTTTTTCCAATCCTTTACTTTGAGGTTACATGTATCTTTGATGTAGAGGTGTGCTTTTTATATGGAGTAAAAGGATGAATCCTGGTTTTGTATCCGTTCTGTTAGCCTGTGTCTTTTTATTGGGGAATTGAGTTCAGTGATTTTAAGTAAGAACAAGGGGGTTCTGCTGGAGTTGTGGGCCACAATATGGAGCCAAGGGAGGGGGTATTGTTGGAGACAGCTGGGCTGGCTCTAAGAAATTTTAGCTGCGGTGGACAGTATCTTACCTATTGTTCCTATATTGGCCTTGCCTCCAGTAGAGCATGAGTCTTCTGCTGGAGTTGTGGGTTGGTATATTGAACTGAAAGGAGGGCTTAAAATAGTTTTAATTTGCATTTCCTTGAGGGTTCAGTATGTTGAATACCTTTACTTATCTTTTGAGAACTTCCTATCAATTGTATGCATGAAAGCTTTTGAAAAGATCTTTACCATACACCAAACCTTCTGGGATGCTGTTTAGCTGATTAAAACTGATTGTGAGTAGTTCGCAATGTTGTAAGTCCAGAGTCAAATTATATTCTATGAATCTTTAAGGCTCTTAATAGCTACCTATTGTCTATCTCTCTGTGTGGCATGGCATTGTTTTGAACATTTATAAATCCTCTGGGATGTACAAGAAGAACACTATGTGCTTATCTCTTATTGACAGACACTATAAGGATGCTGGCACATTCACTAACAAGTATGAAGTGAAGCACCCAATAGTATTGTCTCAGAACTTGCAACTAGGATTGTGACCCTTGTACCAGCAATTTGAGAAGCTTTTGGAAGCATATGAGAAAGTCTTCTAAGCAACCCACACTAACTTGCTAACATCACAAATTTTAACAAAATTATTGAGAAATTAGTATTCACTTATATTTAACAAGCATTTTTCTAGGGATACATCTTTAAAATTGGTTTAGTGGTAAACAATCTGACCTACCTTAGTAAGTCCAGATATTTGTTAGTATGTGTGCATGTGTGTGCATGAGTGTGTGTTTGTGTGTGCAAGAGAGAGAGAGAGAGAGAGAGAGAGAGAGAGAGGGGTTCCTTTTTATTTATTACAGTCTTAAAAAATCTGTTCCTTAATGAAGTGTATAAAGAAACTTAAGGATTGGTACATGCAAGGGCTATTTCAAGATTAGATCTTTCCATGTCCGTTCATCTTTTCTAACACTGAGCAGTAACACTACTGGAAAACACAGCTGGATTTCTGCACCAGGGCTGTCAAGAATGCTCATCTGAGTTATTTGCATGTTAAGATCATAAGCATAGGTGTATTTTCATGTATGTGGTTGTCATGACAGCAAACACAGACCAGGATCCTCTAATAGTGGATATAACACATTAATGAGTGATCACTAGAGTGACTGACTGAAAGGACTCAGCCCGGCTGCACATATGTCTATTCTCCAGCAAAGTTGGCTTTTATTTCTGTCTTTTGTTTTTCTTCCTGTCTCATTCTAAACACTTAAAAATAATTTTGATAAAGTCTCTTACATTGAACTTATGCAGATCATAGAAGCAAAACTAGAATCTATTAGGCTTACAAAATTTATGTTTTTTAAATATTTTCAATTTTTGCATTAGTTCTTGACAATTTCAATTTTCACACAAAGTGTTTTGATCATATTCATATACCCCAACACTTCCCAGATTTACTCCCTTTTCAAATCTACCCAAACAACAACAACAACAAAACCCTTCAAGGCCAATTTGATATAAAGGATTAAAGTAAATAATGTAACAGGAAGCTTTTGCATATTTTTGAATTGTACATTTTTAATGATCAAATTTACTATTCAATTAAACAAATTAAGTTGTATGAATTACATGAACATTAATTTTTCTTAATATTATAATTATTTTGTTAGATACATTCTTAGCAAAAAATATATTTTCTTAGATGAAAAAGTATTCTCAAATGATTCATAGTTAAATATAATTTGTATAATCAAGTACTCATTGACTCTGTCTAGATGAATAGTCACACTATCCTTTAGAGTAGCAACTGTTTAATTGTATTATCCCATGATTCCGAAGAGCACTTTCTGTATAATTAGACCATACTGGGCACCTAGATTAAATACATCCAGAAGTAATAAAATAATCCAGATTCACTATAAACCTTGCACCCAATCCAAATGATACCTTTACATTGATGTTGTCGTGGAGAACATCTGGTGTGCTCTGTTCCCCTGGAGTGCAGATTCTCTGAGCTAGTCTCCAATCCTCATTCTGTACATCTTATCATCACTGAAACTTGGCCTCACACATATTTCATTAATTCCTCCTTCCTAATGCTCATAATCCGGTCATTGAGTTTTATGTTTGATCTTAGCTGACCTTGTCCAGTTATGTCGAACATTTTATTTTGTAAAAGACTAAGTTTCTTAAAAGTACAAACTTCATAACTTTATTATTTAACCATTCATAGTATGATGTGTAGCAATGGGGATGCAGAGTTCTGATTTATTTCTTTTCAAGATCGGATATTTTGTATAAGTAAAAGGGCTTCTTGCATCACAGATTGTACATTATTCAATCCTGTGATTTGTCAGAACACATGTCCCAGGTCTATCTTTCTTCTCTTTTTCATTATTGGGGGGTTGAGAACAAATATCCTTTAGGATGGTTATTAATAATTTGAACAACTAAAAAACTCAGGTAGGATAAGGAAAAAGGTTAGGGTTATGACTTTGATTTAATCTTTATCCATCATGAGCAAATTCCTCTATCTTTGAACTGCATAATATATTTTGTTGTCAATGCTAATAATTTTATGTTGACTTTTGTTGGATGTTAAGTACATGACAGGCCCAGGAAATCTGTATAATATAATGCTTTGTGAAAGCAGCCAGTCCAGGGAGGGGATATTGTTTCAAGCAGTGTGGGTACAGTATCTGAATTCAATTCCAAGAATAATTTCTGAATATATCTTCACCTTAACTGAAAGAGATGAGCATACGCTAGGAAAATGCAGCGGAATCTATCTATACATTTAATCGTTACTAAGTCTGACATCATTAAATGATTTACATGATGCTTGCTATAAATTTCTGAAACTGTGTGATTCTTCCCAGTATTATTTGAAATTCTAATATTTGGCTCAGTTTTTACAGATGTGGAACTGAGCATATAATCTGCTCAAGGCTACAAATATAATGGAATTAATCAAGCAAGACTTATGGAATTTAAACATAAAAGTAATATTTCTTCTACTTCCTTTTCTCCCCTTTAAACTATATAAAAGTATACAGTTTTTCTACAGCCCTGAGGCAACATGGAAGATTTTTTTGGCCACTGGTAAAGAATAGACAGTCTAGGTCAATTTTGTTTCAGAAACTTATTAATTAAAATGCCTACTCCCATGTAATCTTTAAAGCTATAGACTTGATCAAAGGTAAACTGAATTCTATGTTCTCTGGCTAGAACCAATTTCTCTAGGAAAGTAGATATGGTTAGCCTTTTCTTCCTTGCTTACTGGCCCTGCCCCTTTGTAGGTATACTTTGAATTTTTCAAGGCTATGGAGATACAGATGGAAGGAATAGAGGTTTATGATATATAGGTGGTCTTTGACAGGCACAGTTGTGAATGGCCATTCTACAACCAGGCCCAAGAGATATGAGTTCATTTTCATTTAGAACCATCTTTACGACTTTGAAGATCAACTATCATCTACACCCTTGCTGCTGTTATTGTCACCTATGATCTTCTCTTCTTGTCCAATTGAACTCTCCTTCAAAAATCATCTATTCCTATAGGCACTAGACTGCTATTCATTTATATCTCTTGTAGCTTTATCAACTCTAGGGATTTGACACTAGAACATCAATAATTCTTTTTTATATAGCCAACAAAATTGTCCCTATTTTTTTCACTACCTTATGAATACTCTATACATAATTGAGATGTAATTACATTATGCTCAACTATGGGTGAAACACTCTAAAAACTCATCATTGGATGATTTTATCATTATGCAAATGTCAGAATATACTTACAAAAACTAGACAATGTATATCAAAACTCTATGTTGTCTTATGGTAAAACTGAGAGGCACAATATGCAGAAGCTGCATGATGCTCTTTCCAGTATAGTAATACCTAGACTTTCATAGTAAGTATTGTCTTTATAAGTGGAGGGAAAAATGGGATAGTGAAAGAATAGCACAATAAACAGGGCATTCCGCTCACATAGTGGTTTTCAACACTGCTTTAAGTACTATGTCCTACACATAATAGTATGTGCTCTATGGTATGCAACTGGCTGGTCAGTAGATACTTTTACCATTAGCATGGTGGCAGAACATTATATGAGGAATTTACAATGGCCAGCAAGTCACTAGGCTATAAGGATTCTCAACATCGTTGTCACATCATCCTGATCACTGCCCTGTATGCCGTCATCTAAAATGCCGTTTAGTAATAAATGACTATACTAATTTAGTATATCCTGTAAACACATGAAACACATAGAAAATCCTTTGTAATTCTGTAGAAGAGCCTCTGATTAGTCTTAAGCTGAACAACAAGTATCTGTTTCATGTCCTTTGTATATGAATGTTAGACATAAGGAGAGATATTGTGGGGCATCATGGTTGGAGAGATGGTTCATCAGGTAAAAGCAGTTTGGTTGTCAACACCACATTTTGGCATACACCCCTCTGTAAACTCAGTTCCAGGGTATTTGATGCCTTCTCCTGACCAAGCATACATGTGATTCATGCAATATAGGAAGATGAAATGCTAATACACATAAAATAAATAAATCTAAATTAAGAAAAAACTTTAAAAGGAGCATGTTGGTATCTTTGTCTGCATTGTCCCTTTGCCAAAGCCGTCCTACATCATAATAATTATAACATTTGTGTGAATGTGTTGTCTCAAACTGCCAAGCTATTGCAAACTTTATGTATAGTTGTCTACCTCAACTATCTAAAATATAGGTTATGACATTTGAATTGAACTAGTGTCTACGACTGTTCTGTCCTTGTTTGATAGGAAGTTGGTGGAAGGATGATTTGGCTCATTCACCCATTTTGTTTCTGATGTACTTCTGCTGATTTCTGAAATATACTATAATTTAATAAGCCAGAAATTACTCCTTTTTGCATTTCTCAGTCAAACCCAATTATATTTTCTTGTTTCCATCTTCATTATGTGACTAGACACAACTTATTCCTTCAAACTATCAATAAAATGAATATAGAATCTCAAATATAGACTTCCAAAGCATGTGATTTCAAAAGTATAAAAGCTGTAAAAATAGGAAACAAGAGAGAGAGACACAGATTTCTCCCACAAATCCAGTGACAAAAATAGTTAAGAAAAATAAAAGAAAATATAAAATGACACAATTATGATAGATACTAAATAGTTTAGAAAATCTTGTTTTCCCTTGTTATGAAATTTAAAACGACAACTGCCAAGGGAAATTAAAACTAGAAACTACTGATAATAAAAGACTTTGTATTTACAAAGAAGGAAGTTGAAAAACTGGGTACAATAAATAGAGAAATTTGGAGGAAAATGGCACATGTTAAATGTTTTTGTGATTTATTAACATTCCTTTGGCATACCTCAGTCACTCAGATTCTAGATGAACCAAGCAAGAAGAAATTCCTCTGCAGGTTGTACAGTAGTTTTGTGCATAGAGCATGCTTCGTGAACAGCTTTTCCTGCTGTCTGTTTTACATATCATCATCCTAGGAAGTTTTGAAAGAAGCATTTATAATGTGTATTCACGTGTTTCATCACAGTTTAAAAGCAGATATCAGATAGTAATTTCTGGAGGGCATCATTTCCCATGGGACAAGAGTTGCAGGTAGTGTTGAGTCACATGCAGGTGCTGGGAATTGCAACTTGCCTCTGGAAAAGCAGCCAGTGCTTTGAATCATTAAACAATCTGTCTAGAATCTGACTAGAATTTAATGTTTAGTATTGAAAATGAAAGTATGAATATTTCTGGTTCCCATCTGGTCAAAAGAGCTTGTACATTGTTACTAAATACTCACAAAAAAAAACAAAGCTAAAATAAAAGCTAAATAAAGGATTTTTTCTCTTTTATAAATATATTTCAATTTATTATTAATTAACTTATATATTTACATCATCACAAATATAAGATGATAAAGTTGGTGATGTTCTTGTTTTTATATAGCTGAATAGTATTCAATTGTGTAAATGAACCACTTTTTCTGTATCTATTCTTTGGTTGATAGCTATCTGAGTTGTTTCCAGTTTCTGGCTATTACAAATGAGGCTGCTATGAACATAGTAGAGTACGTGTCTTTGGGTATGGTAGAGCATTTTTTGGACATATGCCCATAAGCAATGTAGCTGGGTCTTCAGGTAGAACTATTTCCAATTTTCGAAGGAAACTCCAGATTGATTTCCAGAGTGGTTGTACCAGTTTGCAATCCTTCCAGCCAATGGAAGAGTGTTTTTCTCTCTACATCCTCCCCAGCATGTGCTGTCACTTGAGTTTTTTATCTTTGCTATTCTGATTTGTGTAAGGTAGAATCTCTGGATCATTTTGATTTGCATTACCCTGATTAGTAATGATTTGAGAATCCTTTGTTGAGAATGTTCAGGTTAGCTCTGTATCTCATTTATTAAGTTGGGTTATTTGCTTTTATGAAGTCTAATTTCTTGATTTCTTTATATATTTTGGATACTACCCCTCTATCTGATGTAGGAATAGTTGACAATTTGTCCTATTTGATAGTGTCCTTTGCTTTACAGAAGCTTTGCAGTTTCATGAGATCCCATTTATCAATTGTTGATCACAGAGCCTGATCCATTAGTGTTTTGTTATGGAAAATTTCCCTTGTGCCAATGTGTTCCAGGCTATTTCCCACTCTATCTTCTATTAGTTTCATCATATCTGATTTTATGTGGAGGTCCTTGATTCACTTCAAGTTGAGCTTTGTGTAGGGTGCTGAATATGTATCAATTTGCATTCTTCTACAAGCAGACTGCCCGATAAACTAGAACCCTTTGTTGCTGATTCTTTCTTTTGTCCATTGTACGGTTTGGCTTCTTCAGTAAAGGTGAAGTATCCATAAGTGTGTGGGTATATTTCTGGGTCTGCTTTTCTATTTCATTTATTGACTAGTCTGTCAATACCAGTCACCAATACCATGTGGTGTTTTATATCACTATTACTCTGTAGTACAGCTTGAGGTCAGAAATGATGATTCTTTTAGATGCTCTTTTATTTTTCAGAATTATTTTGGCTACCCTGTGTTATCTGTTTTCCATATGAAGTTGAGAATTACTCTTTCTATGTCTGTGAAGAATTATGTTGAAATTTTGATAGGAATTGCATTGAATCTTGAGATTGTCTTTGGTTAGATGTTCATATCCACTACGTTATTCCTATGAATCCATGACCTTGGAAGATCTTTCCATCTTCTCAGGTCTTTTTCACTTCTTTCTTCAGGGACTTGACATTCTTGTCAAGCATATTTTTTCTTTGCTTGGTTAGAGTTTCACCAAGATATTTTATATTACTTATGGCTATTGTGAAGGGTGTTGTTTCCCTAATTTATTTCTCAAACCATTTATCACTTGTATAAAGGAGGGTACTGATTTCTTTGAGTTAATTTTTTTATCCAGTCACTTTGCTGAAAGTGTTTCTCAGCTATAGGAATTCTCTGGTAGAATTTTGGTGGTTGCTTATGTATATTACCATATCATCTGATAATAGTGGTACCTTGACTTTTTCTTTTTTAATTCATATTCTCTTGATCTATTTTTGTTGTCTTGTTGCTCTAGCTAGAACATCAATTATTATACTGAATATAGATGGGGAGAGATTGGTCAACCCAGACTTGTTCAATTTTAGTGGGATTGCTTCAAGTTTCTTTCCACTTAATTTGATGTTTAGCATTAGTTTGTTGTATATTTCTTTTATTATGTTTAGGTATGTGCCTTGAATTCCTGATCTCTCCAAGACTTTTAACATGAAGGAATGTTAGACTTTGTCAAAAGCTTTGTCAGCATCTAATAAGATGATCATGTAATTATTTTTTGATTTTTGTTTATATAGTGGATTCTGTTGATGGATTTTCATATATTATAACATCCCTGAAACCTTGAGATTTTCCTTACTTGATTGTGGTAAATGATGATTTTCATGTGCTTTTGGATTCTGTTAGCTAGAATTTCATTGAATATTTCTGTGTCAATATCCATAAATGAAATTGGTCTGAAATTCTCTTTCTTGGTTGGTTTATTTTTAGGTAGTATTCATTCTGTTTTTATTTTATGGGATAGTTTGAGGAGTATTAGTATTAGCTTTTCCTTGAAGAATCTTTTATCACAACTCCATCTGACCCTGGACCTTGCTTTACTTTTACTTTTACTTTTACTTTTATTTTTATTTTTATTTTTATTTTTATTTTTATTTTTATTTTTACTTTTTATGACACTTCCATTTCCTTAGGGTTTATGGGTATATTTAGATAGTTTACCTGATCTTGTTTAACTTTGGCACATGATATTTGTCTAGAAAAATCATCCATTTCATCTATGTTTTCTACTTTTGTTGACTATAATCTTTTAAGAACTGATTAATTTTTTAATTTCCTCAGTTTCTGTTGTCTTTTCATTTCTGATTTTGATAATTTTAATACTGTTACTGTACCTTTTAAATAGTATTGCTAAGGGTTTATCTATCTTGTAGATTTTCTTATAGAACCAACTCTTGGTTTTGATTTTTCTATTGTTCTCTTTGTTGATAATTCATTAATTTTAGCCCTGAGTTTGACTATTTACTGTCATCTACTCCTCTTGTATGTATTTGCTTCTTTTTGTTCTAGAGATTTCAGGTATGCTACTAAGTTGCTGTGTAGGATCAATCCAATTTATTTATGAAGATACTTAATGTTATGAATTTTCCTCTTAATATTGCTTTCATTGTGTTCCATATTTTTGAGTATGTTGTGCCTTTATTTTTTTTTAATTCTATTAAGTCTTAATTTCTTTCTTTATTTCTTCCCTGACCAAGTTTTCATTGGTTAGAGAGTTGTTCAGTTTATATGAGTATATGATCTTTTGTTATTACCGAAGTCCAGACTTAGTCTGTGGTGATCTGACAGAATGAATGGAATTATTTCAATTTTCTTGTTTGTGTTGAGGTTTGTTCCGTGTCTGATTATATTGTCAGTTTTCAGAAGGTTCCATAAGGTACTGAGAAGAAGTTATACTCTTTTGTTTGGGAGTAAAATGTTCTGTAGATGTCTGTTAAATTTATTTGGTTCATTTCTTCTGTTATTTTCACTGTGTCTCTGTTTAGTTTCCTTCTTTGTTGAGAGTGACATGTTAAAGTCTCCCACTATTATTGTATGAGGTTCAATGTGTGTTTTGAGCTTTAGTAAAGTTTCTTATGAATGTAGGTGTCCTTGTATTTGGGGCATAGATGTTCAGAATAGAGACTTCATCTTGATTTTTCCTTTGATGAGTATGAAGTATCCTTCCCCAACTCTTTTGATTACTTTTGATTGAAAGTCTATTTTATTGAATATTATAATGACTATTCCAGCTTGTTTCTTGAGACTGTTTGGGAAAAAATTTCCAACCCTTTACTCTGAGGTAGCATCTGTCTTTGTTACTGAGATGTGTTTCTTGTATGTAGCAGAATGAACAATCCTGTTTACATATCTAGTCTGTTAGCTTGTGTTCTTTTATAAGGGAGTTTAGTCCATTGATTTTGAGAGATATTAAAACCAATGATTGTTAGTTCCTGTTATTTTTGTTGTTGGAGGTGTTATGTGTCTGTGATTCTTTTCTTTTGGGTTTGTTGTGACATGATTAATTTCTTATGTTTTCTTTGATGTAGTTAACCTGCATGCATTGGAGTTTTTCTTCTAGTATCCTCTGAACACCTGGATTAGTAGAAAAATATGGTTTAAATTTTGTTTTGTCATGGACTATCTTGGTTTCTCAATACATGGTAATTTAAAGTTTTGCTGCATATAGTAGCTTGAGATTGCATCTTATAGTCTGGATGACATCTGTCCAGGATCTTCTGGTTTTACCATTTCTATTTAGAAAAGTGGTATAATTCTAGTAGGTCTGCCTTTATATGTTACTTGACCTTTTTCCCTTGTCACTTTTAATATTCTATCTTTGTTCTGTACATTAAGTGTTTTGATTGCTATGTGTTGGGAGGATTTTCTTTTCTGGTACAATCTATTTGGTGTTCTGTAGGCTTCTTGTATGTTTATGGCCACCTCTTTCTTTAGGTTAGGGAAGCTTTCTTCTGTAATTTTTTGAGATCTTTTCTGGCCCTTTAAACTGGGAATCTTCACCCTCTTCTATTTCTAATATTCTTAGGTTTTTTTTTCCTTGTATTCTGGATTTCTTCCATGTTTTATGTTAGGAACTTTTTACTTTCTGTATTTTCTTTGACCACTGTGTCAATATCTTTTATAGTATCTTCTAGACTGAGATTCTTTCTTTGATCTCTTGTATTCTGTTGAAGATGGTTGCATATGTAGTTCCTGTTCTCTTTCCTAGGTTTTCTATCTCCAGAGTTGCCTACATTTGTGATTTCTTTATTGTTTCTATTTCCATTTTCAGGTCTTGGACCATTTTGTTCAATTCCTTCACTTGTTTGATTATATTTTCCTGTATTTCTTTAAGGGATTTATTTTTTCTCGAAGGGCTTCTACCTTTCTGGCTGTCTTTTCCTATATTTCTTTAAGGGAATTATTTATACCTTCCAGAAAGGCCTCTATCATCTTTATGTGATAGGATTTAAGGTCAGAATCTTGCTCTTCTGGTGTGGTAGTGTATTCAGGGTTTGCTGTGGTAGGAGAATTGGCTTCGCATGGTGCCAAATTGCATTAGCTTCTGTTGATTATATTCTTTGGCCATCTGGTTGTCTCTGAGGTTAACTGGCCTGAGTATCTCAGATTGGAACAGGCCTCCTCGGAAGCAGGAAGAGCTGTGTATCACAGGTTAGAGCAAGCCTCCTGGGAAGCAGATAGTGCTGTCTCTGGTTAGAGAAGGCCTCCTTGGAAGCAAGCTTCCTTTGTCTCTATTTACAGCAGTCCTTCTGGGAAACCAGCAGGGCTGTTGGGTCAGGGAACAGGCATGCTGATCTGCCATGGGTGCAACTAAACAAAATATTTTAAAAACAAGCAATGTTCTTCTTAGTTTCTCCAGATAAATATTGCATCTGAAACAGACAGCATAATTTAAATGAGAAACAGACAAATATGAGGAAGTTCTACCTGGGCAGAGAAGCTGATGATCCGGAAAATGGGAAGGAAAGCAAAACCTTACAGATTGGGCTTTAGGAGAGTGATGGTACATTTGAGTGTTTTTAACTTTAAAATTACAGGAAAAAGACTTTAGATTGCAGTTTGGCTAATTTTTTGAAAACAGACTTTACATGCCAAGAGAAAAGCATTTGTAATTTTAATTGTTAAAATGTAACCATATTTAAATAGACTTTTAATAACATAGAATAAATCTTGTCTATGAGACTAAGAGAAACTGACATAAATATACAAATGCATACCCTTGAGAGAAAGCAGTATGTAGAAAAGTCTATGCTTGACCTTCCATGCTAACTAGCTGTAGTCTTCACACTATTGGTGAGCTCTTCCTTAACAAATAAATCTTTAGCTTGAGAGTTGAATGATTTATAAGTTCAGATTAACATCTTTTCACATCTTCTTTCTCAGAGTTCCCATGCAGGATCCCTGCAATCTAGTGTTTCCAGGAAGGTAAGGATGTACTCATTCAGAAGCACACAAAGAACACACAGTTTTGGCATAAGAAAGGTGAACAGTAGTGTTGTATGAGTGGTGGGAGAGAGAACCATCGCTCTCTCTGCAGTAAGAACTTCCACAACCTGAGAGGAAATATGGTGCTTTTAAAATTAAAATTGGATTAGCTATAAATATATACTGCAAATGCTAGAACAACCAAATACTAATAAATGTTCATCTGGCAAGCAAAGAAAGGAAAGAAAATAATTTCATACGCAGAATTCATAGAAGGCAAAATAGGAAAAAAATTAAGAGAATATAACACATGGGAAAGAGTTAAATATGGCAGGTAATAATTATATTATTAAGCTCCAAACTTATCTCATGTTAGAGCCTGAGGTATGGTCTGCTTTAGTGAATATTTCATGTGATCTTGAGAAGAATTCATCTTACCATTTTCAAACGGAGTAGCTGTGAATACCCACCTGACTTAGGTGCCTGATGATTCTATTTAATTAAAGATATCCTTGCTAATTTTGCCTATGGATCTAAATATATCTTCAAAGGCACAATGTATCAAACCTTACATGCAGGGAAATAAATCACCTGATTAGCTCCATATCAACTAGAAAAACCATTTCAATAATTAATAGTGTTGCAGAATGCAAAGCAGTAGGGCTCACTAGAGATTTCTACTAAAAGTGTAAGAAAGGAAGGACATCATTCCTCTCTGATCTCTCTCAGAAAAAGAAGCAGAAAGAATTCATATTAAATAAGTTTATGTGGTCCATAGTTACAAAGCATTAAAAAAGTATAGAAATTACAGTAAGACAAACCTATAGGCATCTGTCTCTCTCCAGTACAGATGCTAAACTGCCTAACAAGATAGTGAAATAACATTGAATGAACTAAAATATAGCAAAATAATTACACATCATGATTGAATTTTATTTGTATGTATGACCCATGTACATAAGAGATTTTTGATATTCAAAATAAATATAATCCATCAAAAACAATTCATTGAAACAATTCATCAATTAATGGAGAAAAATTGTTAAAAAAAAACCAACATCAACAGAAAAAAAAGCCCAACTGCTTAAAGGAGTAGCAATGGGAGGATTTACCCCAACTTGATAAATAAATGATATTATAAAATTCCTACAATTGACACCAATTTAAGAGTGGGTAAATAAATAATTTCTCTTAAAGGAAGAAGCTAAGACTGTTGTTGTCCCTTAATACTTCATTAGACATTGCACTGAATCCCATATATTCCAAAATATGGAAAGAAAATAAAACAAAATGATGATTATTTTATGTGTAAAGCACACAAAAATTATCAAGAGTAACAGATATTCTTATCTCCTGCAAAGAGTAAGCACATAAAGATTTTAGAATGAAATATAAATATACAAAGCTCAACAATTTTTCCACACATCTGCAATGAACAGAGAAAATTTGAACTCAGCACAATGACACTTATATTTGACAAAAAGGAAGATGAAGTCCCCAGGAATGAATTTTCCTAATAATAAATATATATATAAAACAATGAAAAATTGATAAGGAAACTACAAACTTCAGTTGAAAGACATTAAGTGTGGTCTAAATATGAGTATATATTCCCTTTTACAGAAAGGAAGCATCTACATAATCAAGATAATAATTCTCAACCTGATCTACAGATTTAATGAATGTACAGATTCATTTTCAACCAAAACCATAGAAAATTGCTTTATTAATATTGATAAGCCTATTTTAAGGACATACAGACACTATGAAAGACCCAAGATAGCCAGAGTGTATTGAACAAGAAGAAAAAGAACCATGGGTCTGATGCTGACTGATTTCAGGACTTATAAAGCTACAGTAATTAAGACAGTATTATATTGGCAAAAGAATAGACAAAAGATCAATTGAACAAAATAGAGATCTTGGAAACACATCTATACAAACAAAGCCAATTGATTTTGAACAAAGAAACCGTGTCAGTTCAATGGAGAAATGTAGTTTTTCCAATAAATGGTACTGGAACAACTAGACATATGCTAAAATACAAAGAAAGAAAAACAATATATAAACAATATGATCACAAACCTTGTACTTTCTTAAAGTTTACCAGGGGCTAAAGTATAAGGTCCTAGGCAATGATTTGGAAAAACAGAAGGTGACAGGATTTGATTAACTAAATATAATACTCCAAACAACACATCTGAAAAAAAACCCCACAATTGTTAAACTGGAATCCAGTAAAGCACTGTTTTCTGAAAGACACTGAAGAGAAACAGAGAATTCCAGTATGAAGTGATTTCTAGAAAATAGTACATAATACATACATACATGCATACCTACATACATACATAAATAATGCATACATACATACATACATACATACATGCATACATAATACATTTATTGCATATAAAGATGGCTCAGTGGTAAGAGCACTTGCTGTTCTTCCAAAGAGCCTAAGTTTGAATCATATGATCCATTTCAGGATGCTTACGATTTCCTATAAACCAACAGCCAATATCAAATTAAATGGGGAGATTACTTGACACAATCCCACTAAAATTGGAGACAAGACAAGGATGCCTACTCTCCCCATATCAATTCAATATAGTACTCAAAGTTCTAGCTAGAAGAATAAGACAAGAAAAAGAGATCAAGGGGATACAAATTGATAAAGAAGTAAAGTATCATGATTTGCAGATGATATGATAGTATACATAAGCAACCCCAAAATTTCTTCCAGAGAACTTCTACAGCTGATAAACAACTTCAGCAAATAGGGCTGGATATAAAGTTAACTCAAATAAATCAGTAACCTTACTTTACACAAATGATAAACAGGCTGAGAAAGAAATTAGGGAAACAACTCTCTTCACAATAGCCACAAATAATGTAAAATATCTTGGGATAACTCTAACCAAACAAGTGAAAAATCTGTATGACAATAGCTTCAAGTCTATCAAGAAAGAAATCAAAGAAGATTTCAGAAAATGAATATTATCTCCCATGCTCATGGATTAGCAGAATTAACATAGTAAAAATGGCCATCCTACCAAAGTCAGTCTACAAATTTAATGCAATCTCCATAAAAATCCCAACACAACTCTTCAAAGACATGGAAAGAACAATTCTCAAATTCATCTGGAAAGACAAAAAAAACCCAGAATAGCAAAAACAATTCTTAACAATAAAAGAACTGCTGGAACTGGGCGGTGGTGGCACACGTCTTTAATCCCAGCACTAGGGAGGCAGGGGCAGGCGAATTTCTGAGTTCGAGAGTTCGAGGCCAGGCTGGTCTACAGAGTGAGTTCCAGGACAGCCAGGGCTACACAGAGAAACCCTGTCTCAAAAAAACAAAAATAAATAAATAAATAAAATAAAAGAACTGCTGGGAGAATCACCATCCCTGACCTCAAGCTATACTACAGAGCAGTAGTGATAAAAACTACATGATATTGATACAGAGACAGACACATTAATCAATGGAATAGAATTGAAGACCCAGAAATTAAACCACACACTTATGGACACTTGATCTTTGACAAAGAAGCAAAAAAATATACAATGGAAAAAAGAAAGCATCTTCAAAAAATGGTGCTGTTCTAACTGGAAGTCTGTATGTAGAAAATAAAAATAGATCCATATTTGTCACCTTGCACAAAGCTCAAGTCCAAGTGGATCAAGAACCTCAATAAACAACCAGATACACTGAATCTAATAGAAGAGGAAGTGGGAAAGAGCCTTGAATTCATGGGCACAGGGGAAAATATCCTAAATAGAACTCCAATGACTCATACTCTAAGATCAAGAAATGATAAATGGGAATTCATGAAACTGGAACGCTTCTGTAAGGCAAAGGACATGGTCAATAGGAGAAATTGGGAACCTGCAGATTGGGAAAAAATCTTCACTAACCCCACATCAAATAGAAGGTTAATATCTAAATATATTACATATATATCAAGAAGATAACCACCAAAATATATTATATATATATATATCAAAAGATAAAACACCAAACAACTCAATCAAAAAATAGTGTTTAGAACTGAACAGAATTCTCAACAGAGGAATCTTGAATGGCTAACAAGTACTTAAAGAAATGTTCAAAGTCCTTAGTTGTTGGAAGCCGACTCTGAGCAGAAAGTGGCTATCATCTTTGCAGCCATCTTGAGCCATATACCCTGACAAGAGACTTGTTTTCAACAGCCTACAACAGCTGAGCACACTCTGATAATTATCTTGATCTTTTCAATCAAGGCCAGGCAGTGGTGGCACACGCCTTTAATCCCAGCACTTGAGAGACTCAAGGTGAGACTCAAGGTGAGACTCGAGGCGAGATTAAAGATGAGACTCGAGGAGAGATATAAAAGGAGAGACTTGAGGAGGGAACAGGGCAGACTCTGTCTCCAGATCAGACTCTCTGTCTTGTCTCCATTCCTGAGTCTGTCTCCACTCTCTCTCTTGCTAGGCCCTGACTGTGGACTGGAGCAGCAGAATGGACCATTACACTTAGTGATCAGGGAAATGAAAATCAAAACAACCCCAAGATTCCACCTTAGACCAATCAGAACAGCTAAGATCAAAACCTCAGGTGACAGCACATATTGTCGAGGATATGAAGAAAGAGGAAAACTCCTCCATTGTTAGTGGATTTGTAAACTGGTACAACTACTCTGGAAATCAATCTGGAGGTTCCTCAGAAAATTGAAAATAGATCTACCTGAAGATCCAGCTATACCATCTTGTGCATATACCCAAAAGATGCTCCACTATACCACAGGAGCACGTGTTCCATTATGTTTATAGTAGCTTTGTTCATGATAGCCAGAAGATGGAAACAACCCAGATGTCCCACAACAGAAAAATGAATACAGAAAATGTAGTTCATTTACACAATAGAATATGACTCAGCTATTAAGAGTGAGGACATCCTGAGCTTTGTAGGCAAATGAATGGAACTAGAAAATATTATTTTGAGTGAGGTAACTCAGACCCAAAAGGACATGCATGGAATGTACTCACTAATAAGTGAATATTAGCAAAAAAAAAAGTACAGTATACCTAGGACACAGTCCACAGAACTCAAAAAGTTTAACAAGTCAAAGGGCTCAAGTGAAGATGCCTCAGTCCTACTTGGGAGGGAGAAGAAAGCAATCAGAGGAGGGGGGAAGGATGGAAGGACCTAGGTGGGAAAGGGGACAGGGAGGGGAAGAGGGTACTATGATCAGGTATTGGGTGGAAGAAAAGGACTGAAGCCCTGTGTGTCAGCAGAAAGAATGGAAACAGGCAACCTTGGGAGATAGGATGTGGAGAGACCCTCCAGAATGTACCAGAGACCTGGGAGGTGAGAGACTTTCAGGACTCAAAGGGAGGGACTTTAGATGAAGTGCCCTGCGTTGGGAAGAGGGAAGAGGTGCGTTAGAGAGCCCACCTCCAGTGGAAAGATAGGGCATCAAGTGAGGGTGGGAGTTGCCATCACACAGTCAAAACTCTGATCCATATTTGGTCCTGTCTGAAAGAACTGCAGGGATGAAAATGGAGAAAAGCCTGAGGAAAAAGAAGTCCAGTGACAGGCCCAAAGTGGAGTCCAGCTCAAGAGGAGGCCTCAAAGCCTGACACTATTACTGAGGCTATAGAGTGCTCACAAAATGGTGCCTATCGTGGCTGCCCTCCTAAAGACTCAGCAAGCAGCAGAGAGAGTCAGAGGCAAATATTTACATCCAACAATGGACAGAAGCTGCTGACCTCTGAGGTTGAATTAGGGAAGAGCTGGAAGAAGCTGAGAAGTAGTGTGATCGTGTATGAGGAACAGCAGTCTCAATCAACCTGGACTCTGGAGATCTTTCAGACACTGGACCACAAACCAGGTAACATATACCAGCTGATATGGGACCCTCAACACATGTATAACAGAGGACTGCAGAGTCTGAGTTCAGTTGGAGAAGATGCACCTAACCCTCAAGAAACTCAAGAGGCTCCAGGGAGAGTGAAGGTCTGGTAGGATGGGGGATATGGGGGAGTGGGGACATCTTCCTGCAGACAGGGAGGGGGGCAGGGAGGAGGTATAGGATGTGAAACAGTCAGAGGGTACATGGGAGGGGGAGTCGGATAAAATCTGGAGTGTAGAAAAAAAAAGAGATCAAATAGATTTTTTTTTTTTAAAAAGCAAAAAAGAGGAAGTAGGGGTGGGGCAGGAGATGTAACTAGGAGAGGGGAAAGAGGACAGTGCAAAGGAAGAGGAAAGGCAGAGAATTAATAACACTAAGGATGTTTTTAAAAAGATATGCTCAAAAAGGTCAACAAGCTGAAGGGCCCAAGTGAAGACTCCTCCACCCCTCTTGGGAGGGAGAAGAAAGTAATCACAAGTGGGGAAGGATGGAGGGAACTGGGAGGGAAAGTGGACCGGGTGGAGGGAAGAGGGGAACCTGATGTGCTATTAGGTGAGGGCCAGCAGAAAGAACGGAAACAGGCAACCTCAGGAGGTAGGATGTGGGGGGCAGGACCCTCCAGAATGCACCAGAGACCTGGGAGGTGAGAGACTCTCAGGACTCAACAGGAGGAACCCTAGATGAAATAACCTACGTTGAGGAAAGGGAACTTATAGAGCCCACCTCCAGTAGGAAGACAGGGCATCAAGTGAGGAATGGGTTTCCCGTCCTACAGTCAAAACTCTGACACATAATTGTTCCTATCTGAAAGAACTACAAGGATGGAAATGGAAAGAAAAACAAAATCCAGCGGCAGGCCCAAAGTGGGATCTAACTCAAGGGGAGGTCCCAAGGTCTGACACCATTTCTGAAGCTATGGAGAGCTCCCAAAAAGGAACCTATCTTGACTGCCCTCTGAAAGGCTCAACAAGCAGCTGAAAGAGTCAGATGCAGATATTTGCACCCAGCCAATGGACAGAAGCTGCTGACCCCTGTGGATGGGTTAGGGAAAGGCTAGAAAAAGCTGCAGAGGAGGAGGACGATCCTGTAGGAGGACCAGCAGTCTCAACCTGGACCACTGAGATCTCTGAAACACTGGACCACCAACCATGCAGCATATACCAGCTTGTATGAGGCCCCCAACACATATATAGCAGAGGACTGCAGGGTCTGAGTTCAATCAGAGAAGATGGCGCCTAACCCTTTAGAGACCGGAGGCCCCAGAGAGTTTAGAGGTCTGATTGGTTGGAGGTTGAGGGTGGGGGAGTTAGGGGGTGGGGACATCCTCATGGAGACAGGGGGGTGGGAAGGAGGTATGGGGGAGAATAAAATCTGGAGTGTAAATAAATAAATGACAATAAATTTAAAAACAAAACCAATAAAAGATATGAATGCATACAGGTAACATATGGACTCAATTGTTTTTAATATTGAATATGTTTATATACACAAATGCATATATGCCCCCAGTAACAATAAGAAAAGAGACTATGAATTTGAAGGAGCATGGAGCAGTATATGTGGTAGTTGGAAGGAGAAAAGGAGAGGAGGGAAGGGAGGGGAGGGAGAGGAGGGAAGGGGAGGGGGGGAGAGGGGGGAAGGGGGAGTGAGAGGGAAAGACTGTATGTAATTCAATTACAATTTCATAAACAAATAAAAAAGCCATATGGAGACATTATTTTATAGACATACCTTTAAAACACATGTGCACATACACACACACACACACACACACACACACATGTGCGTGCACACACAGACACACACACACATCCCTATAGAGAAAGAGTTATAGCACATAAGTTGACCATGTTCTTCTTCAAAGCTACAAACCACCTGATAAAATTTTTAGTGCTACTCATGGCAAATACTTCTTGTTAATTTTGGTTTGGGGGAGATCCATGAGATTGTCTCTCAGAAATTGAAGGAGACATTCTTGCTGAATATACCACACACTTCAGACATAGGCCTTGAACGATCAAGCTGAAACTGACCTGGAAATCTGCACACCAAGGACTAGCTCTCATACGCTCATAGGAAGCCATGTAAGCTCTCTCATTTCGATGCAGGAATGTCTTTTCTACCTTCAATGCAAGCTCATAGCTTTCTCTCTCCACACCAAGATGAGACCCACTTTCTTTCATAACCTAGGTAAGTGAACCATATGAGATGGTTTTCTTATCCCAGAAGGTTTTCACACTACCTCACTGATGTTTAATTTAATTGGTGTATAACAAGACTTAATATCATTTTTCCATCAAAGGTTATTGATGTTGGATTAAGCTGGTTAAATCTGTGGAACTCACCCTTTCCCATAGATCAGTGCTTCTCAATCTCTGGAATATGATATTCTGCATATCAGATACTTACATTCACGACAATAACTTGCAGTTATGAAGTAGCAATGAAATCATTTATATGTTTGGGAATCACCACAACCTAAAACAGCATTAGGAAGGTTGAGAACCACTGTCCACAAACTTACAGTCATGAATGGGGTTACATATAAAGCCAGTTCAAAACTTTGCTAAATGGACCATCATGAATACAGGCATTTTTTAGTGTGTTTACTTCCTTATCTCTATTCTACCCATTATACCTAAACTGCTTTTTATTTTCAGTTCATTGCTTTTGTTACAGCTTGACAAGGATAAGGAGTGTCAAGTTAGCTGAAAACATGTTATTTCTATGTATGTCTGCATGTGTGCAGAGCACACAATTCTTGAACTAATAGGTAGGCAAAGACCACCTCACCCTTATGCACAGGGAACAGTAATTACTCAAAGAGAAGAAAAAGCAAGAATGATGGTGACTTTCTCATTTTTGAGCTAGGACATCCTTCTGCTTTGGCTTCAGAATATCAATGTTACTTCCAGATCTTAGGGCCTCCAGTTGGAACTCAATTACATGACTAGCATTTTGGTGTCTCCAGCTGGCTCTTGACATCTGTGCAAATCACTTATTCATAGTGAATGAATGGATACATTTTATTGGCTTGATTTATCTTGGAATCTTCCTAAATAATGGACCCTTTGAAAGTTTGGTCTGAGTTAATCTGTGCCTAGCCCCTGATGAAGTACATGACTAAGTGCATGACTTCTAATACACATCCATAGATTGTACTCCTGGTACAGTCCTAAAGTGTAAGGGCCTGAAGAGTGGGGATTCAAAGCAGTAGTTTGAAAGGCTTATTGTGACAGTATCTTGTACACGCATAATATTGTGTTTTGCAGACCCTGCTTTCTCTTCCTGGCATCTTGTCTATTAAATAACCCTTTGTAATAAAAATAACTCTCTCTCTCATTGTATTCATAGTTCTAAAGACTGGAAATATCACAAAGTGTTCAGTTCCTATATAAGCAATGAAAGTCTTGGCAGGCTGGTAGAAGGCCACAGTGCTTTTTTTCTGCAGCCTTTGTGCACAGAGATAGCTGCTACTGCTGTGATGGTAACATATGCATGCAATTTGCCTCCTTGACACCATGCTAACTGATGCTTTTATTATCATCCAGCAACAACAGCACAATGGCCTGAGGAAATACAATTCACCTATGATAGATGAATTGTATATATTTACTTAGAAGTGATGTTTTTAATTTGTAGATGAAACAGTTTCCTTTGAACTAAAACATATTTTTTTAGGATGGTAAGTGGAGCACATGAGAAATAGAAAGTAAAAAAAAAAAAAAAAAAGGCTGACATTTTAGAAAGTTGAAACTTATACGATCCAAGAAACTCTTCTCCACTTTTACAGAAACAGTAACAACTGCTGAGGTCAGGATGGGTTTCTGACCATCCAAGGAGCCAAGTGACAATCCTTGGACCTGTTGAGCTGCTTGCAAGTCATGAAGAGTGTTACAAGGTTTCAGCATCCTTGAGTTGCCACTTGTGCTGAGATGGGGTTTTCAGTGAGGCGGCTGCATTTGTGCTGTCCTTGTTTTTGATAAAAATGGATTGATTGGTTCTAGAGTTGGGCATTGGTAGAAACATTCCTTTGGACTATCTAGGGTTCTGTATCTGACATGTAAGTATTTTCTCTCACACAACAAATAAAAAATAAGGTAGTGGTGTGTAGCTTCTCAGGTTTTTTTTTTTCTATTAGTAATTTTATTTATTTAAAATTCAAATATTGTCCTCCTTCCCTGATTCCATTCCACAACTCCTCACCCCATCCTCTCTCCCCTTTGCCTCTAAAAGGATGCTCCTCACCCACCCACTCTCTCCTTACCCCTCTAGCATCCCCTTTCTTTGGGTTAATAAACTTCCACAGGACCAAGCACCACCCCTCCCAATGATGCCAGATAAGTCAGTCCTCTGCTACATATATAGCAGGAGCTATGGGCCAGCCCATGTGCTCATTGGTTGGTGGTTTAGACCCTGGGAACTCTGAGGAGTCCTGGTTAGTTGATACAGTTGTTCTTCCTATGGGGTTGCAATCCCCTACAGCTCCTTCAGTTCTTCCCCTCACTCTTCCATTGGGATCGCAAGGCTCAGTCCAATAGTTGTCTGTGAGTATCAGCATCTGACTTAGTCAGGTGCTGGCAAAGCCTCTTAGAGGATAGCCATACCAAACTCCTGTCTGAAAGGACATCTTGGCATTACCAATAGTGTCAGGTTTTGGTGATGGAGTGGATCCCAAGGTGGGACAATCTCTGGATGGCCTTTCCTTCAGACTCTGCTTCATTTTTTGTCCCTACATTTCCTTTAGATAGGAACATTCTGGGTTAGAAATTTTGAGATGAGTGGGTGGCCCTATCCCTCAACTGGGGATCATGTTTATCTAACTTGAGGTGATCTCTTCTGTTTCTATCTCCCTGCTATTGGGCATTTCCACTAATGTCATCCCTTTTGTGTCCTGGATGCTCTCACATCTCTGACATCTGAGACTTTCCAGTAGATTTCCCTATTCTCCACCATCCACTGATACATATTTCTATTCATTCTCATAGTCCTCTGGACTTCTCTCCTGTCTCTTTCCATACTTGATTCTGTCCCCTTTTTTCTTTTCCCCTCCTGACTCCTACCCAAGTCCCACACTCTCTGTCTTCTGTGATTATTTCCTTCCCCTTTCTAAGTGGTACTGAAGCATCCGGATTTTGGACTTCCTTCTTGTTAAGCTTCATATAGTTTGTGAGTCATATCATGGGTATTTTGAGCTCTTGGAAATATTTCTACCTGAAGACCCATCTATACTACTCCTGGACATACACCCAAAAGATGCTCTGCTATATATCAAGGACCCATGTTCCACTATGTTCATAGCAGCCTTATTCGTAATAGCCAGAAGATGGTAACAACCCAGATGTCCCTCAATGGAAGAATGGATACCAAAAATGTGGTACATCACAATGGAATACTACTCAGCTATTAAAAAGGACAACTCCATGAATTTTGCAGGCAAATGGATGGAACTAGAAAATATCATCCAAAGTAAGGTAACCCAGACCCCAAAGGATATACATGGTATGTACTCACAGCTTCTCATTTTCATAATCTATGCACCCAGGAAATTGAGGCAGGATGAGTGTCAATGTTTGGGACCAAGGTAGTCTGTATTTTACCAAGTCATCTTAGCTTATAATTAACTGAGTAAACACAATAAAACACTATTATTTGGAGATTATTCAACTAGCTTCAAAAGATCTTCATGTTGCATTCAGATTTGAAGACTGTTTTAAAACACTCCAAAAATGAGACAACCACCACCCCGGTTTTGCAACTAATACCTGCAGTGATGAGGGTAAGTTCGGAAAAAATAATTCTAGGGACACAAGGTTGTTCTTGCTTCTCCAAATAAAATAACAACCCAGGAAAAAAGCCATAAACAATTTTCCTCAATGCCTCTTTAAGAATTATCTACTGCTGAACAGTTAATGGATTTGAATATAATTTGTCTCCCAAAGATTCACATTTTTGGTATCTTGGACCACAGTGTGCCCATGTTCAAAGTTGGTACAAGAGTGAGGTGGTGTCACTGCAATGCTTGTCTCCTGGAGTTAATTCCTATGTTATATAAAAAGTGAGCCTGACCTCTGAATCAGTCTGGCTTGTTGTCTTGCTGTATGATTTTTCTGCATATAGCCATTTCACTCTCTGCCTCTCCACTACGTAGTGATACATCTCAGGGAGCCATTGATAGAAGCCAACATATGGAATCTCTCTAGCTTGGACTTCATTTTCCGGTACTATGACATAAATCACCTTTTTCTTGCAATACAATAAAGTGATGTATTCATATTATAAACCAAGGAATAAATAATAGTGGTTGCTGTCAAGAATTGGGTAATTATCTGAACAACTACAAGTTATTTATGGAATAGATTTTGTATTTTCTCTTTCTGATGTTTACTTTTCATCATGTGTATATGGGGTGGTCTCTGTGTGTATGTTTGTCTGAGTTCAGGTACCTTCAAAGGCAAGAAACTCTTGCCTCTCCTGGAGATGGAGTTGCAGGAAGCTCTGGCTGTTTGACATCATGCTGGGGTCCCAAACATGGATTCTCACTGAGAGCTATGGGCTCTAAGGTAATTGATAGGTTTCAAATATGATATGAAGGTCCTCTGAATTAAAAATAAATCAGGAGATGGCATATTAACAAGACTCCTACATGGGCTGGAGAGATGACTCAGCAGTTAAGAGCACTTACTGCTTCTGCAGAGGGCCCAGATTGGATTCCCATCTCCCACATAGTGACTCACAACTGTCTATAACTCCAGTTCCAGGGGAAGCAATGCCTTCTAATGACTAAGGGCACCAATCACACATATGCTGCACACACATACTATTTAGTTAGAGCTTGTTGTTCACCCCTGCACAAGCTGGGAAACCCTGTTTACACTGTTTCTACCAACCCTACCCTCTCTGATAAACTCCAAAGGGATGTCTCTGAAATCTCACTTCTGCATTTCTGGCAGCAGATGCAACTAGCTGTTCTGATACGACCAGTCCACACAAGTGCCTGGTCAGGTGCCCAGCTTCTGACAATACTCGGGCACAGTTTCAGCTCCTGGCTGACACATCATCAAATCTTGCCTGAGAACTATAAAAGTTCCCTGCCTTAGCCCTGGAGCATGACTTCCTCAGCCCAGTTCTGGTGAACCTACCTAAGGGTTGTGCAAATTACACCTGCATTTATTTACTTTTATTCTGGTCTGATCTGGCCTATATTGCATCAACAGAAAACATATTACATATATGTAAGCAAAACACTCATGCATAAGATAGATAGATAGATAGATAGATAGATAGATAGATAGATAGATAGAGAGACAGATGATAGATATTTAAAATAATAAATATCTTTAAAGACTCTTGCTGAGGAAGGGTGCATGGCAGACTCAAACCCTCAGTGATCCATGTGCTCCTGAGGCTGGGTGCCAAAGTTTCAGGACTATATAGCTGAAACATGGCTACTGGAAGAGCTTCTGCTTGTAGAAAAGGGTACCTCAATACTTGGAGGGATGCAAACCTTGTCAGTGACAAATACTGCCACAGAATTTAGATGCAGGTACACATGGTATGCTCAACACCAAGAGCAATGGCCCTGAGATGAGCCAACATTCTTAACTGGGCTCTGGAAAGACCACCAAGAAGTATTATCAGTATCTCTGACCCAGCCTAGGAGGACTCACCCCATTCACCTGAGTTTTACTGTAAAAACCCCACAATGTTATCACCAGGAAAACCATAAGAACATTTCTTCATGTTCCTGGCTATGGGGAAGTTTCAAAATGAAGGAAACATATAAGAGGTTTATATAAAAATGGATTCCAGGTTTTTTCTAAATATGATACAAAGTCTAAGTAAAAAAAGAAAAATCATGTTAAGAAAAAGTTATCAATGTTCTTAAAATGCCATAATGAAGATTCCTTTTTTTCCTTTTCTTTATTCTTCTCTCAAACAATACATCCTGATCATAGGCTCCCCTCTTTCTCCTCAAAATATCCTATCTGCCCTCCTACCCAGATCCACTGGCTCCTCTGCTTCCCTTCAGAAAAAATCAGGCCTCCTGGTGATATCAATCTAACATGACATAACAATATTCAATAAGAACATCATAGTTTCTAGCCTCAGTGGGAGTGCCTAAGCCTTAAGAGACTTGAGGCACCAGGGAGTAAGGAGGCCTGAAGGGAGTCTGGGGTTTGGGGACATCCTCTTGGAGACAGGGGAAGGGGGAATGGGTCGAGGAACTGTGCAAAGACAGACTGGGAGGAAGTAACAACTGAACTGTAAAAAAATAAAAGTAATTAAAAGAGAAAAGAAAACAAAGACTTTACAATTCTATGCAAAAAAAAAGAGAAAAATTGAAGCAAATCTGGCACACTCTTGTTGTCTTACTGTATACTGATATGTCACTTAACAGGACTGCATTCTGAGAAGGCATCCATAGAAAATGTCATCATCGTGAGAATAGCAGACAGAGAGATAAATGCTGTGAGTCCTTCACTCAACATGACACCTTGATGTAACCAGAGATATGGACACAAGACAGACATGACCATTGCCAGCGGGACACAACATACCAGAAAGAGTTTAGCCTGCAACCACAGTGAACAGAACATTAACACAGTTGTCAATACAGGTGTTATGTGTTCTGCACAGTGGATTGTTGCACTTTTATACATCTGCCAGCAGCAGGCTTCTTTAATCACTAAGCAAACACTTGGACAAGTAGTCACACTACACAAAAATTACACCCACAACAGCACTAGGAGAGGAAGCATTTAGCTCCATTCCAATCTTGAGACATCACTGCTGTGTGTGGTCGGTTCCTAACTGAAATATTACCTGAAGTGTGAGCCAATGACAAGTGAAGCTCTGTGTGAAACAACGCACTATCAACAGAAGCTGGGCAAATGGGGGAAATGAGTGTTCTGAAATAAGAAACAGTGGATGACATGTAATGTATTCATGTATCATGAGTGATGAGATTAGTGTTGAGTTAAATGAGAGAGAACAACTTTTGCTAAGAAATTCTGTAAGGATATAATGGAATTGTTGGCAAGATAAAAACAAATGTCTATCAACACTCATTATATCAGATAACTTGACAATAGAATAGGAACCCTCTCAAGTTTGCCAAGCAACTGAACCAAAAACTGTAAGAGTTTAGCCTAAAACACAGTCACACAAATGCATAAAATTGGTAACAATTTCTAACACTATTTCAATAGTAACACTTTGGATCTCTCCTTCCAATAATACACATTCATTTTGAAAAGCATATATTTATAAACTGCATTGGTAGGCAGCCATTTAAAATAAAGACTGACACTTTGGTCATGTGAAACATTTTTATAATGCACTGCTAATTGGTTTAGCAGTCTATTTCTTCAGCTTGTAACTACTCTTGTCTCTATATTTTGCCTTGGTTTTTGTATTTTTCAAAATTTTGATACTGATTCCCACACATCAGTTTTTAGTACTTCAAGAAGAAAAGGGAGGGATCAAAAGGCCCCCTTTCTTTTCTTAGGGACTATTGACTGTTTAATTGTGACAGGGCAAGAGACAGTAAATAACATTCCACTCAAGGTCATTCAGAAAACCTTATGTGTGCGTGTACATTTGCTCACACACATGGGGGTGCATGTACACACATGCACATAAACACAAACACACACACACAAATACACCACCACCCTCCACACATATGATATTAAAATAGGAAGGTGGCTGTGTTCTGAAAATAGAGTTTTAATGAGAGGAAATTGAATGAGACAGAGTAATAGACAGTGAGAAGGACTAAAATACACTATACACGTGTCTGAGTCTATAAGAGAATAAAGTAGTAATGAATAATGACAAGGAAGATTAGAAAATATTCCTTCCAAATAGTCATTATGTTTAGTGTTTTATAAAAAAGAAGTAGAAAAGTAACTGTATATAACCAGGAAATGTCTGCTCAATTTTTAAAAATTCATTTTTACTCTGTGTTATGTGTGTAATTGTTGATGGGTATGTGTAAATGAGTTAGGTACCCTTGAAGCCCAGAAGAGGATACTGAGTTCCCTGGGGCTGGAGTTACAGATGCTTGTGACACCGCCCCCCCCCGCCCCAATATAGATGCTGGGAACTAACATCAATGTCCTGTGCAAGAGCAAGAGATAAGCTTACTAGCTGAGTCCACACTCAAGCTGGTAGTTGATCTTCTTATCACCAGATTATAAACTGTGAGAACCTTATACATAAGACAGGATATTGCCCAAATAAGGATCTGAGTTACTACAGTACTTTCTCTCCCAGTCATTAATTTCCAGAATATATGTGAGAGAGGAAGTAAATCAGCCCCTTTGGAAGTCATGAATGACTTTGTAACACAAACGCTTTCTCAAATCAATAGAAATATTCAGTGGCAGAGCTACAACCATGCTCTGTTACTGTTAATGTGGGATATATCTTGATGGGTTTTCTGTAAAGTTAAAACTTTAATACAATAAGTATTGACATGACCATATAGTTTCCAGTGTTACTATTGTTATAAGAAACAAATGCAAACCAAAATTTACAAAGCTCAATAACTGATAATAAATGGAAAGAAACTGAAATATTAAATGATAGGATAATTGGTAAGCTGTAGATTGCATTCCCTCATCTTAGAAACTTGTATAGTCAGTGAATAAATAATTTAAAATATTTTTAGTGTGATTAAGTTCTGAATGAAATTTGGGATCTCTGATTTCAGTTTGCATGTGAGTGTGTGTGTAATTTATCTATATATAAACTGGAATCATAGATATATATGTGTGTGTAGAATATATATATATATATGTGTGTGTGTGTGTGTGTGTGTGTGTGTGTACTGATAAGAAATGGAAATGGACATTTAAACAGACCCTTATCTTTGAGCATTATCTGTGAGGTATGATCTACCTTGTCTGGAGAACTAATCCAAGACTTACCTGAAAATACTTCCATTAATTACTATGTTCAGAGCCATATGAAATACAAAGAGACTGATGTACTCTGTGACCAATTAGCACCTTCTAATCTGCTTGCCAGTATGCATCATAAAGGCTTCAATTTAATATTTTCTCAATTTCTATTATTTAACAAAATTATTTTTATAAAATAAACTTTCAATCCCTGAGCAAATTTAAATGATTTTATTTCTGTTCTGGCACATCTGACTCTTGACCACAGAGGTCCAGTTGATCACATTCTTTCTCGAAAAAAGGTGAGCAATCTAATTGATTCTTATTTAATTCTTTTAAATAGTTATTATTATTTAAAACATATAATTATCAATCAGTTTTATGGACCCAAAAAATAGCTAAGATATTCAAACTGTTTTTCACAAGTGAATATCAGGAGATACTTAGAGCAAACTCAAACATGGGGCAAGAATGTGGTGAGAGCTGCAATAGAGGAAGTGTTAAGCACTGTGACAAAGCAGAAGCAGAAAGGAATATTTATTAATCACTACATGTGGACTTCACTGAAGTCAAGACACTTCACTGAAAAAGACAGAAATCTTATACATTGATATGAGTTAAGTCTTCACACACCAGGAGTGGTGGGATTCCATTTGATTGTGTGCTGACCAGTCAACATGATGGTGTTCAGTAATCTGCAGTCTGTAGCATGCAGTACTCCAGCACAGAAGGCTTCTCAGCAACAAAGAGAGAAGTATGTAATACCTCTCCATCATGGAAAACCAGGCAACCTCGCCTTCTTGACCTCAGGATATTAATCAGAGTTTTAAGCATTAGGGACATTGGTTTTCTTCCTGGGTTGGTGTCTCCATCCTTCACACTGCTGGATCCAATTAAATTCATCAATAATTATGGATCACATTGTCATTTGAGCTATACCAGACTTATCTAAAAGCTACAGGAGACAATATTTGTTAAATAATGTATTTAAAGAACAGTATCAGTCATAGGCCTAAAATCAGCAATAGGCCTGTCATACATGTATACTAACACTAAGTCTTGGGTCTCTGTGGAAAAACACTGAAACAGATGGCTATAAGCTAATGTAAACAGGCAGCTTTTGTGGAAATTTACAAGCCCGAGTAGTCATAGACCTTGTAAATAGGTAGCCTGGGCAGACAATACCAACTTAGCTAAGGACAAGCGAGTCATAGGCAGAGTCATAGTGACTTGTCCCCTGAACCTTCACCCAGCCGATACCCAGTTCTGAAGATAGCTGTATTCTCTCTGAACACCCACACTCCAGTGTCATTCCCTTCCCCACATCCTGCCTTTCTGTGTTTATAACCCCTGTGCAAATGAACTACGATTTGAGAAAAAAATAAATTATAAAAAAATAATAATTTGAATAGGATAAAGAAAGAACAGTATCCTACTCAGTATCACCCTCCAAGGGGTCCTTTTTCCTTTTTGGCTTTTAGAATCATTCTATTAGTGTCTAATAATGTACAAAGTAATGGGTTTCATTGTAACATTTTCAATGTGTGTAACATGCTTTGATCACATTTATTCCCCATTTCCTTCATTTGGCCCCTTTTCCCTTTCTATTACCCTTTCTTTTGCAGTAGTACTCTAGATGACATTTATTTCTATGGTGTTGACCAGCTCTTTTTTTTTTTTTTGAGTTTTGTTTGTTTTTAGTTTTAGAAATATCCTTGATTTCTTTTTTACTAATCATTTTGTTAACTTACATTTCAAATGATATCCCCTGGTTTCCCCTTCCGCAACCCCCTATCACATTTCTCCTCCCATTTGCCTCTGTGAGCATTCTCATTCACCCACTCACACACTCCCACCTCACTGCTCTAGAAGGGCCTCCCCTCCCAGTGACACCAGATAAGACAATCTTCTGCTGCATATGTAGCTGGAGCCGAGGATCCCTCCATGCAGACTCTTTGGTTAGTGGTTTAGTCCCTGGTTCTCTGGGTGGTCCAGTTAGTTGATATTATTATTTCTATGGAGTTGTAATCCCGTTCAGCTTTTTTAGTCCTTCTTTGAGCTCTTCCATTGGGGTCCCTGGACCGAGAAGTCTTACATTGAATAAATGTCACATGTCAGGCATGTAATTCCTCAGTTATCAAGAATATCTGAAACTGTCAATTATTTTTTTTCATATCTGCAGAATTACTTGACTAATAAGTTCCTAGCTAAGCCTTTCTATTTTATTTTATTCTGCCTCACAAATCAGTCTCACTGAATGGTGTGTACATATTTGTAACTCCTACCCATGCCTCTAACTTCAATGTGACCAGTTGGTATAACCTAACCAGAGCCAACTAAACAAAAGTTCAACAAAAATAGGAAAATGTATTTCAGAAAATAGCTTACTCCAGGAAAGCTAAGCCTGAACAAGGTATATTTATTCTGAAAAGCATTCATTAATCAGGACTCTGTCTATTTGATTGAATGCCGTTTCTTTAAAAAGCAACAGAAATCCATTTAAACTAACTTATGTGTAAAAGGGAATTTATTATACGAACAAGGATGTATGCCAACGGGTGCAAAGCAAGACATGTAGCTGATCACACGAGGAATATCATAAATGGAAAGTCAGCAAGCAAGACAAGACTTCTCCCACTGTGACTCTCATTGCATCTCAACCCAATCTCTACCCAGACATTGCTTGCTATATTGCCTTCCACTCTGCTCTATTTTATCTCATGTGATTTGATATGTCCATATGAAAGTGATACTGAGATGACAGTCTTGCTTACAAAGTTGGCTGAGTGTCTTTGAGAACAGTATAAAGGCTAGCCTCACAAAAAAGCCATGGAGGTCTTAGACTGTAATCATCAGAAACCTGTTGAAAATATAGCTGGTTATAGTCCCTACCCAGATCCCCACTTTCCCCTCAATGTCCCAGTCAGTGGCTAAGCATGGAAATAGGAGATGACAGCTTGAGGTTGTTCCACAGGAGGAAAGGCTGATTCTCAGGTGTCTTTGGTTTGAAGCAGACTAATTATTGAACCATTATTGCACTGAACTACAGATGGAAACTCTTCACACCCTGCATCATCTCTTAACTCCAGTATAAATGTCAAGCCATATCACCCAAAGTCTCCAGCACACTTTCAACTGTCTCCTTCACGGTTTCTCTCTGCAGGAATTGTGCTTGCTTTAGTATATGCTCATGAAAAAATAAATGTAGTTTTAAAAAAATCTTAAAGTAAGATAAATTGCATTAAAATAATAGTGGATGCAGTTCGAAAGGGATTTGAAATAGTTTGGTTTATATTTTGTTTGTTGGAATTGAAGACTCTTCCATGCTTTCTTTTTATTTTCTTATATTTTATTTGTTATACTTATTTCATTAGTATAGCTTGTTATTTACCCTTTTTTGGAGAAAAACATAAATAACACATATATTAGAAAAATAAAATGCAGAAGTTAAAAACAATAAAATAAAACTAATTTTGTAATTAGCATCATTGTTCTTATACATATTTCAACCTTTGGATTGTGGATTTGAATATTTTCAAATTAAATAACATATTTGAATAATTTTATTTACACCAACTCTGCCATTTGTTTTATTTTATGGTTTTGTTATTGTTTCATGATTATTATTATTTTAAGATGGGAACTTGTGCAACACAGTTTAAGTTCATTCTGACCTAGCCTTAGATAGTTTTTTATATCCTCATAAATTTCATTCTTCTAAAAAAAGTTTCCCCTTTTTAAAATATTTATTTTATATGCATAAGCATTTTTGCCTACACAAATGTGCACCAAGTACTTAAATGTTGCCAGTGGATATCAGAGAAGATCATCAAATCCTCTTGAACTGAAATTCCAATTGGTCATGAGCTGCATCATGTGTGCCAGAAGGAAACCTGGGTCCTTCAGAAAAGTAAACAGTGCTCTTAATTACTGAGCCATCCTACCTTTTAAAGACTTATTTGTTCTAATATTTTTAATCATTCAACAATTTCCCACACCTCTTCCATGAACTTCAGACATTTTCATTCTCCTTTCCCTTCTTTATCCCCCTTGCTCTTCTGATGGAACCCCCTTTTTAATGAGTACACTACTATTTTAATGTCTTTTGTCTGTGTGTGGTCCACCTTGTGAGTTCATCGTTACTTACTTAAGCAATAGTCAGAAAATATTTAGTGTGACAAAGGAAAGTTCATTACGGCTACAGCACTGAAGAAAGTGACACGCCCATCTCCCAATAAGCTGTATTTGCCCATAGTTTCTGAGGGAGAAGAGACGCATGGATCCTTCCCTTATCCATGATAGAATATCGATGGGCCCAGTCTACGTAAATCTCATACACATAACCATGACTGCAGAGAGCTCATGAGTGCAACAGCTATATCATGTCCTGAAGACATGTGTTTCTTGCACATTTTAGTAAATATATGTTCAGCAAATCATGGATTTCATTATGGCTATTCAATGTACATATATCAAACTCTTTGATTTTATTCATTCTCCGTACCTCACCTTCATCTGTACTTCCTACTGCCTCCCATTGATTTCTATTCTCCTCCCAAAGAGTATTCTCTTTGCCTTCAACTCTGATGTTTTTATGTCTAGGTTCTGTATGTGGAAAAATAAAACAAAAAAACAAGTGGCATTTGTCTTATTGAGTCTGGCTCATTTTACTTTAACATCATGATTTCTAGTTGTAAAAGTAACTTTTATTTGCCAGATGTAATTTGGGGTCCAGATGCAATAATAATAGTAACTGTATTCACCTGACGTAATTGTCATCTTTGAGGTTTTCTACTGAATAAGCTCATACTTCCTAGTTATTTCTGAACTCTGTCTGTCTGGTTCAATTCTGCTGTTCTGGCCCAAAACTCCTCTCCAAGCTGACTGATTCAAACTGGCTTCTCTCAGTTCAGCTTCTCCTTGAATTACTCTGCTTGGCCTCATACTAACCTTAGCAAAATTTTCTAATCATCTGGCTCCTTCTTAGTCTCTGCCTTGGTCTGTCTTCGCTTGTGTCAATCTTACTCTTTCTGCCACTTATCTTTGTAAAATGGTCCCACTAACACACACACACGCACACACACACACACACACACACACACACACACACACACACACACTTTTCTCCCTGCACTGCTCTTAAGTAGCCTCTTTTTACTGTGCTGTTCTCGTGAGAATTGTATGTATCCTATCTCTGACTCAGTCTATCAGATCTTTCTCTGAACCGTCACTTTGTCCACTCCTTACTCAGCCATCACTTTCAAATAAGTCTGCTTCTTTCTTCAAACAAAATTACCTGAATTGTTTGTGATTAACGGTGTGTACTAAGGGCATGTTTGTATTCCAACTAGAGGGCTTAAAGTTGTGTCGTTCCATCTAGATCACACAGACCTAGAATGTCTTTGGAAGTGATCCCTCGACAGAGCAGCAGTGTTGCTGGATTAAAATTCCTCTACATGCAGTAACATCTATTTTTTAAATTTTTTTTCACATAACATAATTTTATTTGTTATAGATGAAAATGCTCCATTAGCTACACATACTTTATTTTCATTATCTGATCATCTATCCATGGATACCTTGGCTGGTTTCATAATTTGATTATTATTAACACTACTTTTTTTGTTTTACAAAGCAGAAATTATGCAATATTTTGAAGATAGAGTAAATGCCTGTAACATGACATTCTCTGATATTGATCCAATCAGTACAACCATTATTTCACAATAACTATGGTAACTGCCACTGGGCCCACACAAGTGTAGCTTTGGCAAGAGTTAAAGGAGGAGGGATTCATGGGATTCTACCTTTACCTTACTTATTGACTATTGATAGGTTCATGGAGAAGGGGAGCCACTGTTATTAGTGGTGTTCCTGAAACCAAGCCCAGAAGGCTCCATTTGATAGCTCTAAATCCCTGATCACAAACATGGTTTGGGTTAATCTCAGTGTGCGACTGAGACAGCAAATAGACATGAACATGAGGGAGATGGGTTGTAGAGTAGTAGATATATGGGAGATCAAGTGGCCAGTAGACCTTGCTTGTGTGTGTGAAACTGTTAAAATAAATTAAGATTCCACATTATGAAACTCTTCAAAGGAAATAGAGAAGTACATTTTTGTGACCTTCAGAGTTTCTTTAAAAGTAATTTCAAGAAAACGAAGACAATTCACCAAATAGAACAATGAAAGTCTTGTGAGGTGTGAGCCAATTGTTTACAATTAAAGCTCCCTTGCAGCTCAATCATAAAAAAAATGGCATCTGAAATGTAAATAAATAAAATATCCAATAAAAAAAGACAAAAGAGCACTTGGTCAATGAGATTGACATTTTTCCAGAATGGTAATTTTCCAACAGGGTAAATTAATTTCCAATAAGAATATGAAAATATGCACAAAATCATTCACCTTCAGGGAAATTCAAACCAATACCACTTTGAAATACTGCTACATACACCCTAAACTAGTTACACTTGAAAAGACAGACAGTGAACGCTGATGGGCATGCAGACATATCAAACACTCATACACTGTGGACTAGAAAGTGAAATGATATAGTCACTTTAGAAACTATTTTAAGTTCCTCTGAATTTTCAATGTGAAGTTAACATATGATGTAGCAATTTCATAACTGGACATATAAATGCATGGAAAATCTATACACAATAAAACATTGATATTCATAGACATATTTTGCATAGTCAATACATAGAAACAACTCAAATACTAACAGACTGGTAAATATATAAAATACAATTCATTCACATTGGAATGGGTGATTTTAACTCACTCATAAAAATTGTACAATATTTAAACAGGCTAGAAAATAGTTGCATCATGAAAAATGCACTAAAGGTCACATGCTAGTAATTTCATTCAAAAGAAAATTTCCTAAATCAATATAGAGAAGATACACTCATGGCTGACTTTGACTTCAAGGTATGTAGCTCATTGGAGATGATAAAAATATTCTAGTATTCTGCAGAATACTATATATTATATATTATATAATATATAGTATTCTATTATATATTATATAGTATTCTAGTATTGATGGTTATGCCAATATACTAACAGTCATTAACTATATGCATGATATTGCATGATATTCATGTACAATAAAACTCAAAAAGCTAATGCATTTAAAATATATAAATGCATCCAAAAACCAGTTTAAAGGTAGCATTTGCTAGACTAGTTTTATAAATAGACATTAGTGTATGTTCTGTACAGGATATACTGAATATATAAATAAATTCAAAGTAAAGAAGTGGAGAAAGGTATACTACGTAAGTACTATCCTATTCCAGATATCTAAATGTGGAAGCACTTCATAGTTTTAAAGGAGAGAAGTAAAGGACATAGGGGTGAAATTACAAAGTGCACTGATGGTTCCACAGTCACAGAAATAAGCCTGAAGCCCTAAGGAGACTATAAAGTGCTCGTAAACTGATGCCACAGTACTTGAAAATTATGAGCATAGTGCCCAGCAAAATATGTATTTGTAATCACAAGCATGGCATCAGTGTAGAGGGTGCTTAGTAATTCCTTTAAGGGGAAGTCTCATATTCCAGCTGATTTATTACTCCCTATTGGGTTGTCTTTGGGTCAATCATTTAATACATTTTTCTGAGATACAAAATTTAATAAAATCACTTGGGAAGCATTTTGTGAAAGTTTGCCGTGGTTATGACTTTCTCTGAACTTGTACCAGGAGGAGAAATGAACATGGAGAAAGCTGTAATCCAGGCTGCCGTTCTTTCAGCACACATACTGACTTTTGTGTGCACTTTGTGCCTTCACAACACTTTTAAAGAAGATTTAGGACAAACCAAGTAGTCCTACAAAGGCTGTCTAGAGTCCTAAACAGAGGCAGGCAGTTTTAATAAGGCATGTTTTCTAGAAAATACCCAGACAGAGTTAAAGGAACATAATATTCCGTCATGCACTTACAAACTTGACTCTTCTTACCTGTGAAAATCGGAGTTGTCTTTATTATGAAGGAATTATAACTAAAATATAATACATTATAAAAAAAATAGAAGTACCTTACCAATTATATTTACTATGTTATGAGATAAAAGCCTAAAAACTTACCCTATAATCTGTATTTGGGTGATGCCTAGATAGAATAATTAATTCAAATTTGTAGTCATCATTTATTTTATATTACTATTATTTGGTAAGTATTAATGCTGTTTATTGCTTTTTAACCACTGATTATGCTACTGCATGGGATTATCATGCTTAAATATCCCAATACTAATAACTTTTTAAATTTACTTTTAATACTTTATGTTCATAAATAGTCCTCTATTGTGTACTTGTGTTCATTTGAAGTTTCCATATTTTGAAATATTTCCTTAAGACAGTTTTACAAATGTGAAACTAATATATTTTAAAATCACAATTTAGTGCTCAATGTATATAACAAGATATTTTCCTACACTGGATGAATAGGCTTGGATTGATAGTTGAAATGTGTAAATTTTAATGCTCCATAGTTTACTTATACATCTATTCAAAGTCTGACACAGTCATTCTGTACCCATAAAATCTCACAATCATGGCTGTCTAAACACAGGCAGAACAAGAATGGCATCAAGAGACATGCTAACATGGACGGAGAAAAGCCTATGAAGCCTCCACCCCACACAAATAACTACAGGCAACTAAAGAACCCTGGGAGCAGAACAAATAGTTTTTTTCCAGGGAGAACATACTGATTAGTTATCCAATATCAAATGGTCATCCATGAAAATATAGTACAAGTATCAGTATATAGATTGGAAAAAATGATGTTTTGACCCATCTTTTTTATTTACTGCCAAAGTTTGATCTGTACAAGTGTGTGACTGTTTGTAGACTATTTACCCCCACTGGATGTGTCAATCTAGTCTGGTGCATTTCTCTGTCTCTCTGTCTCTCTATATGTCTGTGTGTGTGTGTGTGTGTGTGTGTGTGTGTGTGTGTGTGTGTCTGTCTGTCTGTCTGTCTGTGTGTCTGTGTGGGTCTGTGTGGGTGTGTGCCTGAATGTGTGTGTGTATGTCTGTGTCTGTGTGTGTGTGAGTGTTGCTGGAGTTTGAACCTGAGATGTGACACATGCAAGGTAATGTCCTATCACTAATCTATACCTAAGTCTTTTTTTCACATGTTATTTTGATGACAGGATTTTCATTAAGTTACTTATACTGGCCTTTAACTCACTCTGCAGTTCAGATTGGTTTTGAACTTGTTATATTCTTGCCACAGTCCTAAAAGAGATGGGATATGAGACTTCTACTACTCCTCCTGGCTTATCCATTTGTTCATTTGCAGAAATGGTAGAGATTTTGACCACAGAACCTACCCTAATTCTCATGTTCCAAGATACATACTCATACTTGCTTCCTATAGTTTGAAATAAGTCTGAACTTACAAAGTCCATTTTTTCTTCACAAATTAAAAAAAAATGGATAGAAGATTATAGTATCTTAACTATAATCTTCACAAGGTGTAGGAGTATGCAATTAGTCTTTTCTCTATATAAAGCAATTAGTGGAGATGCTGCTCTGTCAGAAAAAAAAGGCACTGTCTATAGGGGGACAGCCATCACTGAATTTAATTACAGTCCCTGCCTATTGCTAGCACACTTAGATCCAAACATCTAGGACAGGAAGAAAGAGAGAAGCAAGGAAGATGGAAGCAGAGTTATGATCTAAAACCACATAATCGAAAGTGATAGAGTTTATTGAACATCTTTTGTAAATGAATACCTTTCAGCACAGTTATAATCAAATCTGCTTTTTTCCTGCCCAGCTTATAAGAGAACATGAGGAGCAGAGATGAACAGAAAATGGGTAGTGAGTCTGTGGTGAAAGGATAATACTGCAAAATTGTCCTCAAATGAGACTTCCAGGGAGTCAAAGAAAGTAGCTCTGTCAAAAGCAGCCAATAGTATTCTTTATGCTCTGGATTTCTTAGGGTATCTACAGTGTTTCCTTATTTATATACATGTAAGATTTTTTTCATTTCTAGAAGAATGTTGTGAATATTTTAATTGTGATTGCGTTGTTTGCTTTTGGTAGAATGGTTATATCCACAATATTAATTCTACCAATCTGTGAGCAAAGGATACCTTCTATTTTCTTATGTCTATCTAGATCTCTTTCTTCAGAAATTTGAAGTTTTTATAGTAGAAGTCTTTAACCCTTTGGATTAGGCTTAGTCCAAGGTATTTTCTGTTTGAGATGCTATTATAAATAGGTGGATGCCCATGGCTTCCTTTTCTGTGATTTGTTGGTGGTGTATAGAAGTTCTACTACTTCTTGTGAGTTGATTTTGTACCTAGCTTCTTTGTTGTGATTGTTTAATATTTATCAAAGTTTTCTGGTGAAAATTTTGTAATCTCTTATGTACATCATCTACAAATAAGGATAATTTAACTTTGGAGGGATTGCCATTCCAGATTTCAAAATATATCATAGATCTATAGTAATAATTAATATGATTTGGCACAAAACATATATATCAATGTAATAAAATAGATGAGTCAACATGAGTACTCATAAATGTATCAATCTGATATGGAGGAAAGTGCACATCTTCAACAAATGATGCTAGAAACACTTGATGTCCATGTACAGAAGGATGAAAATAGACCCACTATGGATTAAAATACAGTTCCAAGTGGGTCAAAGATCTCAATCTGAAACCTAAAATGCTAAAAATACTAGAAGAAAATATAGGCAGTGCCCTATTTAATATAAATGTAGGAAAGAACTTTCTCAGTGAGACTCCCTTTGCTCTTAAATTGACATGAGAGGGAACACCATAACATTTCAAGGCTTCCATACAGCTTTTAAATACAATTAAGTGAAGAAGAAATCCAAAGAGTTTGAAAGGTCCTTTAGCAGCTCTATATCTGACAGAGGACTAATATTAGAATATACAGAGAATTGAAAGAAAAAAAAACAAAGAAACAAATGGTGTAATTAAAAAATAGACTAGTGATCTAAGGTAGAACTCTCAATGGAAGAAATAAACCTGTCTAATAAATACCACCACCTCACCAAAGCATTTATCATTCCTAGCATTTAGGAAACTAAAAATTAAAACACTTAAAAAAAACTTCATTTTATACCTCCCAAAGAGTGGCTACAATGAAACAAACAAATAAAAAATAAACAAACAAACAAACAGCAAAAAGAGATGCCAAAAACGCTTGCAAGGTTTTTGAGGGAAAGGAGTTCTCATTCACTGTAGGTAGGTAGTACAAATTATTGTACTTACTGTGGAAATAACTATGGAAAGAAACCTTAATAATCTAAAATTAATCTGCTATATGACCCAGCTATATCACTCCTTGCAGTATATCCAAAGGGCTTGATATCCTCCTCCACAGATACTTGCTTAGTGATATTTATTGCTGCTCCATTCATAATAGCTAGAAAATGGAAACAAGGTATGTGTCTGCCTTAGTCACTGTTCTATTGCTGTGAAGACAAACCATGATTAAGGTAACACTTTTAAAGTAAAAGTGCTAACTTGGAGTTTGCTTACAGTTTTAGAGGATTAGTCCATCTTCATCATGGCAAGTACATGGTGGCATGCAGGCAAGCACTGTAACAGTAGCTGAGAGCTATATTCTGATACACAGGCAACAGGATGCAAGACTGGGTCTGATGTGGGCTTTTTCAACCCCCAAACACACCCTACATGACATATTTTCTCCAACGGGGTCATAGCTACTGCAACAAGGCCATACCTATATGAACCTATCTATGGGTGCCATTCTTATTCAAGCTATTACATGTTGGTGTAGCCACAGCTGTCCAACTGATATTAAGTCCCATTCAACAGGAGGGACAACAGGTCTGATACTAGAAATCTAGACAACTTTCTAGAGATAATGGGGTCATGATCTTAGTAAAGAATCTGCTACCACAACTCTAATAGGCCAGCATAATTTCTTACCACATTCTATATCTTATCCTTTTACCTACAGATTAGTAAAGCTACCTCTTCTCATCAAAGAAGCTTCTCTTTATAGCAAATGGAGAACATTGCAGAGAAACACAGCTTCACAGATCAGTAGATTTGGGGGAAGCTCATCCCAAACAGATAAATCTACATTATAACTCTCACATCTGTGACTCAGGATCAACATTGGAACAAGGAGTAGAAATACTAAAGAGTCAGGATACCAGATACCTGCTGTTAAACAATTTCTCCCCATCCCCAGAAATGGCTCTATAAACAAGGCCTGAACTACACAATATCACTATCAGTAAGCATGGTAGCTCAAAAGTGGGGAAAGTTCTAAAGGCAGTCCCATCTCTAGACAAAGATTTCTTTGGCAGCCAATAACTTCTAGGACCGGGAGAATTAACCTCTCTTGGGGATGAGAACTCTAACTGGTTATCCAATACAAAGTCATCATCACTAAAACCATATATTATATACCAACAACAGAAACATACATAGCATGTTATATTTATAGATTGGTGTGTGTGTGTGTGTGTGTGTGACAATATTTTAAAAAAGGTTATCAGTTTGAGAGTGGAGTAGGGACACAGGAAAGGACTTACAAGGAGAGGACACAGGAGGCACTGAAAGAAAGAGAATGAAGGGGTAAATTAACAAAGGAGACTATTAAGAGAGTATGGTGTCTTTCTCCAGAGTGTGGAAATATGTTTGCAAATTGTCTGCTAAACAGTAGGTTAATATATAGAACTTGTAAAGACTCACAAATTTATATATGCAAAAATAAACCTGCTCAACAAATAGCCTATGAAATGAGTAAACAGTTCTTGAAAGAGGGAAGCCAATGAGAAGCCAATCCCTGTGCTGCACAAAAAGAAGACCAATAATCAATCCAATGAGAAACTTAAAATCTGTCCTGTGCTCAAAGAAGACCAATAATCAGTTTTCCAAGGACAAGTTTGAGACCCATGATATTCTTGGATTCTGTAACACAATGTCTTCTAGTCTCTTAGAAGACATAATACAATGTCTGAAATATTGTTAATTATTATCATTTGGATGCAGTATACTGATTATTGGGATATCTCTGAACAATTTGCAATGCCTAAAATAATATTCCCCAGCTTGTCAATGCCACTTTGAGACATTTCACCGTAAGGAGAGGAGGGGTCAACTCAAACATTGTGTCCAATAGAGAAGTAAAGAATTTTTCACCCATGGAAATACAAGTGGAAAGTTCTAGTCCAGTGCCCTGCTGAATTTTGTAGAGTTTTGTAACATTTCAATCTTGTACTTAAATTTTAATTTTAAATTTTATTTCTTTACTTCCTTAAATGTACAGTACATGTTTGTTGCTGAAACTTTTATTATTTAAAATCATCACACAAGTTCTTTGTATATTTTAATGTTGTCTATGATTTTCAACACTTTGAAAATCATTTTTAATATTATATATGTGTTTTAGGATTTTTTCTAAGCTTCATATTTGAAGTTAATGAACCATGAATCTTGCATGGAAAGCAAGGTGCCAAATGGAACTTTAGTTGCACAGGAATTCAGTGGACTGTGTGCCTCAGTAGCTGTTTCCGCCACCTCAGCAACAAAGTCAAAGTCAGTTCTGCAGTTCTCTAAGCTTGACTAAGTTCTCATCCTACTCAGTTAATCATGTCACAACATACACTGTAGAGCTCATTTCTTTGTGATGATTCTGTTTTTAGACTATGAATGTTTGCTTAGCTAAAATTGGAAGTATTTATTATTGCCTTCTTTTACCTTAGTTTTTACAGACAAATAATTTTTGCTAAGATGCAAGACTCCTCTGGGTATAATTCAGCTTTCCCATGTCTTCACAGACCTTATAGGACACTAAAACTCTTTCTGAGTCTCTGTTAGATGAGTGTCGGAACACAACGGGCCTTAATTAGGTTGCAATCTGCTGAGCTGAGAGCTGCTGGTACCTGGAAGCTGGAGCAATTTTATATTATAACATTAACAAAAGGATGTTGCAAAACCACATTTGGATATTTGGAGGAATGGAAAGCACTTGATTATAGTACCAAATTATCTCAAGTCTCAGTTCACTCTTTATTAATTATTGGATATTAGAAGGTTTCAGAAGGTCTCTATATCCATTAACCCAGTGTAACATTTCCAGCATGGCTTCTGTGATGTCAAGTATGAATTTCTGTTCAAATCATTCTTGCAATTTACGAAGAATAGTAGACACAAAATGATATTAAAATAGATATACTACTGTATTCATGTTTTTGAACACTTGCTCTCCAGTTGGTGGTGCTGTTTGGGGAGTTATGGAACCTCTAGGAAACAGTGGCTTGCTGTAGGAAGTCCATCACTTGGGGTAAGATTTGAGTGTTTGTAGCCTGGCCCCACTTCTATGTTTGCTTTGCCTTTGTAGTTCAAGAAGTGGCCTATAAGTTTCCATTCTCTTGCTCTGTCTCTCCTACCAGTTATGAACTCACTCTAGGGAACTCTAAGCCTCTGATGTTTTGAATGATAATGACCCTCATAGGGTCATACATTTGAATGTTTCTACCACAGTTGGTGAAACTGTGTAATTAGAATGTGTGACCTTGTTGGAGGATGTGTGTTACTCGGTGTGGGCTTTGAGGCTTTAAATCCTATGCCATTTACTCTTTTCTGCCTCAAGATTATGGATCAGAATATAAGCTCTCTGCTATTGCACCAATGCAATGCCTACATGATTGCTGCCATGATCTCCTTCAGAATGATTATGGACCCTAAGTCTCTGTATTTGTGAACCTCAATAAAAAGTTCCTTAGTTGTGGTGTTTTATCACAACACTAATAAAATAACTAATATCCCAAATGACATTTTTCTTCTATTGGATTTCCTGATTATAGTCTTTTATCACAGCAATAGAAAATAACTAATAAAACTGTAGAATGTAGCTTTTTCATATAGCATTAATATACATGTATATAGCATCATGGTAAATCTATATTGTCAGTGTAGCATGGAAAGCATTCACTATCTCACAAAAGACATTATTTTCAAGGCTAGTAATTCAACTTTTGCCCCAGTATAATTATGATGTATATACCAACAACTCCATGTTTTTAAATGAGCATCATATCTGTAAATTTTAGGTGTTGATTGATTACTGAATGAATTAATTCATGGACAATTAAAATGTAAATGATAGTGTAGAGAGCCGCGGTGAGCAGTGACAGTATTCGCAGTTATAAGATGGCGATGGCATCCGGTGCTCTCCCAAGTTTACAGATGAACTGTGCATTGTGCAAGTGGTGAATGCGCACCAAATCACGGCCCATCCCGGGACGTAATATGCGCTCCTGAGCAAGCAGCCAACCAGAAATGAACATGCCGCTCCAGGGTATATATAAACAGTGCCTTTTCGGGGCCCGGGGTCTTCCTCTTCACATTGCAATAAATGCTTGCTGCAGAAGGATCCTGGTGTCTGCGTGCATTCTTGCTGGCGAGACGATTGCGCAGGTCACAGCTGGTGCCGAAACCCGGGAACTCACCATCGCCAGCGCCGAGGAGACACCTCATTCACGGGGAGGATTCAGAACTGCAGGACGAAGGTAAGCTCTGAGAGGTATGTTTGGTCTTGATTTATCTCATCTCTCTCCCCAAGTAGCAGGCGCTGCAGAGGCTCTTGTTATCGTTGTGGCAGCGCTCATCCTCTTCCTTTTGGTTTTGTTTTGTTTCCACCGATTCTCTTGTTAAATCCTGCCGCTGCCTGAGCCGGTACTGCCGCTTCAGGCCCCCAGCTGCCATTAGGCACGGTTAGTAGGACGTAGATAAGCCGCGGTGCCCCTCTCTGTGTGTCAGATTCTCTCGTAGATAAGAGAGCAACATGGGAGCTTCGCAATTGGAGGGTGATTTAATTAGGGAACAACAGAATGGAAAATTGAAGCCTGGGACTCGGCCACTGTGGAGGCTAGTAAGATCATGCCTACAAGATGAGAAGTGCCACCCGACTATCGTGGCAGGTCAGGGAGTGCTAGAGGAATTACAAGACAGCATGTCAGAAACAGAGCAGGATAAGCGCTTAGGAGCTCAGAAAGAAAAGGGAGCTCAGAAAGAAAAAAGAAAAGGCATGCCTAAGAAAAAAGACCCTTCCAAAGACGCTCAATCCGAGGAAGTGAGAGATAAGGGAAAGGACGCCCTGGGAGAGAAATGCAGGAAGGGAAAAGAAACCTCCAAAAGAAAATCTCTTTAACCAGTAAAGGAACTGGAGGCCTTGGGGCTTGATAGCTCTGAGTCAGAGGAACTAAGTCCCTCTGAGGAAGAGGACTTAAATGAAGAAGCAGTCCGCTATGAGGTGGAAAGATACCATCCAGATGGGCGGCCGCCGCCGCCGAATCGAAAACAAAAGAAGGCGGGGAATAGGAACCACGCGGCTCCCCCGCCTGTGGTGATCTCCCAGGCAGCACTTCCCGCTGTAGTCCCCTGTGCACTTCCGCCCTACGCGGATGGGTGCTGTTCGGACGCCTTCCTTTCAAAGGAAGATAAAAGAAAGATGTTACAAGCCTTCCTGGTGTTTGAAGCTACAGAGGGAGGTTGCGTCCATGCACTGGTAGAATATACCCCTATTAAAGAACTTGCTGAATCAGTTCAGAAGTATGGGTTTGATGCCAATTTCACAGTCATGCAGCTCGAGAGATTTGCTGCTATGGCAATGACTCCGAGTGATTGGCAAAATCAGTAAAAGCTGCCCTCCCTAACATGGGACAATATATGGAGTGGAAAGCCTTGTGGCATGATGTTTCTCAGACACAGGCAAAAGCCAACGCTAAGGCGGAAGGCAATCAACGGCAATGGACATTTGACCTGTTAACAGGGCAGGGACAGTTTGTTAATGATCAGACAAACTACGATTGGGGATCATACAGCCAGATCTCCGCTGCCGCTATTAAGGCATGGAAAGCCCTCTCAAAGAAGGGGGAGGCTGGGGAAAATTTAACGAAAATATTGTAAAACTCCCAAGAGCCATTCTCAGACTTTGTGGCTAGAATGACAGAAGCAGCAGGAAGAATTTTTGGAGACCCGGAGCGAGTTAAACCATTGATAGAACAACTGGTGTATGAAAATGCTTCGCCAGAATGCAAGGCAGTAATTAACCCTAGAAGAAGCAAAGGTTTGACAGATTGGATAAAGGTCTGCCGAGGACTTGGAGGCCCACTGACCAATGCTGGCCACACAGCAGCTATTTTGCAAAGCCAAAACCGCTCAAGTCCTGGCGGCTGTAAAGTATGCTATAACTGTGGCAAACCAGGTCATTTGAAACGAGAGTGTCATGCTTCCACGCAAAAAATAACCCCAGGGCTTTGTACCAAATGCAGGAAAGGTTATCACTGGGCTAATGAGTGTCGCTCATTCAGAGATATTCAAGGAAAGCTTATTCAACATGATTCCCCACCATCGGGAAGAGATGAAGGTACCCCAAAAAACAGGTTTCCGGGCCCCAGAACCCAGGGCCCCCAAAAATATGGGACACAAGCCTGCAGCCAGGGGACACCTCTAGCTGCAGAGCTACAAGGGGCTCCGCAGGATTGGACCTCCATTCCACCTCCCAATTCTTACTAATGCCACATGTGGGCATGCAGCTTGTCTCAGTTGATTTCAAAGGTCCCCTGCCTGAGGGAAGTGTCGGCCTTATTCTAGGTCGCTCCTCTCTAACAATGAAAGGGGTCATGGTTCACCCTGGAGTGATAGACCAAGATTATACAGGGGAACTTCAGATTCTCTGTTCTTGTCCACAAGGCATATTTTCTATTTCCCCTGGGGATAGGATTGCTCAATTGGTTATTCTCCCAAGTTTACATGATTGTTTCCCATCAACCGGGGTGCCTAGAGGCACCAATGGGCTTGGTTCTTCAGGAACTGACTTCGCTCACCTGGTAGTCGATCTTAAAACTAGACCCATTTTACAATTAATGATAGAGGGGAAGAATTTTGTAGAAATTTTAGACACAGGAGCTGATAAAAGTATTATTTCCTCCAACTGGTGGCCTAAGGTATGGCCTGTTACACAATCATCCCACTCCTTACAGGGGTTGGGATATGAGGCCAGTCCTGCAGTCAGTTCACGCTCCTTGACTTGGCAGACACCAGAGGGTCAGACAGGAAGCTTTATACCTTATGTGCTTCCTCTCCCTGTTAACCTCTGGGGAAGAGACAATTTGCAAGACTTGGGACTGACATTGACTAATGAGTATTCACAACAAGCCATAGAAATTATGAAAAGGATGGGATATAAGGAAGGAAAAGGCCTTGGCAGAAAAGAACAAGGAAGATTAAACCCAATCTCACAAGAAGGTAATACAGGAAGACAAGGTCTGGGTTTTCCCTAGTTGCCATTGAGGGCTCTATGCCTATACCCTGGCTTACGGAGGAGGACTTGTGGGTTCCTCAATGGCCTTTATCCTCTGAAAAATTGGAGGCCGCTACTAAATTAATTGAAGAGCAAGTTAAAAATGGCCATTTAGAACCCTCTACTTCCCCTTGGAATACGCCTATTTTTGTCATAAAAAAGAAATCAGGAAAATGGAGACTTCTCCATGATTTAAGAGCCATTAATGCGCAGATGCGATTGTTTGGTTCGGTGCAAAGAGGTTTACCCTTGCTTTCTGCCTTACCCAGACAATGGAGGATAATAATTATAGATATTAAAGACTGCTTCTTCTCCATTCCCCTACACCCAAAAGACAGACAGAGATTTGCATTTACATTACCTGCTATTAATCACCTTGAACTTGATAAGAGATATCATTGGAAAGTTTTGCCTCAAGGCATGGCCAATAGTCCTACTATGTGTAAACTGTATGTACAAATGGCCCTTGAACCCGTTAGGAAACAATTTCCTTCCCTACTTTTCATTCATTTTATGGATGATATTCTTATCTGCCATAAAGAGTTGACCATTTTGCAGAACTCGTACCCTTTATTAATTGCTACATTAGGACAGCGGGTCTGCATATTGCCACAGAGAAGGTTCAAATTTCAGAAATTGGTTCCTTTTTAGGGACAGTTAATTACCCTGAGAAAATAGTTCCTCAAAAATTAGAAATTCGCAGAGATCATTTACATACTTTAAATGATTTTCAAAAATTATTAGGTGATATAAATTGGTTAAGACCATTTTTGAAAATTCCCTCTGCTGAACTGAAACCTTTGTTTGACATCTTGGAAGGAGATTCTCACATTTCCTAGCTAAGAGCACTAACACCGGCTGCAAGCTGTGCCCTGTGAATGGTAGAGGATGCCTTGCAGGAGGCCCAGCTAAAACGCATTGATGAGACTAAAACTTTTAATTTATGTGTTTTTAAAACCAGACATTTACCAACTGCTGTGTTATGGCAGGACGGGCCCTTATTATGGATCCATCCTAATGCATCCCCTGCAAAGATTATTGAATGGTATCCAGATGCAATTGCTCAGCTTGCCCTTCAGGGATTAAAAGCAGCTATTACTCATTTTGGAAGGGAGCCTAAGGTTTTGATAGTACCTTACACTGCACATCAGGTTCAAATATTAACTGCTACCTCCGATGTTTGGGTGGTGTTAGTCACCTCCTTTAATGGCCAAATAGATAATCATTATCCTAAACATCCTATTTTACAATTTGCCTTGAGTCAGGCTGTTGTTTTCCCACGTATTTTATCTCAAGTACCACTCCCAGATAGGGTAGTGGTATATACGGATGGGTCAAAAACAAGAGTAAGCGCTTATGTGGTTGATGATAGAGTTACATCTAAACAATATAATGAAGCTTCACCTCAAATTGTGGAATGCTTGATGGTACTGGAAGTCTTAAAAACCTTTCCAGGCCCCTTAAATATTGTATCTGATTCCCTTTATGTGGTAAATGCAGTTAAAGTCTTGGAAGTTGCTGGATTAATTAGACCCTCTAGCAGGCTTGTAGAAGTTATTCAAAGGATTCAATCTACCTTGGTCAATAGAAGATATCCTGTTTTTATTACACATATTAGGGCTCACTCAGATCTACCAGGTCCAATGTCTCATGGAAATGACCTGGTGGATCGAGCCACAAAGTTGGTTGCTATCGCCCTATCCTCAAAATTGGATTTGGCCAAAGATTTTCATAAAAAATTTCATGTGACAGCAGAGACGTTACGTCGTCGATTTGATATAACTAGGAAAGAAGCTAGAGATATAGTTACTCAATGTCAGAATTGCTGTCAATTTTTACCCATGCCTCATGTGGGAATTAATCCAAGAGGAATTCGGCCGTTGCAGATTTGGCAAATGGATGTTACCCATATTCCATCCTTTGGGAGACTTCAGTATTTACATGTTTCTATTGACACCTGTTCTGGAATCATTTTTGCCTCCCCCTTATCGGGAGAAAAGGCAGCACATGTTATCCAACATTGCCTTGAGGCCTGGAGTGCCTGGGGAAAGCCTAAAATTCTAAAGACTGATAATGGACCAGCTTATACTTCTCAAAAGTTTGGACAATTTTGTCGCCAAATGGAGGTAACCCACCTGATGGGCCTTCCATACAATCATCAAGGACAAGGCATCATAGAACGGGCTCATCGCACTCTAAAATCTTATCTAATAAAACAAAAAGGGGGAGTCGAGGAGGCTCTACCCTTAGTGCCACGAGTAACCGTTTCTATAGCACTCTTTACTCTTAATTTTTTAAATTTGGACAGTCAGGGCCATTCGGCTGCTGATCGTCATTTCTTAGAGCCTGATAGGCCAAAGGAGATGGTCAAGTGGAAGGATGTCTTGACTGGCCAATGGAAAGGCCTGGATCCTATTTTAATAAGATCCAGGGGAGCCGTTTGTGTTTTTCTGCAGGAAGAAGACAATCCATTTTGGCTACCAGAGCGACTGACACGAAGGCTTGTGGCAACTAAAGATGACACCCCAAAAGATGTTTCCAGTCTTAATTTGGATCCTCCAGATTTGAGTTCCTGGTATATGGGGGGAACAACAATGGGCTATATTATCTGCTTTTCCTAAACCCATACCTGTTAGACATGATGCCATGGTGTTTCCAAGATTTCTTACAACCAAGAAAACCATGGGGCTGCCCTATCTTCCCTATGATAAAACCCACGCCCCCCCTGGGGGAAAATCTCTCCTTACCTGAACGGGGCTCTCTCTGCTTTCAGATTACTGAGACAGGAAACTGTATAACTCTCTCGAAGAGAGCCTTGGGGTGGTTTTATGACAAGAGAAGATGGGTTAAATTAACAACTAAAAAGGATAAATAAAAAGGATAATAATTATGTCACTGAGTTCTCACAGTCCTTTTTGCAACCGGCCATTTGGATAAATGGAACATTTTTACCACCCGACTTTACTGATGGGGAGCATCCCCGTCAACCTAAGGTCTCCCCCTTTTGTAATCAAGAAGATGAGGGAGTTGTTCTGCCCTGGTCTGATTGTCAATCCAGAGTAACACGATGGGCAGATACCAATGAAACCTTTTCCTTTTCACCCAATATGTTGGTGGATCCTGGAGCTGACTCGGTGATGAGAGAGGGCCCTTTTCTACAGGGCCCTGATGTGAATCCCTTCCACAAATGGCTACTTTGTGGGATTAATGGCAGTTGTACCAACCTCAACCCCCTAGTCTTTCTCCAGGGCAGAGCGGCAGGAAGGACATCCTTTACGGAAGTTGTTAATGGAACTATGGTGAAACAGGGTTCAGATCAGGCCCCTCGGTTGACAAATGCTACTCAGTTAGTTACTGGAGTTAGCAAGATTATTGTAAATCAAACGGTATTTTCACCTACCCTAGTGTGTGTCTTTCCCCCCTTCCTGTTTATTCTTTCAAATTCCTCATTTGAAAACTGCACCAATGATTCATGCATGATGTCTCAGTGTTGGGCTGTTGGACAAGCTAAGCGTGCCATGGTTTCCAGGGTGCCACGATGGGTCCCTGTTCCTGTTGAAACCCCTTCTACCCTATCATTATTCAGACAAAAAAGAGATTTTGGGATAACTGCGGCTATTGTAACAGCGATTTCCATTAGCACAGTTGGAGCTATGGCTGCTGGGATTGCTATGGCAATCTCGGTCCAGACAGGTACAGCCTTGAATCAGCTATCCGCTACAGTGACAGAGGCGGTCAACCTCCATACTTCTACGAGTGCTCAATTGAAAGGCGGATTGATGATTGTTAATCAGTGCCTAGACTTGGTAGAAGAAAGGTTAGATATTCTCTTTCAACTGGCACAATTGGGATGTGAAAGAAATCTGGGAGCCCTCTGTATTACTAGTGTTCAATATGAAAACTTTACTCAAGCAGCTAATTTGTCCAGACAATTGTCTTGTTACCTAGCAGGAGAATGGTCAGAAGGATTTGATGAACTTCTCCAGAAGTTGTGAGCAGCGGTGTTGGCCATCAACTCAACGCGCGTGGACCTTTCACTGACTGAAGGACTCTCCTCCCGGATTTCTTCGGTTTTCTCCTTCTTTAAAGAGTGGGTGGGAGTAGGCCTGTTTGGTACAGCCCTATGTTGCAGATTAGTGTTCATGCTATGGTTGGTCTGCAAACTCAGAGCTCAACAAAAACGTGACAAGGTCGTTATTGCCCAAGCACTTGTGGCCCTAGAACAAGGTTCATCTCCCGAAATCTGGTTGTATATGTTAAGGAAATAGCCAGCAAACAGATCCCTCAGCCGTTGCACCCCAAGGGATCAGCCCATTGTACTGGGTCAGTGAGGGGTCTTGGCCTGGCTGGTCCTTGTCTGTGTAGCTCTAGTACCTGAATATTGAGGCAAACAGCCCTTGCACCCCTGGGAGATGGCTCCATTGCACAGGGACGGATGTTTGCATCTCTTTCTGTTTCCTCTAGCCCTTGCACCCAGAGGGCTTGTGTCCATTGCACCTGGTGGGGTTGGGAAGACTGTGCTGACAGATGCTACTATGCCTCCGGGCCAGCTGCCATTGGTCCCAACGACAGGAATAGGTTGACGCCATAAGCCAGAAGCACACCACTAGCTGTGAGTCCACCCCATGATGGGCCTTGCGAGTGGCCACAACCTGGGGCGCACATTCAGAGAATGCCAGGTGTGGGTGCCCAACCCTAGCTGCCTAAGACAGGGAACTCACCTTTCATTGGTGCTGGTTATGGATTCATGTCAGCTAGCCTAAGACACGGGGCACTGGCCAATGCCTGTGATTCTTATTAAAACAAAAAGGGGTGATGTAGAGAGCCGCAGTGAGCGGTGACAGTATTCACCGTTATAAGATGGCGCTGGCATCCGGTGCTCTCCCAAGTTTACAGATGAACTGTGCATTGTGCAAGTGGTGAACGCTCTCCAAATCACAGCCCATCCCGGGGCGTAATATGTGCTCCTGAGCAAGCAGCCAACCAGAAATGAACACGCCGCTCCAGGGTATATATAAACAGTGCCTTTTCGGGGCCCGGGGTCTTCCTCTTCACATCGCAATAAATGTTTGCTGCAGAAGGATCCTGGTGTCCGTGTACGTTCTTGCTGGCAAGACGATTACGAGGGTCACATGAAAGTATTGTATAAGGAGAAAGAAATGAATTAGAAGTCAAACTTACGATAATTCAGCCATGTATGAATCCTTTTGCTGGAAGATAAGTTGGGATAAATTACACACAATATATGTAAAATAATGTGTTCTGATCCCTCAAAGATATAAGTACAAGTCAAGAACATGCAATTTTTTTACCCCTTATGGAGTATAAACACAGACATTGAGTCAGAGGGTTAGATATAAGAACCACTTCACCTGTTTTTGCTGGCTTGGTAGTTGGAGAAGGGAAATAGCAAGGACAAAAGTCTATTCCTAAAGCTAGGTAAAGTCAAGCAGACTGACTCTTTCCAGAACCTCTAGATGTAAGACAGATTACTGTCACCTGAATTGAGGACATAGTAATACATATTCAGACTTTTGACATCCAGAAAAAAATTTATGATGTCTAGGCTGGTTTGTTTGTGATAATTTGTTAAGGCATTTATGAGTCATACAGAAGGCAATGTTGTTTGTTCTACTCAGGAGTAAAATAATTTCCTTTAACCTATGCAGGTTACAAGAGAGACAAATGACTCCTACAGATATATAGGTCTGGATGAAAGCATAGATGATTAGAAAATCATCACAGAGATTAAGGCCAAGAGCACATATATCTCAGTCACAAATGTCGAGGAACCCCATAGATATTCTCTTGATATACTGTAATGGGCTAAGGCATTGCAGCTATTGGTTGATTGACTCAGTCACTTGTGATTTTCTAAAGACTGCTCCCCATTTTCAGGAAGATGACTAGGCATACACTTAGTGGACAGAGTTCCATTTAGTAAGTCTAAGTCCTCTGGAAATAAAAGACAACTAATGAAAATATTCTACGGAATATAATCTTAAAGAATAAAAAATAATGTTGACAAAACCATTTGCTGAAGATCTAATTAAGATTGAGAGGATCAAGAGAAGCCTCCCTGGAGAAAAGTGTTATCTGTTTTGGAACAGTAAGAACAGTTATGCTATAGAATGCAAGAGTCTAGGACAAAGATAAATCCTTAAACATAGGTATTCTGATAAGCAAAGCCAGGACTGTGGACAGTGCATGGAACACCAACTTAGTGGTCTGGAAGTGGCTTAGGTCTCACATTGGGATTTTGGTCCTTTATTCTAGGACTCATGTGCCCCAATACTCAATAATTCTGTCATGCCACATTTAAACATTGACTTTAATGATAAAACAATAAAAGATTAGATATAGAAATGTCTTAACTTGTCACCTAGCCTGTTTCAATGTCCAGAGACATCCAGTAAGAATAATTTGCAAAGTTGCTTAGTAGTGACAGTAAGCAGAACATTTGAAAATCTGACTTGGACATCATGTATAGCACTGCCAAGCAGAAAAAGGCTGTTCTGGAGCAGGCTTGGGTCCATTGGTGGGTCAAGGTTTTGTAGATGCTATAATAGGCAGACTTCTAAGAAGCAGCATGGCTCTGTCTTCTAGAAGAGCCCATTTGTCTGCTTAATGAGCAGCAGTATGGATCCCGGAGTACCCTCAATGACTGCAACCACATGAGAGAAGCTGAGTACACTTCCACCCAATACAAAGTTTTAAGGTGCCATATTTTCCTGCTGAAGAAGATACCAAGAGTGACTAGCAGCCTGTTTAACTGCATCTTAATAGTCTTTGAGACAAAGTAAATTGGGAGGAAGTACAGGTATGTTATGCAAAATAATGTTCTTCATGAAAGAAGTCCATGACCTAACTCTGAATCTGTTGCCTACAGGGGGTGCAACTACTAGAGTGGTGAGTAGAAGATTCCATATGAGAGGATCCAACTGTCCATTGCTGACTTTGTATTTAAGGAGAATGGCTGGAGCTAAGGAATGTAGGCAACCTCTGGGGACTGAATGGAGAAGGCAATCCTATCTTCCAACAGGCTCTTGTGAACCTTGATTTTAGTATAGTAAATGCAGTTTTAGAGGCTGGGGAGTTGGTTCAGTTGTTATAAGTATATACTGGACATGAATTTGGTTTCTAGGTCCCATATTTAGCAGCTTACTACCACTTGTAACACTAGCTCTGAGGGATTTGATGCCCTTTTCTTACCTCAGAGGGCATCCCCACACAAGCCACATTCATTCTTACACATAAATACACAGAAATAAAATAATTCTTTAAAAAATAGACATCCACATTTGGGCTTATTCCTTCTAGATATGTAGGAAAACTTGATATTGCATGTATGAGTAAATTTTTGATAAATTATGTTGTTTAATTCTCTAAGTTTGAGATATTTTCTCACCAGGCAAAACCTAAGCATAACATGGAAGTAAAATACCTTCATTTTGAAATAAGCTAATTTCTTATTTTGTGATCATAGGTAATTTGTAATCATTTGCAGCTTCCTTGGATTTGCTGCTGAGAAATCTTTGTGTATGTTGAGTGGCTTTTTTCCCCTCTCAGCTGAATACAGACATTAGTAATCCCACAAATACATGTTAAGGGAGCTGGTATTGTGCTATTTGGTTGCATTATGTCATTACTGTGTATTATGGAATTTTTTTGATGCTCTGTATCTGAGTGATAAAATGCAGGCATTCAGGGCTGAAAGACACTGAGGAGATTTCTCTCTTAAATTTCTATCTGAGTCACAAGAAATTCTGTTGTCTCAAAAGGTGTACCCAATCTAACAAACAACAAAAGTTGTTCCATCTCACCATCAACAACACTGTAGTCTATTTAGGTCTCTAAATTTTATGAAAACAATTACAGCCATAATGCCTGGCATGTTTTAGAACAGAAGGTCTCAAAGCACAATTTCAAGAGCTTCCATCTTATATACGCAGGCAGCCTCATGATTCCAGAGTATGTTTATGGGAAATTGAATACCAAAGGCTGAAATCCAATACAGAGGGTTTACCCACTAATTATTGTAAAAATATCTATAGTATTGTAGCTAGATTCCCACATTATATTAGAACAGCATGGCTGAGTTTTCTATAATAGCACCATCTTTCTGAACACTTAAAGTAGAATCTCATACACAAAAAAATTACTTTAGATGAGGAAGATAATCAGGGAGGTATTAGAGCCAGCTGTATGCTCACCAAGTTCACCCAGATGGTACCCAGGTAGGGACAAATTCATTTGTTTAAACTTGTTTCCTTGCTTCAAAGTGCATGATTCACAATGTCCATACAGATAAAATTGCTTGGAGAATGACCTTAAACTAGTAAGTGGACAACAGGATTAAACAGATTTTCTAGATTCAAGATACAGCTGCCTGTGGTAAGAGTTCATTTACTTTTCCCCATGGGCATCAGAAGGAGGATTTTTCCTTCTCCATAGGTTAATTTCTACAAACTTTTGTGAATGGAGGGACCTTTAACTTAGTTGTTCTAAAAACCTCCTTATCAGAAAGAAAGACTTTTAAAACTGCCTTTTCTATTGTTTGCTTTACATACCGATTACCACACCAAACCAGACTATTTTTGTTTCATTCTCATCATGGTACTGGGTTTGGCAAAGAAGCTGAACTTGATATATTTCTCTTTCAAGAAGAATCAAAGACAATATGTGGAGAAATGCCATCTACATTGAAATCACTGAGCAGTTATATTGTACCTATCCTAAAACTATAATTGACTCAATTACCCACAGCAAATAATATCACAGTGTGAGAATTTCATTCATGCCATCACATAAAGCTCTAGATATGACCTGAGGCAAACAAGCTTCTAAGGTAGATACAGGGCTCATACCTATGTCTGAAGTCTAAATTCTGAAGGTCTCTTTACAAGGTAGTTACTTGCAGTGGTAGCTACAAGGCTCCTGTGATTAGAGAAATGTCAACTGGTATGTTTCTATATGGTTGAGAGCAAAGTTATAATATTGTCTCCAGGGTTTGCATCCTCTGTTAGCCATCCCTGAACAATCCCTGCCATTCCACTGTGGTTGTGGCCAGAAATGTGATAGAATCTCACTTGTGTGCTTAAACCATTAATGTGCTGCCAGCAAGCTCACCATAAAGCATATTTGGGTGGCCCTGACCTATTCAGATGGGCTCCTTAAGGGAAGACAAATTGACATGTCAGAAGGACTTATGATAATTATGAAGATATAGTATGCATGAGTTCTACAGTCAACAATGGTTTTATATAAATAGTCACATGGCGTTGGAAGGTTCTGTTCTTCCTGAGGATGCATCCAGCTAGCAATAGGACTATAGTGGTGTGATGTTCTCAGTGGCATAGACAGATGGTTTATGCTCAGTTTTGAGGAAACTTGTTATGAGCAATAAAGGACTAGCACAGTTGCCTCCTGACCAATTTGATATTTCATTCTAGGTCTGACCCCTTCATCTATTCTCTTTGCCATTATTTATAAGCCCATATATATAGCCCATATCATCTGGCAAGTGACCCAAACCCACAAGAATGAGGATGGGGAACTGAAATGGGAACTTAAGGGTTCTTCAGAAAGTCAGTTGGATGGTGTTTTGCTGGGGCAAACATATGAAGGAATGTTTAGCTGAAGTGGACACAGGAAAAAGAATAAGGCAGATTCATGAAGGACATTTAGCTGAAGCAGACACAGGTGAAAGGATGCTCTGCTAAAGAAAGCACATGAAAAGACATGTGATGGATTCTTTGCTAACGACACACATGTATTGGTTCACCTTACATTGAGCTGCGTTTGTCAGGACTTCATAGAGAGAAACCCACCAAAAATCTTCTGGTGGTGTGCTGCAGTTTGTTGCAGCTTCCAAGGAATTAGACTGATTGACAAACTGATGTCAGTTGACATGTCTGTCTCACATGCTGAGGAGGACACATGAGGACACATGATATTTGGAGAGTATAAATAGAACATGACGGACAGTGATGGCAGCTGAGCTTGGCTTGCATATAAAGCTAGTTGTGCAATTCTTCTGGGTCTCATTCTTAATTGATCTTCTCTTCCCTAAGAGAGGCACATCTGAGAACTTCTCTCAGAGTTTCTCTTCATCCATCCTGCTGACTCTACTGAACTGGACTGATGGTATATCTATGAAGTGATTGCAAGTGGATTGAGCTGCTGTTGCTAACCTGTGAACTGAACAGTGGATTTCCAGACAACACAGTCAGGAATTGCTCCAAAGAACCTTTCTAACCAGGTCTACTTCCCTCTGTCCCTTTCTTTCCCACTACTTCTGGTGGGTGGTAGGCTAAATGGGAGGTTAAAGCATTTAAGAACTGTAATTAAAAATAGGTTTTGAAAACATTAAAGTTACAGTGAACTACAAGGTGTTACTGGGGAGGACGAGAAATGAGAAATAAGCAGAAAATTTAGGACTAAGGAACTCTTGCATGAGCTGATTGACTGTAACCAAACATGTTGATTGAGAAGAGCAGCATGTAGCATATTATATACTGTTTGTAGAGGGGAAATGGCCCAAGGTCAGAAGAAAACTAACTCAATTCTGGCAAGAGAACACAAGGTATCCTAGATACAGCTGGCTTAGGACTGATAACCAGAGCCTTTCAGTGGGTAAAGAGGGGTTCCTAGGACTGAAACCTTAACTCTTTTGAGGCCTCTGTCTAAAACCCAGACCAGACTTTGCCAAGTCTGCCTCTGGGTAAGGACACAGAAATAATATTCTCTTCCTATTTTGGGGGTCTTCTAAAAAAGCCTTGGATTGGATTGTCTCCCAAAAGGCAAGGGCGCACTCCCTTTTCATGTCTCTACCTGTAGTTAATCCATGTTATTAAATCCTTCTCCATCTTCCATATACACTTAAATCCTGTTTTTAAGATAGCTGTATACCTAATATAAATACACACCTTGCAAATTATTATGTTTCTGTTTTCATCTCTCTTCATTTCTCACTAATTATACAAGCAAAAAAATTGGTTCAAAGTAATGGTCTATTAGTTATAGTAGAGCTAAGCTTCACAAACACAGACATGGTCATTATTGTTCACCACTAATTCTCTAGTATATATCACTGTCCTCATCACACTTTGCACTACAAAACCCATATGTAAAATAGATAAATTTAAGTAGTATTATACACAGAAAAATGTGTATTACCAAGGGACGCACTTGCTAGCTGAATGACTTGCAATTCCTGGCTGTATGGTATCTGAATCCTCACAATGTTGAGGTTTTTCTTAACTATATGGCCCCACAATGTTACTGAAAGAAAGGAAGAGATACCATGCAGGCAGTAACAGCCTCATTTATGTACAAACTGAATAGCTTCAAAACTCGCTGACTTAGCATGTGGCTTTGTTTTCTGACATTCATTTCTCTGTATCCCTTCTAAGCACAAATCAGATGGAAGGCTTGTTGTTCCGAATCTGAACGAAGTCAGGTGAAGTGAGCCAATAGCTTTGACTGAGAAACATGGTATTTATCATGCCCATGTCAGCAATCCAGGCCATTTTGACCTCCAGAGAATGTCAGAAGTCAGCAGAACACACTGCATATGGCAGAATTTATGATCAAGCTCAGCCTTGGAAGATGTCACAGTTTCCTCCTCATCTGCTACAGAGTCAATGCACACATTACCATGTCCCTTCCCTCCCTTCTCCCAGCATCCTAAAACATTCCATTAATATAGACAAAAAGAAATTATTCTAAGTGTACTGGGGAGGAACAAAAATCTCCAATGCACTAAGATTTCAATTGAGAGTTGTGCTAGAAATTTTATAAACATTGTTTTTATTTCATTATCATTTGATTCACTTTTAAATCATATGTTATGCAACCCATACTGGGGGTAAAAACATGTAAAGAACTGAACAAACCCACACTCTAACAGACCATAAGTGGTAGAAATTGGAGCCCTAGTGTCCCAGTGATGCTGTTTTACTGATTTTAGTTTATTACATTAAAATGCTCTTAGAATCTAAGTTGCTTTCTCAGGACCTTAAAGGTACAGGTTTGGCTATGTTGTTGGAAATTTTTCTGAAGAAAAGTGCCTCTAAGTAGCATTTGAACTTCAGGAAGTATACTCCCTCCAGAGAAACATTATTGCTTGTATGGAAAAAAGGAACAACTTTTGGCATTTTTTCCACCTGCCCACAATCTGCCCCCTCTTAAAACCAAATTTTATGTCATTGTGTTATGTGAGAAAATATTCTTTCTGTCCTTGATGCCTTTGGGAGAATATAATTGCAGTTCTGTTTGCTATTGTTATTCATATTGTTTATTAACTTATGGAGAACAACTATTTATTGTTTGCTCTTTATTCTAGGTGTAGGAAGAGTATCAAATAAATAACTGAATCTGTGAAGCAAAGTGGCATGCCAAGAAACAGTGGCACATTGTGCTACAAATGCCACAAAGAAATATCTAAGACCTTTATTGGAACAAATGTGTCACACTCAGCACCAGTGTGTCTCTGTGGGAGGATGTGAGGAGAGTAAAGATGCTAATTGAATTTGTGTACTTGCAAAGACTCCTAATAAGGCTAGCAAAGAGGTATAAAGGCATCATAGAAGAAAGCAAATCAAACAGAAATATTTAGAGATATGTGAACAATGTTTGGGAGAGAGTTAACTGTCAACATACAATGGGACTTATAAGCAGAGTAACATGGAACTGTGCCAGAGACAGATCTTTAAAGGATTTGTATAGAAATCTAATATGATTGAGAATTTCTTGTTTCCCTTTGAAGTTAAACAAAACATGACTGTTCTTCAACAGTTGAGCAACTGGTGACCAGAATGTATCTGAGCAGGATCACCTTGAAAGCAGGAGGAAAGAAATAATAATAAGCAGAAGTAATGTGTGTGTGGGGGAGTAGAGAATGATGGTTGTCATAAATTTCACACACACACACACACACACACACACACACACACATATATATATATATATATATATGTATATATATATATATACATATATATATATATTTCTCCTCATAAATCAAGTCTAAAAGCAGCAAAGAACTAAGGAAAAATCCAGAAATCCTGTTGATAGCTAAAACCAGAATTTGTTGGCAAATAAAATAAGGGACAAAGAAAAGGGAGAAAGGACTCCAAAGCTTCTGGTTTCAAAGCATGAGCAGGAAGTGCTTGGGGGAGCTTGAGGAAGGTAGATAGTGAGAAGGATGACTGGACCTTATTTTGCCTGTAGATTAATTCTGTTTGCATAAAGATCTAGAGTAAGGTTTCCTAACCTCTTCTCTGGGATCATGGTGTTGGCTTTGTCTCAGGGGGTGCTTGGTGACAGAGAGGGCACAATAAAGCTGCTGGACTCTGATATGCTCATAGCTCTGGATCTGGCGGTTCTGCAGCTTGCTTCACCTGGTGAAAAATCACTGGCCTAATTATTTATGTATAATTTCTGTGTTTTTCTACGCTTAGGATATGATTCAGTAACATAGTTGAAGAGATCAGTAGAATGGAAGATACAGAAAAGAGATATGGAATGCAGCCCCATCTCTGTCTCTCATGTAATAATAATGTGTTCTGGTTCTGTTGTCCTTCCTCTTTCATTAGTCATTTCTTGTCATTCCTTACTTTATCTTACTCTCTGTTGTTTTATTTAGGTTTTATTTCCTAGTCCCAAATATTCTATCTCTTCAGTAAATGCAAAGCAAATACTTTTCTCTTATTTTCCTTTATTAAAAATAAGAGTTTTTCCTCATATAATATGTCCAGATTATCGCCTTGGTCTACTCCTTCCAGCTCTTCCCCACCTTCCCTCCCATCCAGATCCACTCTTTTCTGGTTCTCATTAAAAACTAATCAGACTTCAATAGGATACTAATATACTAACATAATATAATATATAATATGGTAAAACAAAATCTAACATTTGGAAAAACAAACAAACGAACATAAGGAAAAAATCAAGAGAAACAAAATTAGAAGTGTGTGTGTGTGTCTATGTGTGTGTGTGTGTGTGTGTGTGTGTGTGTGTATGTGTGTGTGTACCTGCATGCACACATGCATGAGAGACCTGTAGAGTAAAAAGAGAGAAGGAGAAATGTATTACATGAAATGAATAATAAGATAAAACTTTTTAAAAAGGAATATCCATGACATGGATTTCTGAGACAATGAACTTCCAAAGAACTATTGAGCTTATGTTTTGTTGACCATTTACTGCTGGACATATAGCCTACACTTAAGAGTAGATTGTTCCACCAGTAAAACTCCATTGGAGAAAACTATATCTTCATTTGCACATGGTTATCATTTGGAGATTGTATACACAGTACTTTTCAAAGAAGTACATTTATGTGAAATGTATGACATTCATAAATATCAGGCATATATGATATGCTCGGAATATACTATCTAATACTTCATAATATGTGATATGTTTACTTCACAGTTCAGGACATGACTTCTCACAAATAAATCCCAATCAAAATTGTTTTATGTAGAATTCTTAAGAGAGAAAAATAAAAAGCAAATTCACTTTAGTATTACCAAAATAGAAATCATTAAGGTTTTTTATAATATGCCGAATATTATAAAATTTAATTTAAAAATGTAGAAAAGTCTAGATGCTAGCAGCTGGAGCAATAACATACAATGTTGTTTAAAAAGTGATTTAATTTTAGAATCTAAACTGGGCTCTTCGTATTTTTCTCTTATTACTCTTCTATAACGTTCTAAAATATATAATAAATAATTTTAACTAAGTTTAGTAGCATAAATTTTCATTTGGGTTTTAAATTTGGATAAACAGACAGGCATAGGATCTGGGGCATGTTATTAGCACCCACATCGGAGTCCCTTGACGTTGCCCATCATCGACAGCCTAAAACCTTCGACCATCAATGTGACTCGTCTCACATCAGTCTTTTGGGGTTGTGAACTTGTCTAAGACCCCCCATAATTAGACATCCAAATTCAAAATTCACATAGTTGGGATTGATCATAAGATGCCTTCTCTAACTAAACAGAGAAGGGGGAGATGCCAGAAGCCAGGACCCTCGCCCTTACCCTCACCCCCTACCTTTCCCCACCTGCACAATGTCCTTTGAAGCTGGGCAACTGCAAGATCCTGCTTAGCAACTGCAGATAGACTCAAAGCAGAGTACCATATCATCTTAAGAATAGCAGGGAGACCATAACTCAAGCAGTGTACTATATCTTCTGAAGAACAGCAGGTAGATCATAATTCAAGGCAGTGTACCGTATAGACCATGACATGTTTCAAGGCACAGGCCAAGAAGATTTTGTACTTTTCCACCACCTGGCCCCTCTTACCCCCTTCCCTTGTAAAACATGCTATAAAAAAGCATTTCATGTTCAAAAAAAAAAGAATTTAAAAAAAAATTAAAAAAAAAAAGAAACAACACAGTTGTGTTCCAGCACTGTGTGAGGACTCAAGCTTCTCTGTAGCCTTATAAGCATTTTTTTTGGCTCATATGGTTTTTGCTTTAGCAACTTGGGAGGGTGTGTAGTGATACCTAATTGTAACCCTAATTTGAATTTTTAGATACATAATAATCTGGAATATATCTGATAATATTATTTGCTTTTAGATTATGAAAACATGGATTCTAAGGTCTGATAAAAATTTTGGTTCAGAAATTGAATACACATAGATGCACACATACATGCACACATAACCTTCTCTAGGCTGAGCTGTAGACTTTGTGTAGTACCAATTAAAATCCCCAGAGAAATTTTTGAACAAATAAGTTAATTAATTTTCTTGTTGAAATTAAAAATATCTAGAATAACATAAAAATAAGTTTTGAATATGATAATCAAATTTTAAGACTATACTATCTGATTTCAAATTTCTATAGAGTACAAATAGTCAACAAATATGCCACTAAGGAAAGAAAAATGAATAAATGAATTAATGTTATTGAGTTAGTATTCAGAATTTTCAATATTTCCTAACTTTTTATGATCTGGATAGTTTGGGTTTGTATTTATGATTATGATATTTTAAAGTGAAAGCAAACCACTCCTGGGCATATACCCAAAAGATGCTTCACGATTCCACAAGGACACTTGTTCCACTATGATCATAGTAGCTTTATTTATAATAGCCAAAAACTAGAAACAACCCAGATACTACTCAACTGAAGAATGAATATAGAAAATGTGGTTAATTTACACAAATGGATACTATTCAGCTATTTAAAATAAGGGCATCATGAATTTGGTAGGCAAGTGGATGAAACTAGAAAATAGCATACCAAATGAGGTAGTTCAGACCCAAAATGACATGCTATAGTATGTACTCACTTATAAGTGGATATTGGCCATAAAGTAGAGGATAACCATGCTACAATCCACAGACCCAAAGAAGCCAAATAACATGGAAGGCCCAAGGAGGAAAGGGAAATCAAATAGACATCAGGGGAAAATGGAAACTGATTCAAATACCCACAACCAAACATTAGATGGAGCTTAGGAAGCCTTGTGGAAAAGTTGGAGCAAGATTGAGAGACCTGAAGGGAATCAGGGCTCCACAAGAAGACCAACAGAGTAAACTAACCTGGACTGCTGGGGCCTCCCAGAGACTGAACCACCAACCAAATAGCAAGCATGGGCTGGACTTAGGTCTCTGGAACATATGTAACAGACATGTGGTTGATCTTCATGTGGGTGCCCCAACAATAGGAGCTGGGGATTTTTCCCTAAAGCTGTTGCCTACTTGTAGATAGGCCTTAGTGGGAAAGGGTTAGCCTAGTCCTGTAGTGACTTGATGTGCCAGGGTGGGATGATATCCAGGGGAGCCTCCCTCTTCTCAAAGGAGAAGGGGCTGGGGGCTGCGGGGCTGGAGGAGAGGCTGTGTGAGGGGGCAAGTGGAGGAGGGAGGGCTGTGTTAGGTATATGTAAAGTGAATAAATATATTAATGAAAGAAAAGAAAAAACATATTAAAGAGAAACAGAAATTGTTTCTAAAGTCAGGTGACACATAGAAGGGAAGTTCCATCAAACCAGAATTTAGGGCCATAGAAGAAAACAAAACACTAAAGAGTTAATATCCTAGCCAGCTTTTCTGCTGCTGTGGTAAATTCCAGGACCAAAGGCAACCTGGAGAGGAAAGGGTTTACTTCAGCTTCTATTTCCAAGTGACATCTTAAGGGAAATCAGGGCAGAAATCATGGGATTCTGCTTATTAGCTAGGGCTCAGCTACCTTTCTTATGGCACTGCCCACAGTAATATACCCCTCCCAATCAATCACCAAACAAGAAAGTGCCTTAAATAGTGCCCAAGGGCAGAGCATATCAAAGGAATCTCCCCATTGAGATACCTTGAGATAACTGTGGTCTGTGTCAATCTGACCGCTGAAGCTAACTAGGAGAAAGGCATATGTTAGCATATTGGAAGATAGGATTTTCTCTTGGAATGAGAGAATCTCATGGCACCAATGCTCTGAGAATCCAGGTGATATCTAGACATGGAATGCCTGGAAAATAAAATAGTCAACCATGGAAAGTTGCAACTCTACACTGAGTTCATTGTATTTTTTCTCAAGGAGGCAATTGGATCTACTTGGCTCTGCTTACTAACCCTGTTGCAGGTACTATTAGTCATTCTGTAATTGAAAACATACCGTAGGGGCAGAATATTATCTGGATATATTAGAAGATGGCAAACTGAAGTCAGTTCTCATCAATGCCTCTGGTTGTATGGAATATAAACAGTCCAACTTGGCTTCAGAGGACAGGTCTCCTTCTTGGTTTAAACACAACTTCCAAGAGATGTGTAGCCCATGCATCACAGTGGAAGAAGACCAGAGGAATTCAGAGAAGTACTCAGCACTGATCTCATGTGCTGTACTAGCTGGGTTATGTGGGTTATGGCTTAGCAGTGTCTCTTGAAATAAGGGCTGGGCTAGGCTGAGGGGATAGCTCAGATGGCAGGAACATTTTCTATACAAGCAAGGGCTTGAGTTTAAGTCCAAGCACCCATATGCCTGCCAGGTTTGACTATAATTCCAGCAACGGGGTGGGGAAGAAACAGGAGGATTGCTGGGATTTACTGACTATCTAATCTAGCTGAAAAAAAAAATAACAGCTCCAGGTTTAGTGAGAAAGCTTTCTCAAGAGGATGAAGCAACGAATAATAACTAGAGCACGACACCTGAATGTACATAAGCTCATTTATGCACACACCTACATACATATGAATATTCCTCTTACAACACACACACAAAAGAAATAACAAATTAACATTTCAATTTTAAATTAAACTAAAACTATACTCTTTGCTGGGTTCTTTATCCTCCATCTCATACAATGTTTTCAATCAGAATGTGGAGGGTGCATACTGAATTCATTCCTGAAAATGAAAAGTTCTGAAAAGTTATGTTTTGACATTAAAGGTGAATAACACCTCAAGGCAGACAATTCTGGGAGGAAGTGGTATATTTTCTGTGTAGAATACTTACCTCATACAACTTTAGAGTCTACCTCAATATGAGAAGGATTGAGATTGCCATTAAGTTGCTACTTACTGTATCAATTTAAAGTTCTTAAAATGTGGACGATTTGGCTTCCTCTCCTCTCATTTTCTGGGTTAAAAAAAAATGTATTCCCTGACAAATAACAAGCTTCTGAGAAATTATCCGAATCGACAAATACCTTTGCTACAAACTGTTCACAGCAAGAGGTAGAGTGAACTTAGAATCAATTTTTCTGTCCTCAAGCCATAATAGAAGCTGATAACACATGTGAGCACTGAGGTTCCCTGAAGTTAATCTGAAAGAAAACGTCTTACCTGGAGAAAACTTGGTAGTGCTTACTGTGCAGAAATAAACACCATGTGGGGTGTTTCAGAGGACAGTGTTTTGAATCTCTAAGCATCCCGTAGCATGTAAAAGAAAAGCCAAAGCCTTGTTCTCAGTTTGGACAGAGCAGAGATTCCCAGCATCCTCTCCATTTCCTATTTTACACTATGCACCACAAGCTGTTAAAAAATGAAATTAGCTCACCCAGGGCTCAATTATTTCCTCTTCAATGGGCATCAATACTATTGGCAACCTTACAGAGATGGTCTCTTGACAAATCAAGTTGTTGTCTGAGGCATGATGCGTTAGATTATGGTCGAATCAGGAGAAGCTGTGATTCATGGCTGCTCTATTACTGAGGGGAAGTGGGATTTCAGTTCTTAACAAGAATGTATTTCTCATGAGACAAGTGAATCTTTTTGTTCAACCTCAGGAATTCATCCTTTGTATCTTAGAACAGAATTATTTCACAGATTCAACCATGAGAAGGCACAGAGGGACATTAAATAACAATGCAGGGATGCTGAGGAAACAAACAAACCCTTTGGATTTCTCAGGTCCCAGGATGGGTTGAGCAATTCAAATAAGTGATGTACCTGGCTCTTTCCAATACAGTGTTTTACATTTTAATAGGCATGTGTGTATGTGTGTGTTCTATGTTTTTTTTTTCTGTGATCATTAACTTATAGCAAGAGTACTTTGTTAACAGATATATCACAGATTACCATTAAGGGAAAATATGATTAGCATGTTTTTAAAAACCAATGAATACTCAATTTGCAATACTTCCTAATGTGATAATACTATATATATGATTACAAAAGAAAAATATCCATTATTAAAATGTTTTAGGTACCAGGAAAACACTAGGAATCAATCTCAAAGATCATTCACATTCTTGACATATTGGTACACAAAACGATTGGATGAGTCATCAGGGAATTATGCCAAATGGAAAAGAACAATGCCAACACATTGTTCTGTGTGATTTTATCTGTATACCATGCTTTGAGCCGCAAAATGACAGAAAGTAAAATAGATTAGTAGTGGCTCAGACTCAAAAATACTGAGAGATGAAAAGGAAAGATGACAAGGGAATGTAGCGGACTGAAAACACTCCATTCGTTTAACTTTCCAAGCATGAGTGACCTACTGGGGTTTGGTACCACAGATGTTCTCAAACCTTACAGTTGTTCAACCTCATGACTTTTCAACTTCACAGTGGTAGGGAAGCAAGATGCAGCTTTGTGGTATTGATGAGTCTTGTTTGACTCTTCATCTTTGTCTCTCACTAGACATGAAATACAATGCTCTGAAGACACTGCAGAAGCACAGAGCCAAGACTGCCAGTCAGCCACATGATCAGGGGGATGGATAGCCAATTCTCATCAGAGTGAATACCTTTGTCCTGCACTCTGATGATTCCTACGTAAGGCATATTTAATGTGTGTTCTGCTTACAGTATTTCCAACTTATAATGGATTGATCTTAACATGACCCCATCATAATCTGAGGAGTACTTCTAGACCCAGACCTTATCATTGATGGAAATGGTTGGTAGGAGATATGATTTCTTTGCATATTTCTCATAATTGCTTTGAACATGATCATCTCAAACTAAATTAATTTTTAAAAACTTACTTAAATAACCCTATCATGTGGTGGAAATTTTAAAATAATTTAATGCCTTTCTAGTGCTGTAAGATGCATAGTTTTCTTTTTAAACTTCAGACACTCTTGTAACTCTAGATATTGTTTTATAAACTGAATTTTTCAGTTAAAGAAGTATAAGAACATTTCCCATTACCTGTCAATCTTAATGGAATGCTATTTTGGCTGAAATTTTTATGTGTAGAAGCTGAAGCTGAATATGTATATAAAATTAAATATTTAAAATCACATTCAGACATAATTTATATTGCAAAATTATGTTTCATAACAGTGGTAGGAAACCTTCCACTCACTCCATTTGTTCCCTTCATAGGGATACGTTTTCATATGCAATCTGTAATCTCCATGTACATTTCCCATGATTTTGATATTTTTAGGCTAGTAGCCTGGTGCTATGGGAAACTGGAACTGACATCAAGAAGAGCTCTCTTACAAAGGTGTGGATGATGGACACATTTAGCAACAAAAGCAGCATGACCCGCACATTCCTGCCTAGTTCTCAGCATTCTTCAAACATTTCTTCAAGACTGGAAAACATCGTCTCGAAACTCTCTCTTTCAATAAAACCACATGGAAGCACAGAGGCTACACTCCAAAAGATGGCACATCCATCATCCTAGACTTCTGCCTTGATAAACCCACAGTGCAGTTTAGATCCAGCCTAAGTCACTTTTGCTAATGTTTTGTCATCGTAGGCCTGTGTACTGGAGGCTATCCATGGAGATTTCTGGCATGGGCAGGTGGGAAAGTTCAAACAAGGGGCATAGACTGAGAGCAGGGAAGAGGAATTGCCTCTGCTGCCTCTACTGCTGCTGCTGGTGCAGCAGCTGCTGCTGCTGCCACTGCTGCTGTTACTGTTGTTGCTCAGAGACACCACGGAGCTAAGTCTGACTGAGCCAGCAGAAGCCTGGCTAGGCAGCGAGAAGAGTGCAGGGGAGCTTTTGGTGGTCAAAGTTTCTGGAGAGCAGTTCCTTTCTCTGGCAGTGTTAGAGCTCTTATAACAGACACTCTCAGAAGACAGAGTAATTCTCACATGTCTTTACTCCTTCTGGATAAGATCTTATATACAGTTTTGGGGTGGGGTCTGACAGTAGCTGCTTCCTATTGGCTTTTTAGAGATGCCTTATCCACATGTGGAAGAGCTTGGGGCTTTGCCCCTGTGTGACTGATGGCTACAAATCTCTCTATGGGGGGTTTTGGCTATGTGACAAGGGCCTAGTGCCGGGAGCGAGCAGTATGAGCTCCTACGGCCCTTCAGGGTCTCCAGGGCTTCTAGCCTTAGCTTGACCTTACCAGGTTTCCTCTCACAGTCTCCTGCTCCACTTGTCATGCATAGCATTTGTCACGAATCCTACCTAGGGGCTGTGTATATAAAGCTAACATTCCAAATAAGTCATTTATTGCTTGAATCAAAGTTCATATAATATAAAAAAATAAAAGTAATAATTTTCTAGAGGCATATTACTTGTTACAAGTTTTTAAAAGACAAGGTAACAATTTTTTTAATTATTTTATTTTTTGATGTGATAGTATAATTACTTTCTTTTCCCCTTACTTTCCTCCCTTTAAATCCTGCCATTTGATGTTTCTTATTCATTTTTATATTAATGCACTCTTTTTTATTAATTATTGTTATAGTCGTGTATGTGTGTGTGTGTGTGTGTGTGTGTGTGTGCAAGTTCATAAGAACAATTAGCAGAGCTGATGTTTCTTGAATGTATATTTTCATGGCTGACCATTCGGTATTAGATAACCAATTTGTGTGCTCCTCCCTGGAAAAGATTAGTTCTTCCACACCCAGCATTCCTTAGTTGCCTGTAGCTTCTTGTGTAGAGATGAGGCCCTGTGAGCTTTCCCTCATACACTTTGGCATGTCTATTGATATTGTCCTTCTTCAGCTCTTGCTCAGGCAGGCATGTTGGTGAGACTGAATGAGTGTGGATTCTGACATTCCTGAGAGTCTCACTTTTATAACTCTCCCCCTTGTTCCTTTGGTTTTTACAGTCTTCCCATCCCCGCTTCCACAATAATCCTTGGGCATCTTGTAGATATCCATGTTGGGACTGGGTTAGACAGTTCTGCATTTAGATTGGCTGTAGTTTCCTGTAGTTTCCATCTGTTGCTAAGAGAAGTTTTCTTGATGCAGCATGAGGACTACACTTATCTCTGGGTGTGAGGGCAAGTATGTAAAAGGAAGACTTTAGAAGGTAGCAATTACAGTTTCCTCACCAAGGTGCATCACTTCAATAGCCCCGAGCAGTTGGCTAAGTTTACAGTACCAGCTACAATTTCTCTCATTGATCAGGTCTTAAGCCTAACTAGAGAGATGTTACCACTAAATGTGTGTGTCACTATTATACCCTTAGGCTTATGACTTTGTGTCTTTGGTTCATAAACACCATAGATATATGCTGTCCTCCTTCTGAAGCGTTTGAAGCACCTCCTCGTACCATAAAAGCTAGTCCTCAGGAAGGATCCATTCAAACCAGTTTCAGTTCAGAAGTCACTGGGCTCTAAAGATAAACAGTTATTAATCTGACATTTAAATCTTATTTGTTTCATAAGTTTTATATGTTTTTAATTCCCTTCCTTCCTTTAAACTCCTTCCAAATATCTTTTGTCTAACTGTTCCATGCCCCCTCTCACTTGATAGCTTCTTTTTCTTTATTATGCTTATATATTCATTACTACATATATTATTATTACATATATGCACAAATATAAATACAATCTTCTGAGTCCATTTTTGTTGCTTATGTACCTATTAATTCAGGGATGACAAATTTGTGTTTGATAATCAATTAGAAGTCTCATACCTGGGAGAAGATAATTCTTCCTCTCTCAGCAGGCATTAATTGCCTGTAGTAGTTTGTCATGGGTACGACTGTGCAAGATTGTTCTCTCTTTTTGAGCTAGCATGTCTATTGATATTGACTCTGCCTTTCCACAAGATGAACAAGAAAACCGACTCCAAACCTTTTGTCTTCTCACCTGCATACATATGCTAACATCAGACAAGCATACATCTGCATACATCAGACATGGTATCTGTTTCTATGCTCACAAACACTCATTATACACACACAAACATATACAAGCACAATATAGTAATAATTATTGCTATTATTATTCATAACAATAAATAATTTAAAAACTGAAAATATATCAAACATTTCAGAAGATAAAGGGTTAAACAAATACTGCATCTTTTGACCAATCTTAGGAAATGAAAAACAGATTTATGATGCAAAGCTATCAAAGCAACTTCCTTTCATGAAAGAAAACAGATAGTAGAGAGTGCATATTGTCATGTAATCACATTTATGTGAAATCCTAGTTTCTATATATTAATCCCTATTTAAAAGGACATAAACATAGGTGAACATATAGGTGTGGAACTAGTGCTGTAAAGGGCACAGAGGGGAGTTCAAACAGGCCATAAAATTTTGCAAGTTGACTGAAATAGTTACTATTTTCTTGTCTTGATAGCTTTGTTCATAATTAACTATGTCAGAATTGACCAAAGTCTACCTAACATTTGTGTGTTTATTACATTTCAATTATTACTCAATAAAGCCTGAAAAAACAATATGTTAGAAAGATAGATATAAGCAAGTAAATGCACTTTGAAACTTTTTAAAGCATAGTATATATTGGTATATTGGTAGAATTTACATCAGATGATTTTGTTGAACATTTCTGTTTTAACTTTAAATTTTCCACTTAACATAAAGATTATAAAGTAATTTGAAATGTGTAATTCAAAGTCCTGCTGCCACAAATGTATGAGTTAGATTTTTATTAAAACAATAAAAAGAGTGAGGTATTAAGCATTAAGTATTTCTCTGCTTCCTCCCAAAAGGGACCCTGTGTGGAACATCTCCACTCACAGAGGCAGTTGGTCTTCCCAGATCTTAACTGCATATCCAGTTATTCAGAAAATAATAGACAAGCTTCTTGCTGAAAAGCAATGGATGCCCTTCACTGGTGGCTTAATAGCAGAATAAAGTGGCTTGAAACTTCATTGTAAATGGGAATCTCTTAGAAACATTTATTAAATATGTAAATTCCTAAGTATTTACCCTAAAGGTTCAACTTCAACAAGTCCAGAAGGAAAGTATGAGCAGTAATAGATGATGGTAATTCTGAAGTAACACTCTGAGATGCAAATTAAAGAATCATTTTATTTGCATTTTTTTAAAGATATATAAGTTCAGGTCAAAACATATACTAAAAAAATAATTAGTTTTCACTGTATAGCCCTTAAATTCTTGTCATGGTTAGAATTTACACCTTCCTGCTCTATTTCCTATTCATGACATTTCACATTAGAAAGGCTATTGTAGTTCAGAACTTATGTTTATACTGAGAGAAAGAAAAGATTCTATCCCTCAACAAAACATATTTACAAAGAACCCAATACAGCAAATGACCAAGCAGTACACTCGATGTTGAGATTAGTCTGTTGTTCCTACAATTACGGCATCCACATGTTCCATCAATATTTTATATAGTCCATGAGTTAATAAGTTAGATATAACACTTCTAACTTCACTTTCAAGATTACATTTCTAGCGTAGATTTAAATTATATCAGTTGAAGACACATTGTTCACAAGAAAAATACAATCTGTGTGTTATCTAAATGTAAAAAGCAGAGTTATGTTTTTTACTTCAATTGATTTTCTCTGAATTACATTTTCCCTCTGACCTGTTTACAATGGAAGGATTACAACAATCTCTGGCTTCATTTTAATTAAAAATCACTTCTATCTCACTTAAACTTTATATGTCCAGAAAGGATGTCTGTGAAGAGAATAGTCAACAAAGCTAACAGTGGGAAGACAGAGAACTTTGCATTGTAGTTACTACAGACAGTACACAGGGACAACTCTGTAAGGATATGAAGTAGCTTCCAGTGACAGGTCAATTTCAGAGAACACCATGAATCACAGTGCTTCCAACTCTTTCACACAAGGTCACAAGGTTCAAAGACATCATGTAGCCTTCTTTGTGCAGTAAGTTCAGACAGTACATCCATCTCTAGCTGACTTCCCTCAGCTTAGAACTAAAGTTACCAGCAGTCTTTTCTATCTCTCTTCAGGTCACCAAGATAGCCACACTCAGAGCCCTGGTTAGTGATTAGATTTCAGAATTGGCATTCTTCACTATAATCAGGACTCAATGTATTAGTTCTATGTCTATCAGTGATTTTCCTGAGAATATGCACATTGGCTTTTTATAGATTACCAGGAGCTGGCAGCACTCAGCCAGTACAATCCAAGAGGTACAGATTGCTCAGTTGACACATGGACCTGAAGCACACATTTTATTCACCTGACCAGAAGTGGATGGTGAATAGAATATTACATACATTAAACTATATGAAGTTTGGAGAGTGAGGCTCAGACATCTATGGACCATAATGGATTCCTAAATCAGCATAAACCATAAAAAGAGTCATCTGCTAGAAGAGATGTACCACACCTAAAAAAAAAATCTCCATTAACTATGTCACTTAATTGAGTTCACTAAATTTTGATGCAACAATTTACTTCTGATTTGGCTTTTGGATGACATTAGCAAAGTTCTTTGGAGGCTTTTAGAGATCTGCTTTGGTATGGCAATGAGACAGGGCTGGGACAAAGCAGATTACCCATAGCTTCCATTGCTATAGAATCTCTAATCAATATGTATGATACCCAAAGATGTATACACAGAGATCCTAATCTAAACTCATTGATGCCAAGAACCAAATGATCACTTATGCAGTTAAGTCAGGAGTCAGGATGGAAAGTCTTAGCTGACTTCATCAATGTGTTGAAGAAACTGATCAACATCACACATACATACTTTTCATTTGTCAAATCTACAGTGAAGGATGATGAGTGTGAAGAGGTAGGGGCTCTGAGGCACACTTTAACATTAGCATACAACCCAAGTTTATTAGAATAAAGCATTTATAAAATTTTATATATTTTGAAAGAGTGGGAATATTCTCTGTAGTCAACAATCTGTGCATTTTTCCATGTTTTCCAGAGCTCTTTATCCATTCACTTGGTTCTGCACTTGTGCCACTATGAAGCATTATTATGCTTCATAAATGCATACAATACATTGATATTATTTTTCTACTTTCACTCCTCTCCCTGTCCTGCTTTGGACCATTCTATGTGCTCAAATAGTCTGTATTCTGTTTTAATGATTGCTTTTAACAGTGCTCTGACTTTCTAATAAATACCAAGATGCAGCAGGAGCCACTTGGCAAAGTACAGAATAGTGAATGATGCTTCTTTGATAGTAGGTTCTGTTTGACCATGACAAAGGTTAACATATACAAATTTGGTGTACATGATTTTTAAAAAGAGGGTGTATACAGAGATCCTAATCTAAACCCATTGGTGTCAAGAACCAAATGATTCATTTCATCCATTTGTTTAGTGTTCGATGACCTTGAACACTACAAGTAATACACTGGTATTATGGTCCTGGCATTGAAAGATTGGACTTGTAGCTTGATGTAAGCTTTCTATGAAATGAAACCGTCAAGTATATGAGAGTCCTGAAGTCTACAGAATGGGGAAAGCATCCGTTTCTAGAAAAACACTATGCCCCATTTTCTCCTAAACATTTACATGTTTTATAAACATTTATTAAGAAAACACATTAAAGTCTTTAAAAAAGAATAGGAACTCTTCGAATCAACTACTAATCATCACAAATAAATGACTTTATTAAAAGATGCATTAGATATTGAATAGAAAACATCAAAGTAAAATTTATATACTAATTTCTGGAACTCATTGCCTCAAAATGCTGTACATGTAAATCCTCAGCTGCTGCCTCATGATGTTTACTCAATGCTACATGGGAAAATCTCTTTAAAGTGACTTGACAGATTAAATGTCCACATTAGTTGTTTCCCTTCTGTACTCTGTTGAGGTCTTCTAAAGGTAGGCTATGATCACAGCACATGTAGAGTTGACATATGCAAGTTGTTTCAGTAGGAGGATATTCTGAATAAGCCAAAACTTTGCAACATCTCAAAATATTGAATCTCCTCTTTTGGTTTCAGATAGGTTTGAAACATAAGAAAGTAAAATGAGAGAACAATATCATCATAGCTATAGAAAAGCTATGAGTAAAGCAGATATCAGAACAGGGAGAGACAATACTATTTTTTGGTAATTATCTTTCCTTTGTGGAATAGGGAGCTAGTGCAGTTGAATGCAGGACCTTGGAAATCCTAGACAAGTGCTTTAAAATTGTGATGCAGCCCATTCTTATCTCTAATTTGGACAACAATTTCTTTACTCTAGCTGTAATATTTCTGTCTGTACTCTAGTTCTTAGAAAAGTAGTCAGGAAAAATACACAATTGTTGAAATGTGAGTTGGTGACATTTAGAGGTTTAGTTATAAAGTTTAAAAATTACAGCAGAAAAGTAGAGGAGATATCAGAGGTTCTTTTTAAAAAACTCAGCACACTTAATCATGAATAGGTAAGAGAAAAAGAATAAAGATAAAGATATCCAAGACTTAAGTGATTCAAGTCTAGGGATAGAAAATGCCAATATAAGAGTGGGGCGGAATGTAGTAATTATTGTATGACAGATTGTAAACTAGAATTCAACCTACATCAAATTCTTAATCAATATGAAAACAGATTCAGTGAATAGATAAGCTGAGGATAATAAGCTTAGAGAGATTGTGCAATGGTGAGGTAAGAAATATGTATTTGGGAGTCTTGTAGATAAACTGAACTGCGCATGGGTATACAAAGGGATGAATGGAAATCCTACAAGCTTTAAGGAGAAACAGCAGGACTGTATGCATAGCCCAGTGGTAGAGGGCTTGTCTAGCATGCACAAATGTTCTGGGTTCCATCCCCAGAACCACAGGAAGAAGAGGAAAGAAAAAAAACTAAGTAAAGAAGCTCTCAGAAAAGAGAAAGTGACCTTCTAAGTAGAGGTTAAAATACATGAATAGAACATACACACTCATGCACAGACAGGTGTATATATACACACACATGAACACACATGTGTACATGCATTAATGTATACATATGCACATGGATGCATACATGGACACACATGCATACATGCACTAACATAACACTTCTTTAAAATATGAGCCTCATTCAGTAAAAGAGCATTAAACTCTTGAAAAATAAAAGTCATATTGTAAATGCTTAAGGATATTTAGAGTATGATTGGAAAATCGTCAAAGGTGCTTGAACTTTAAATTATCCACCATTTCTATTTCACACTAATGTGAAAGAGAAATGAACAAACCTGAAATAACTAGTACAGATTGGGGGTATTCTTAGGGAAACTTCTGCATGTTGGGTTACTTAAATGTAGAGCTCCATGTGTGCTTTGTCCTGTCCCTTTCTCATACTCATGAGGGTTCTTTTCTTCATAATATCAGAAATATTTCAAATGATGAGGTGCCCTACTAGAGTCTGGCTTTCATCATCATCCCTGGATGTCATTGCTTTTCCCTTTCCCCTGCTTCTAGCACTTCCAAAGGTCACAAACCTCATCTCATTACAGGTAGAATCCCATTTGAAATGCACTTCCATAATATCAAGATCATGTTTTGTAACATAGAGGCTTTTCCTTGAAGCATCTACACTAAAAACTATAATGAACTTCTTTCCAGGGAAAACTTTTCCCATTTGGTGGTCTTTCCCTAGCTTCAGAAGTTTCTCAGGGCTTAATGACTTTTTCTTCTGAAGTCTTGAAAATCCATCTCCTAGAGTTTTCTTTTAAAACCTAGGCAAAGGCAAGTCATTTCCCAAGGATAAGAAGAACAAATCCATTGATGATGTGTAATTCATGAAGAGAGTACACCATCTCTGGATTGTGAGCATTAGGTCTCTAGAGTAACTAACTTCAATATGTGACATTTTGTTTTTTAACTAAAAGAAAAATGGCTGTATTTTACCTTGTTTGAAATAAAATTAAATGTTTAAAATGTAGTGAAATATTGGTTAGGGCTGAAGAAAGGTGTTTTACTTTTATAAACATATCAATTATTTAGATTTTATATCTGTTTGCATCTTTAGGAATTTTTGCCGTTTTTCCTTTCAAAGTGGGGAATTGGCATGTCCTTAGCTTCCAGCAGTTTCTCGAAGTTAGGGGCAAAAACTACTGGTTTTCTCTTATGAACAAACCAATGAGGATTCTGTAACTTTAATTAGAAGTTGTAAAAGATGAGTATGAATTGAGGTTTGAGAAGTTCTCTAAAAAGAAATGTACATAAATAACCCTCATCTTTATACATAACACAACATACATTTTCTAGTATACTATAAAACCCCAACTAGAGATTGTCAGATTTTTTTGCCCATTCACTAGAATATGGTTGAACGGGGATTTTTAAGAAGGAATGGTTGTGGACAGATGGATTATGGGGCAGTGACAAGCCACACTTCAGAGTTGCTAGGCAGACACATGCTCCTTGGGGCTTCCCTGAGGATTCATATTTGGCATTCTGTTTCTTGTATTCTCCAAATGAAGCCCAGGACTTTAGGGTTCATGCCTAGGTTTCTAATTCTTTTGATAATCATTTTCATGTATCTTTGTATTTTTCTCATATAGAAAAATTAGAGTGTAATGGATTAGACTTTAAAATGTGGAAGCAGAACTTAAACTTTGACACTTCAGATTACTCGACTATCTTCACATAAGGACACCAATATCAGGAGTTAGGGAAGGAATTGAGATGCCAAGGCATTGAGTACCAATTCAAAGACAAAATTATAAAACACAAAAGGAGACTGGATAGAGCTCAAGAGATCAGAGCTGTTACTACAGAGAAAATAACAAAGCTTTGGCTCTTTGTAAATGTGCTCAGTGCTTACAATGTGGGAACATAACTAGCTTTGATGGTCAGAAGTAAACAGTTCTCAGCATAGGAGACTTCAGAGCAGAAGAAATAGCAGCTTTTCATTGTGCTTTGAGAAGGATCCTTGCATTTCAGGTACCCTGTGAAACACTTTGTAGATATTATCTAATTTAATCACAATAAATCTTTGCTTCTAATGTGAGTGTAATTATTACATGTTACACTCCCACAGATACAGCTTAGGAAAAGAAAGCACTTATCCTCGGTGGTAATTATGTAAAACAAACCCTGGAAAAATTTCTATTCAGAACTTTAGAGGATACCTTTGAGCTGAAAGTATGCTCTGAGGACCAAAAGGAAATCCAGGTGTAAATAAAACAGAGCATCTTTAGGGAAGAAAATATCTTCACAGGAGCCCAAATCTAACTCTATTGTCCATTTGTTGTGTGTTGACCTCCCACCAATCAGTGAACCATTTGTTTAATTTTTTTATTGAATCTCATTTCCTGATGTTTTAACTAGGCTACATCATCATGCATATGTGAAGAAGCCCAGTGTCTAAACATCTGAGTGAGTTTGTATGGCTCATTGTGAAATGGTTTACTTAGCAGAACTGCAGAGAGAGTTCTCCACCTATCATATATGGTTGTGTTATAATGCATCCCTCAACATTGGTCAGCCTCTTGCTTACCATAAATTTCCATTTTCTGCCTTGTTACCCACCTAGTCTTTACCAACTACTCCTTCCTTGCTCTCATTTTTGAAGGACTAGCTCATCACAAATAAAAGTAAAACAAACGTTTTAAATAAGGATTCAGCAGATTTCCTTCACCTGTATTGTGTACCCTGAGTTTATTATAGACTGTGTACACAGCCATATCGCAGCATAGATGGTAAAAACATAACTTTCTCTATAACTTCTCCATGGTTAAAATCTAATAAGAATATTTGCTGTGGGTTCATTTTTTTCAGAAGAAGCAAAATAACTACATCTGAGCACACAGCTTCATCAACAAAGCAATATTACTCCAGTCTATCTGCAATTAACCTGTGGTTTCAAAATATTTCCAATTTAAAAAAATCAAACAACCAAAATAATTTTAAAATCACCTCCATTTTAAAATTCTCTCTGATCTAGACTTTTTGATTAAGCATGTATATATATTTCTTATCTCCCAGATTCTCTTCTCTCACAACTCCCTTATCACCGTACAGTGCATTAGTCAAATCAGACTACCATTGAAAAAATCATAGACTGAATGTTCTTTTCAACAAAGATTTATATTTCACTTTGGGTTAGGAGTTTTTTGTATTTTACATTTTCTTTGACAGTTGTGTCAATGTTTTCTATGGTATCTTCTGTACCTGAGATTCTCTCTTCTATTTCTTGTATTCTATTAGTGATGCTTGCATACATGACTCCTAGATTTTCTATCTCCTGGGTAGTCTCCTTTTGTGATTTCTTTGTTTCTACTTCCATTTTTATGTTCTAGATTGTTTTGTTCAATTCCTTCACCTGTTTGGTTGTGTTTTCTTGTAACTCTTTAAGGGATTTTTGTGTCTCCTTTTTAAGGGCTTCTAACTGTTTACCTGTGTTCTCCTGTATCTCTTTGAGGGAGCTATTTATGTCCTTCTTAAAGTCTTCTATCATCATCATGAGAAGTGATTTTAAATCTGGATCTTGCTTTTCTGATGTCATGTGGTATTCAGGACTTGCTATGGTGGGAGAACTAGGTTCTGATGATGCCAAGTAACCTTGGTTTCTGTTGCTTATGTTCTTTTGCTTGTCTTTCCACATCTGGTTATCTCTAGTGCTACCTGTACTTACTGTCTCTGACTGGAGCCCATCTCTACTGTTGTCTTGGTTGTATCAGAACTCCTCAGAGTCCAGATGTCTCTGTGATCCTGTGTTCCTGAGATCCTGGTTGTGATAGCTCCTGGGAGTCAGGCTGCTTCGGGGATACTGAAATCCTGATGTGCCCAAGCTCCTGAGATCCTGTGATCCTATTATCTTACATTTCTGAGCGTGTTAGAACTCTTGGGAGTCTAGCCTCCTCTGTGTTTTGGGGGATTTGGTGCAGAGCTGGTTCACTAGGACTGCTCCGAGCAGTAGCAAATTGGAGTCCTCTAAGTCATGGATCAAGTGTCTTCTGACTGAATGCCTGTGAAGGACCTTGTGTGGTTTTAGAGACAGAAAGAAGGGGAGGGAGAAGGAGAGAAAAGAAAAGAGTAAAGAAGAAACACAAGGGGAGAAAAGAACAGGGGCAGGGGGAGATGAAAAAGGGGACAAGAGGTTGAGTGAGAAAAATTATTAGATCTCAATTCTTATCTCTCCTCCTGTTTATATGGTACTAACCCCATTCTAGGCAGATCCCATACCATTTCATCCAAACTAAATAACCTCTAAAATCCACGCTGGAGTTTCAAGTTTGAGTATACATATTTGTTGGGAATACACATTCAGTCTTTAAACCATAACTATCTTCTTTCTGTACCACTTTGTCTGCATCCTTTCCTCTTCTTTTACTTAATTACTGCTAGCTATGAGTATATGTAAAAGCTATACTTGCTATACTAATTTCAATCTGTTAAAGAGAATGAAAAGTGTGGGTCAGCCGGGCAGTGGCGTCTCACACCTTTAATCCCAGCACTTGGGAGGCAGAGGCAGGTGGATTTCTGAGTTCAAGGCCAGCCTGGTCTACAGAGTGAGTTCCAGGACAGCCAGGACTACACAGAGAAACCCTGTCTCAAAAGACCAAAAAAAAAAAAAAAGTATGGGTATTCATTTACTCTACAAGATTCACCAAAGAATTTCCACCTGTGAAGGTCTGTTATGTGTAGTTTCTTCTCAGGAATTTATTCTAATCAATAGCAAACCCTGTCAATATTATGGAAAGAAAAAGAAAGAAGGACTAAGTTTTCAGGGAATTTAAGTTAACACAAATTCTCTATTCAGTAATCTATAATCCTTAATTTGACAAATTTTAGTGCTTTACATTTTGTTCAGAAGATCATGGAATTATCGCCACCAATGAAAAACACAGAATGACTTTATGGCATGTAAGATATAGTTAAAACTCATTCCACTGCATACAGATAAACAGTTCAATTACTCATTTGCTTAAAAGATTCAGTTTTTCCTCTTTGATGTTCTTGGCATTCTCATTAAAATTCTATATCTGTATGGGCTTATTTATAGAATTTTAATTTTAATCTAGAGATATATAATAATAGGATAAAAATAAAATGATGGACAATGTACTCAATTGTTATAGAAACACAAGAAAATGAACACAGATTCCTACCTTATCAGCAATGACAATTTCTATCCAAACACACAGGAGATTTTTTTAGTTACTTAGAGTCTTAATTTCTCTCAGTGTTGTTGGGGAATTTTTAATATACATGTCTGTTTTTATCATCTTTGATACAATTTTAAATAGGTGTCTTATTAATCAGTGTCTCTGTGTGTGACTGCATAAGGGTATCTTGGTTCATGGCTAGGCATTGGCCTGGAATCCTGAGACTCCAAGGGAGAAACGGCAGGTTTTCGGCCATGTCCCCAGAACCCAGGGTCCTGACATGCAGTCTAGTCTCCATAGACTTACATTGTTCAGTCACGTAGGCCATTACAGCTCCTCCCAAAGAACACAGGTAGAGGGCATGACTACAGGCCCTAGAGAGATTTACATACTAATGAGGGCCAGAGGGCAGAGCCAATTAAACATTCTTCCCCAGACCCTCCCCCTTTCTCCCTCCCTATTTAACTCAGGTCTGCCCTGAGTTTTGGGAGGGTGGGGAGGTACATCCAGATTCATCTACCATCCTCCATGAAAATAAAACCCTTTTTGGAACCATGGACATTCTTGTGTCTTTGGAGCCTGCCATCATCAAAGCTTCCAGCCTTTAGAACTCCAGAATTTTCTCCTGTATGTGGGACCTGCTGGCATGGAAAGCCTCTGGGACACCTCTGCGGCCTATTTTTCCACATCTCTGTTGTCCATTGTTGGTGTGAAGGAATATAACAGTATTACATGTTGATTTTATGTTAATAGGATTTAAATTTACTAAAAATTTGATTTATCCTCCAGATATTTTTAGAAAATAAACCCATTTGAGTACTTAACGAGTGTGTGTGTGTGTGTGTGTGTGTGTGTGTGTGTGTGTGTGTGTTTCTTCAGAACAAGGAATCCAGAAGAGGACATCAGGTCTCTTGGAACTGAAGCTACAGATGGTTGTGAGCTGTCCTGTAGGTGGGTGGAAACCAAGTGGGTCCTCTGCAAGATTGACAAGTGTTTTAAACCACCTAGCCATCTTTTCCAGTCCTTCCTCCTGACATTTAACATAAATATTAACCCAGGTCCTGGATCCAGGTGAAAAGACCTGTGTCTCCACAGCCCATTTCTCTCATGTAAACTGAAGCTGCTTTAGTCTCCCTCTCCTTGTCCAGGCTCAGCACCCCTTGATATTTTTGGCTGGCAGGTTTTTTACCTCTTTTTATATTCATCATGCATGTGCACTGGAAACGTTACATTTCCTTGTATGCTGAAACATCATACAATCATGTGAGTTCAGCCACTGTATGCTTCACTTCCATAATTTATCACTTTCCCACATGCATAGAACTAAAATATAGGTTTTCTTTTGTGACTGTCAAAAGCCAAGATGACATCTACCATTAATCTAAAATTAATGAATTTTAATTTATTTTGATGATTGTCAGTCAATGCCTCTCTTCAAAGTAACAAAACAGTAATGCTGGATACAATAGAAAAAGATTTCAGTCCGTATCCTTTCTATGCTGCTGGAAGTGTACAGCAGTCAGTATATGAATTCTCACTGTAAAATTATTTCAACTTATCTTTGTATTAAATTTTCATACAAAAATAGTTTAAAAAGTAAATGTCTTTCATAAATCTAGTTTGAATGACCCAACATCTTCTTGGACCATTCACAAAAGACTCAGGATTCTACACATTCTACCAAACATTATTCTAACACACTAGTTGCAAGCAAAAAGAAACTCAGAAAATTAACCAGGGCTGTAAACACTGACAGTCTTTGGAAATCAGGTGTTCAAGAGACAAGCAAAGGCTCTGGTCTTCTGGGCAGCTGGCTTTTGGAGGACATGAGTGTTACCGGCAGCCTAACTGAGAACACAGGAACAGTATCTCTTTATGCTCCAAGACAGGCTGTCTAAAATGACTTTGCATATGTTCATTACACCTACAGAAACCTGAGCACTTCACACCTTGGCAAAGGTATCGGGTGCAAAGCTGTCTCAGAATCTAATTTTCATTCTGACAGAAACATGAGAAGGGAAACCGCTGCACAGCAGAGGAGAGAACAGGCTTTGCAAAGGGTGGTTTTCTGCAATCATGTCTGAAGGGAATTCAAGAAATAGCATGCATGGAAGAGCACTACTTTGTGCTAGGTTTAATGCAAACTATTTCACCAGATAATGGCAGATGCAAGCTTCAAATCACCCACATTAAGAACCCTTCCATTAACAAGTGTCTCCCTGAGACTCAGATCTAACTTGTTTACTGAGCACTTCACAAAGTATTTGTGAATATACTCACAAACACTGTATTTGTTGATTATAAAAATAGTCAATCTTCTAGGATTTTAGTTTTGAGGATTTCTAACACATGTTACAGAATGTACTAGAAAACCTATGAAGAAGTCTGCTTGAACTGTGAAAATTCATAGGCAAATTCATAGACAAATTTAAAAAATGTGAAAATTCATAGACAAATTAAAAAATGAAATGAGGAAAGGAAAACTAAGATACTTTCCTTAAAATGCCACATTTGAGGGAAAGGTTCCCCTTTGCAGACCACTTGCTTTAGATTCAGGAGCTAGAGACATGAAGTTATGATTTTTGGAAATCTTTGATTTCTCAGATGCTGGCTTCATTAAGATTTACCCTTGTAATTGAATCACTGGCTGTTAAATATGGTTATCATATTATTCAATTGAATGATGATTAACAAACGTGTAAACCAGTAAATACGTATGTAATTAAAGCAAGTAAGATAAACTCTCATCGCAGTGTACAGTAGAAGATGAATGTTTGGTATACGATACCTCCAACTCACTTGCATATTGGGAGTTTTCTAAGAAAAAGTTTTAAAAGCACAAGGAGTTTTGAGAGGTCAGGAGGAATAAACTACACAAATTCCCTGCATGAGACTTGGAACCATAAGAGCCCTTCCACAAAGATATAAAGATAATCACATAAGCTGTGAATTGTCTTGTGTTTGTCTGTGAACTTAATCATTTAAAACAGGCTTTGCTATGATAGAAAAAGAATAAAAATAATGAATGTTGGCTATTTAAAAGAATCACTGTCTGGGCATTTTCAGAACCCCACACTATTGATGATTTGCCAGGATGGTGATAATAAAAGATTCTGAGATTGAGCTGACAGTGAGGAAGAAAGTCCCATTTAATTCTCAGTAGCTTCCCAGAAGCCCTTCAAGTGTGGAATGACAACAGCACACTGCATTGCAGCTGGCAGGGAAAGGAGATCTTCTATGTGGGTGAAGAAGGGACAGCATGGTGGGCAGCTGTGACATCTGTTAATCTACTTTGAACTGGGATTTAAAGGTGATGAAACTTATCTTAGTGATTATATAAATATTCCCTCTCTTACCTCCACTCAGTCACTATTCATCTCCTTGCTTAGGGTCATCATCTTGTTGATTTACATGATTTTCACTTCTTTCGTTCTTGAGACATAAATATGTATTTCAAGAATGATATTTTTAAAAGACTTTTTAACTTAATCATGTATATGTGTGATTATGCATGGGGCCATGCACATGAATCTAGGTACCCGTGGAGGCCAGAGGATGATGGCCTCCCTGGAGCTTGAGTTACAGCTGTGGAGACCTACCTAACTTAGGTGCAAAGAAAGTAACTGAAATCCTCGACAAGAGCAGTAAGCACTCTGACTGCTGAGCTGTCCCCACTACACTTCCCTTATATTCTGTCTTTTCTCAGGAGTGATGTTCCTCATGCTCTAGTCCTTGTAGTGAGACACTTTACTGTGTTGCTGGTGAGATGCACTCAGTTCGTTTCTCTCACTGCTTACTCCTGTTTCAGTTGACACATCTCATCTCATCATTTCGTTTAACCTCTTTTTATCCATCTTATTATAAACTGAGATTAGGACACTTCCATTCTTCTGAAATTCTTTGAAGTTCACATTATTTTGTTGTTGGGAATTGTGTTAAGGTACCACCTAGGGTACATGTTTATTAATATCTGTTTAGTACGTATACAAATTATATATATATATATATATATAGATAGATAGATAGATAGATAGATAGATATAGATATAGATATAGATATAGATATAGATATAGATATAGATATAGATATAGATATAGATATAGATATAGATATAGATATATAAATTTAAAGTTGTTGGGAGTGCCTGATCTCCTATATTAAACATTCTACAAGGCTGATGGACTGATTTGAATATTACTTGTAGTGAAGAGTTGGAATGTTCCAATGTCTTGGCAAATTACATTGGGCTATCTTAGTTCCCCTATCCCCTATAGCCATTTACAGCCTAACCCTGTGTATAACTTAACATCCTTAGGACTTACAGGGTAAACCTTTTAGAATGTACTGACTATCCTCCACTAAACCAAAAGTAATAATGCCATCAGATAACGTCTTAGCTTATAGCTGACTTCACCACTTGCCCTCATCTGTCTACATAATGTTTCTACCAATGTATTTGAAAAATGTCTTTTTTATGATTTTTTATGTTCAGCTACTAATTTTGCACAGAATGGACCCTGATAGGAGTAATGACTGGCTATTTTTGTTTACCTTCGTTTCTAGCTCCATTGTCTCGAACTGTTTCAGGAGGGAAGCTTAATAAGTGATGCCCTTATATCCAAAATTTTCAGTCATCTTTGCTTGCCAGTTTTTCTCTCCCACTTTTCAGGAGATTTTAGAGTAAATGAATGTCGAATGTTATCACATTTGCTACAATATTGGCTACAATGGCTATTGTTATATTTCCCTATTTCCCTTTCATTTGTTCATGTCAATTTTATTTACCTAATACTTCGATGGTAACACTGACTTGCATTTCTGATATTTTTGGTAATTGCTGGACTCAGTTAGTGAATTTGAGGTTTAATTGCTTTTGTAATTGTGTTACAGAGCAAGTCAAGCCTCTGATTCAGTTTTCTTCTACTATCTTTCTGTCTTTCTTTCTGTCTTTCATTCTTCATTTTTACACTGTGTTATCCACAGTAAGTTTTATATAAATGTTATTATGGGTTCAGAAAATACTTATTGTATGTTGATCTAATTTTTACCACAAATTATTTAACTATGTTTGCATTAGAACAAACCAAAGTTACAGTTTTCTCGTAAGGGCTTTTTAAATCACAAGTTCAATTTCTTTAATAGCAATGTGATTATTGTGCTTATTGTTGTTACCAAGTTTCTCTGAGTTGAGTCTTTCATTTATAACTATTTAAAACTTTTGTAAGCCTACTTTTGCATTTTCAATAGTGACACTATCTCAAATGATACATCTTTTTGAATTTTTGCTAGTATTATGCTTTGCCTTTAAAAAGTCTTTTTCTGTCTCATATTTTCTAAAAATTTAGTTCATTCTTCAAATTTCCTTGCTTTATTCATTCACATCATCAAGCTGCTGAGGAACTGGTGAGGAAGGCAGATGTTCAATGAGAACACTGGGCAGGAAGTATTCTCATCTGATGGCTTCCATTACCTCCCAGCAGGCTACTGGTGATGTGAATCCAGGTTTTCCTACTTAAGCATAAAGAACTTCATAGTATTTTAAATTCAGCAAGGAAAACAGACAGGGACAATAGTACAGAAAATGGTATGTAATTGCCATAATGGAAAAGAGGTGTGGGAAGCTGGATTCATCAAGAACATTTACTTCAGTAAACTACCAAATGCCTTCCAGAACATTCGTGTATCAGTGGATAAAAGTTCATCGTAAGTGCATAATCTCTAACCCATATAAACACTCACAGACCAAAGCATGAGAAACAGGAACAAAGTTAGTTTATACAGGCCTGTGTTTGGCAGGATTTGATGGTGTCATAGGTTCTGTATCTCAGGAATTATACCAGAAAGGTGCCTGAGAAAATTAAAGCTGGTGTGACCAACATCTGAGGAGGGGGATGGAAGGAAGAAGGGATAGATTTCTATAGAATACAGTTGTTACAAGATTGCAGTAGATATTTGAGCTAAGCTTACAGAGAACTTGGATTGGAATGCCCTTCACTTCTACTCTATGTTATCTAGGAAGGCTAGATGAAGAGTGAATAATAAAAATATGATACATATAACATGGAAATGTCTTTATTGCTCTTTATTAATGAGTTGAGGACACTTCTAGTATTTTACTTTGAGACCTTGGTCTATAAATGATTTTTTAATTAATTGCAAAGTTAGCAAGTTCACATGAATCACAGTAATATTTGATGAAGATTTATAATAACAGAAGTGTTGCTATGCACTAGTTATTGCCCAGGTGGTAAGATATCCTCATTGTATCCGTATTATAAATATTTCTCTTTACATTCTGATGTATTGTATATGCTTTATTGCTAGGTGTGCCAATCTCCACTATTTTTAAATATTGCATCTCTACTCTTCCTGGGAAACAACATTAGTATTGTTGTTTCTTCACAGAATTATCAGATGACTATTCTTGATTCTGTGGTTTCCTAATGCTGTTTATTTGGTACTGATTGCATTGTTGCTAAGATCCTGCATCGATTACCAGACTAATGATGAACATTACTAGTGATTCCTCCAAGGGCTGTTACTATGCTGCATTGATGATGATGGGAAATGCAGATCTTACCTGAACCACACAGGACAATCTGATGTCAGTTTTGCTGTGAGAGGTGGCTGTCTTCAGCAAGAGCAGTCACCATGGAACAAAGGACTAAGGGAGCATGGATCTGAAACACATAGGGTACAGAATCCATTAGACCTGTGTCAAAAGTAGCATAACTGAGTCAAACACATTTTATTGTTAGATACTTGAGAAACTTTTAGATTGAATTCTGAAGTGTCTCTTGAACATTACAAACATTTTAGCAGGAAGAATAATGGTAATTACAAAACAATCTGACCAATGGCCTAATCCTAGAGATTGAGCATTTATTAGTTGCCTGTAGTTCTTTGCTTAAGATAGAGACCCTATGACCCTCAGAAGACTCAAGATACAATCCACAGACCACATGAAGCTCAAGAAGAAGGATGATCAAAGTGTGGGTGCTCTAGTCCTTTTTAGAAAGGGGAACAAAATACTCACAGAAGCAAGTACAGAGACAAAGTGTGGAACACAGACTTAAGGAAAGGTCATCCAGAGACTGGCCTACCTGGGGATCCATCCCATATACAGTCACCAAACACAGATACTATTATCCGCCAACCAAAGAGTACACATGGAGATACCTATGGCTCCAGCTGCATATGTAGCAGAGGATGGCCTTGTCAGCATCAATTGGAGGAGAGGCCTTTGGTCCTGTGAAGGCTGGATTCCCTAGTGAAAGGGAATGCAAGGGTGGGAGGCAGGAGTGGGTGGGTGGGTGGGTGGGAACCACTCTCATAGAAGCAGGGTGAGGGAGGATGTGATAGGGGTTTTCAAGGTGGGAGGAATTGGGAAAGGGGATAATATTTTATATGTAAACAAAGAAAATGTCCAATAAAAAAAAAGAAGATAGAGACCTGTGCTCTTTCCCCTGTCCATTGTGACATATCTGTTATTGCTGCTCTTGTTTACGTTGTCATGTTGGTGAGAGTTCTCGGGTGTACCTTCTGATATTACTAGAAGACTGTCTCATAGCCAAGTCCATGATTTTCTGAATCTTACAAGCTTTCTGACCCCTCTTCTGCAATATCTTTTGTGCCTTGGATGCAGAAATTATTTTGTACATGTATCCATTGGGACAAGGCTACACACCTCTGTTATTTTGATTTGTTTTCCATGAGGGTCTCTATCTGTTGAAAAGAGAAGTTTCCTTGATGAGTGGAGAGGACCACACTTATCTATGGTGATTAGCCTCAATAGTTAGAATGTAGTTAAAACTTTTGTTCCTTTGGTAAATCTCTCCTCCAAGGTCCATTACTTCATTAGCCTTGGGAAGTTGGCTAGGTTTTCAGTACTAGGTAAGGTGTCTTTCTTGTTGAGCAGATCTTAAGTCCAATTTGTTAGTTACCTCCAATGTATATGTGCCATTATTTCACCCTTAGCATTCTCATGCTATGCTAGTTGTTGATATGGTTTATAGACATCATAGCTAGGTAGCACTGTTGGTTGCTTTCCTTCTTTGAATGCTTTCATGGCACCTTCTGTTATCATCAAAGGTTTTCCTCAGAGAGGATAGATTCAGTTCCATTACAGACCATGGGTTTGTAGGTCCTATGTCTAAAAACACATGGTCTACAACAATAGGGACTTACCTTCAAATTCTAGGAGAAAGTCAAAGAAATACCAACAGGCTGTAATTTGGGGGAGTTTCTTGAGCACATTGACCAAAAATTCAAAAGAGGATTTCTCATGCCTGATGTTAGGGCTTTGTTAGATGGTATCTGGCTCATGGAGGTAGCATTGTTAGGTGAGATAGAAAAGTTTTATTTAAACTATGTGTGTATAATTATATACAGGCTATTGGTGTTTTCAGATCAATAGTTAGTAGTATGATTCCTGAGACTTTTTCAGAAATACACTCTGTTATTTTGTCTTCCTCCCTTCTTCCTTCCATATTTAACTCCCCCTCCATCTCTAATTAGAGGCATCCCTCATTTTTCCCATTGACCTCTTTCAGATCACTTGCACTTCACTATTGCCGTCAAGTTTTAAAACCAACTCTGTGGTTTTACATGGGAGCAGCTAGTGAGAATGAGACTTTCCAAAAGACTTCAAAGTGCCCAGGAATTTAGAGGGGTGAAGGACTGGATATTTGATATTTTTAGAACACATCATACTACCATGATATCAGAGGAGACCTGATGTAGCAAAATGGTAACTAACAAAATTAATGTGTGATACATCCTGTATCTGGGATCTTTATGAACCCCACAATACTGCATTCACAGCTCAGAGAAGCAGCTGCCTCTGACTATGTGCTTCATTAGTTAACATCTCAAAATGAATACACTGTATAGTGATACAATGATGCTTCCAAAAGTAAGTAGTAAGAAGGAGTTTTTGGTCTTGCAAGCCTATTTGGATCTGGCATGTAATTTCTGTCTCCATCGTTCTCCTATGTCTGTCCTTATCCATTGAACTGGCTTCCAAGAGCTTTGTATCTAAGCCATCATGCTAGTCTCCCCTTGGAATTGTTTTCTTTTTATTGTTCTTTCCACCAAATAAATTGTGATTTCTTTAGAATGTATTCATCTAACAATGTTTAGTTAGTTTTATATGACACCGATTAAGTAGTAAATCATGATGTTCGAATTGGTGAAGCATGATACATTTTCTATTCTTCAATCAGGACATGTTTATTGAGCAAATCACTATTTGATATCATTCCCTCTATAAAGTTCAATCAATGTGTTTATAAGCTAACACTTGCATATCAGTAACTTTTAGAGATAATGTTTTAGTAATGTTCTAGAAAGCACTGAGGACAAGGTGCATCTATTAGCATGATGACACAATTTCTCTGTACTGAATGATTTGCAAATACACAAATTTGTTTTCACCAAATATTCTATTGGCACAACCTATACAATACCATAAAGAAAATTCAACCCCTGTATAACTGCTATTCCTGTAGAAAAAAAATTTGCAGTACTGTTAATAGCAAGGATCAGGAAGTTATAAGCCCCCAGGTGACACGACTAGAAATCTTATATAAAGATTGCCATAAAAGATTTCAGTTTATTTAACAGAAAAGTTCTCTGACTCTATCTCTTTTCTGTTTGTTTTCAATTTTAACAATTAATGTGGCACAAGAAAATCTTTATGCTAATATTATCGCTTTTTGGTTGAACACTGAAACTATTATCTGAATTTATGAATAATTCATTCCTTGTTGAAAATTTAGCTATATCATTTTTACTGGATATGATGAAACTTTGAAGTGCAATTTAAGTTGAAAGAATTTCAGATTGTAGAGCATTTCCATAAAATAACCATCAAAATATGCTGTGCTAGCAAAATTACCTAGCTCTCAAGTTTTACTCTTTTCCTGAAGGCTCATGATAATCTAAGTTCAATTGTATTCATTGTATACTGAACTGTCACACTGTGCTGTAAGTTCTTTTGCTTTTAAATATCTGTGATGGCATGAACCTTCTTTCTAGCTGCAGATTGTGACATCATCATTTTGAATAGTTGTTTTCCAAGACTTACAACTATTACCATGGTGAATCTCAGCTTGTAAATTTTAAACATAAAGATCCACTTTGCCCTAAAAATTAAGCTGGAGAAATTGTGGAGACAGAGGGTAAACTCAGAATTTAAGTTTTCCATGAAAGAAATGAACTGTCCTTCTTCTGGTGATGATCTAAGGCAGGATTGTGAAACATCAGCATGTGGACTGCATGGAGTTGAGATTAACTGGGAATGAGCACAGTGCAGACTTCTAAATGCGCATGAACCATTAAGAGATTGACTTCTGATTTACTATTTTGTAACCCAATTGTGGCTCTCAAGCATAACTTTTGTATATGATACGTGTGAAAGTTGATAATAAAGTTCAAAGTACCATAAATAGAATCACATGAGACCCTCAACTAGGAGATTGTTTCAATTGTTTTAACTGATGTTACAAGACCCAGACCACATGTAGGCAATACCCACTGGGAGCAGCCATAATTAAAAGGGTGAAGCAGAATGAATACTTCTGCTCCAGTTATTGCTGATTTCATCACTAATATCAGAATCTGGGTTTCTATTGTTCACTGAGGACCTATGGCTCTCCAGGCATCTTCTAGCATCATGGAACCTGGTTGAAACTGTTGAAGAACCCAACCCTAAAGATTAAGCAAACTCTACTCTCTCAACTAAACAGAAATTGACTTGTTTTGTCCTCAGAGGGGTTTACTTGTGTGCATTACATGAACATTTTGAAAAGAATCTGTCAAGGCATTGGTATTATGAAATTTGGGTTGTTCCTAGTCTTACTGATTCATCTTCCAAGTTTTCTCTCTTCATGTTTTCCTCTTTATTAACATCAAAATACTTGAAGATAATTAAAGATTTTTCCTTTGTTTTATACAAAACATTTAATAGACTCTTAGGCAATTCAGAAGCTCTATAAACTCCAGATCGCTCCATAAACACATACAACTTTCTATTTTTGTATTTCTGGAAATTCTTCAACAATTATTATATATTCACACACACACATACACACATATATATGTGTGTGTATATATATATACATATATATAAAATATGAATGTGTTTATGAATAGTGGGAAAGGAAAAAGAAAAGAAGGGAAAAAGAAAGTAGAAAGGAAAAAGAAAAGAGATGAGGGAAGGCAGGAATGAAGTAGAGGAAAGGGAGGGAGGAGGGAGGGAGGGAGGGAGGGAAAGAGGGATATGGAGGGAAGGAGGGAGGGAAGTGATACCAGTCAAAGAACAACACTGAAGGTCTGGATATTGAAGCACTGACAAATTAGAGAGACAGAATGTTGTAGCGGTAACAATCATGGCTGGATTCAAATTCTAATTTAACCTACACGCTAGCTTTGGGACTTGAAGTAAATCATTGAAGTTTGCTATGCCTCTGTTCCTCGTCTGTGAAATTGGAATGCTAAGAATAGCATCCTGTTCATGGGCTGTTACAGATCTTAAGGAAGACAGTGTACAAAGTGTTTTGAAAAGATTCCTGAGTCAAGGGAAAGTGTAAGAACTTATTAAGTGTATTCAATTTGCAAGTCATACCAGGGTAGCTAGAAATTCTTGAGCTCAGAGAGGATACAAATTACATGATTGGAATAAAATTCTTACCAACATTCCATAGTTTAATTATATTCATTACATAACTGGGTAACATCACAAATATACATATGTGCACACATGTGCATATATGTGCACACACAATCTTGTAAATTCTTTACTGAATCACAACCTAACTAGTTGGTTTGATATTTGCATTTCTATAAAGTCTCAGCCCCATTGGGATAGAAGAGAGTACCTTCATGGTAAAATTCAGACCAGGACTTAAGGAAAAGAAAATGTTAAAACAGTATTTCATTTAAATGTTCCAGTTTCCAAATCAAGGTCTAGGTGCAGAGAAAACAGACTTGGGAACAACTGACTCATTCATGGCCTTACATGTTCAGAAGCATGAGATGTGGGAAATGACTGAGATTCTATATATTACTCCTTGGCTTCTATGTGCCCTAGGGGTTCTATGTGACAGATTTATATGCCACCATAGAGCAGTTTGCTTTCAGAATATCATCATAGACCCAGTCTGCACTTTCTAGGCTGTAGCAGAAGGAAGACTTCAATATGATCTTTTATCCCCTGAGCAATAGAATTTTTTTCTCTTTCTTGAAATGATCACCCTTGCTTTTATTTACAATCCAGTCTCACCAAAAATTTTGCTGTTATCCCTTTATAAATAAAGTACCAGAAGGAGCTCTGCAGTTACCACCTATTTTGTACTCTTAGGTATAAAGGCAAATGATAGGTGAGGTAGGAGAAGTATTTCATCAGAACGAACAGACAGGTCACTGAAGGAATAAGAAGTAATGATCTTTTACATTTAGCTTTGTGTAGCTGTTTTTATTAAAGCAGAATTTCCATTTATCTGAGATGCTGGTTTCAAGACAAAAGGGCAGACTTGTGTGATGCTTCCATTGTTGGCTTTCTGGCAGGTCATTCTTTCTCTTAAGAAACAGGGGAGATGGGCATGCATGGATGGTCCTTAGCCTCATGCTTTGGGCATAGCACTGTGCTTTTCTCTCAGAGATCGTTTACAATCCAGGTGTTGCCTTCTTTATATTCCCTTCACATCCCTCCCTTTTTGTCTACTTCAGGTCTTTTAAATTCAGTTTCAAGAAAAGTGCTGCACATGGAATCCAGTTCCCTTATCATTTCCCAGAAAGAATTGTGCACAGTATTTATTTCCCTTATGTTGCAGTTTAAAATCCACTGGAAACTGTGTTGAATGCTATCACACTAACTCTCATCTTTCTGCCCAGATATGCAAACTCACATCTCAAAGAATTAATGTGAAGTTGTACAGTTGATCATCTTCTTCACAGACCATCAGAGTTTAAACTTCTAAAACCAATGAAGTATTGCCTTACATGCTGCCTGCTCCCAGGGATAAGTGATAAATAGAATTTGATATTACAGTGAAGTACAGGTTGTGCCTAATTCACTATTATATCCATTATTAGAAGAAATAACTACAAAAGTAACAATTGATCATAGGGATGTGTTTACAATGGTTTGTTTGTAGGAGTCCCTCGTAGTCACTTAACACACGAGGGCTGAACAAGTGCTGGTGAATTCAAGTACTCTGCATTCTCAAAGTAGTGGGCCAATTAAAATGTTTAATATAAGTGTGCCATTAAAGTTTTTCATCATTTTTAAATTTTCCATCTCTAAAAGTGAACATTTTAGTAGAATTTAAAAGCTCATCTCTTTGAAAGGAAAATTCAAGCATATTTTTAATACTTTTATAATGTGTTACCATTAAGTTTATTAAGGTGGGGAGGATCTGGGAGAAGTGGAGTGATGAAAGACTGTGATCAAAATATATTATATGAAAAATTGCTTTAACTAAATTAATATACATATTTAAAATCAAGCAAAGTTGAGCTACCATTTTCAGCAACAGGAAACTTTCTCTATAGAGGGAAAAGAAGGTCAAATTGTCATAATCTATAGTTTTCCATTATTTTAAAAGATATTTAGGTGGCCCTAGTAGTAGGGGGCCTATGATCTCAGCTGCTGGGGCTAGGAGACTGCCAATTCCAGGTATACCTGGGCACATTAGCCAGAATTTTATATCATATTAATCAGGGAAAAGGGGTTAGTTAGTGAATACAGCTTCAAAGAGTACTACTTGCATATATATATATATATATATATATATATATATGTATGTATGTGTGTGTATGCGCATATATTTGTGTGCAGGCAAACATATACATAACATACATATGTTTTATATGAATGTACATATATTTGATTTGAACTGTGAGTACTTTTCATTACAATAAAATATACTAAATTAAAAATTGATGAAGATGTGTGTGTGTGTGTGTGTGTGTATGTATGAAGGTACATGTGTACACATGAACATATTCTACATGAAACCAACAGGTGTTCAATGAGGCCAAAAAAGACTTGATTTCCTGGAGCTGGAGTTCCAAGGGTTTGTGAGCTCCCTAATGTGGATGCTGAGAACTGTTCTTGGGTTTCCTGCAAGAGCAGCAAAAACTTGTAATTGTTCAGCCTTATGTACAGTTCCTTTCCATTATTTTTACATTTTTCAAAAGACTTTTACAAACAGGTTAATATATCCTAGATGCAGCATTATTGATCTACTTTGGTTATCAATTTATATAATGTTTTAAATATACTTTTAAAATATTTAAAAATAATGGCAAGGGGCTATACACATGGCTGAACAGATATAAGTTTTTGCTTATCTTGCAGGAGATAGACAGATAGATAGATAGATAGATAGATAGATAGATAGATAGATAGATAATATGTGTGTGTTTGAATATTTTAAGACATCTCAGGATTTAAAACATGAAAAACATTCCTTACAGTTCTTCTGATGTTCTTTAAAATTACACTTGATGATAAACAATAGAGACATACATGGGGAAAGAGAGCTATTAAGGACAGAGATTAGAAAAAAAAGAAAAAAGAAATGACAGAGATTAGAAGACATATATTAAAGCAGAGTCCGAGACCACAAATAGACTTGATTTCAAGGCCAGTCTCCTTTATCTTGCACCAGCCTCACTCTATCAAATGTTATATGAAAGATGTGAATTCTCTAAGAATTATTAAAATAAAAATGCCAAAACAATGGCTTTATTGAACTATCTATGGCTTTTGACATCAGTGGGATAGTGCAAGATAAAAATTTCCAGAATCTTTTTAAGAAAAGAAATAGCACTTCAGCTTTTGTTTTTACCAGATTTTATAAAAATATTTGTGTGTTTATTCTTTAAAATTTTTGTGTACTCACACAATGTTATCATTTCCATCCACTGCTGCCTTCTTCCAACTGTCCCCAACCCATCTTCCTCCTGGCTTCATGCCATCAATTCTTTTAAATTGACAACCCTCTAAGTCCAATTAGTACAACTTTAAAATTTAAAAATTTAAATTTTTAAATTTAAAGAAAAAGTGTTTCTTCACATTTTTAGCAAATTAGGTCAGATAACTGTGGCAAGCCTACAATTAATTAATGAATGAAATATGCATATAATTATTTGAATATTTTTGTGTGTTTTATTTTGCTTTGCTTTTGTTTTGTAACTTTTCTACCCATGGCTACTTCAAGAATACTTTCACAAATTACTGGTTAAATTCTCCAACTTCAAGTGATTCTCTTGGGTGGGAATGACAAGGAATTCCTTAAGAGTAATCTAAAACTATCAAGATGTGATGATGATCATGTTGATGATGCTGAAGAGTAAGATGCCAGTGATGAAAAAGAATGTGCATGCATGATAAATGAACTCTATCTACTCAGTTGAATTGAGGTTATAATTATACTAAAATTTTAACTTATAAACTAAGAGGAAATGATAAATGCATTTTAGTTATAGAGTTGACCTCTCATCTTCCATTCCAAATAATCATATCAATTTATCTGCCCCTGCCATTGTTTTAATGCTGTCCTTTCTTAAAGCATCAGTTGTCCCTCTTGTGATCCTACACCAGCCTTTCAGATGGTTACCTGTTCATGAAGAAGCCTGAACACTACACAGCTTTTCTATAATTGTGCAAGTGTTCCACACTTTGTTTTTGTTTTAAAACAAGTTATACTACATTGAACATGTATTTCACTGTTGTAACAAAATTACCTGACACGAGCAATTTAAAGGAAGGAAGATTAATTTTGGTTTGTGGTTTTAGGTGTTGTTTTAGGCCATGGTTAACATTATTCTTAGTCATGTGGCAAAGCAGAAGCATCATAGTCAAAGGACATAGTGGAGGAAAGCTAGTTGCCCATGTCTTAATAGCTGGCAATAAGCAGCCCAAGACAAGATATAGTTTTCAAAGGATATTCCCATTTCCTGTAAAGTTTCCTCATTTGCATCAATAAATAATAATGACATCAAATTATGACATTTTCATTAGATTAGTCCACTGATTTGATCAGAACCCTTTGAGCCAACCACTTCCCATAGCCAGACTGAAGATTGTTTTGGAGACCAAGCCTTCAATATATTAGGTAGAGTGGAATACTGTATATCTGAATTACAACATTTGTACATGCATATAGTGAAGCACAGTTACTTCATCTGCCTATGAGCAATACAAAGAATTCCTGTTATGGCACTACAATCCAGTGAATAAGAGATACAGGAGGTTTACAAACTATTCTGAATCCTTTCTGACTCCCACTTCCCTGTCATGATCTCTTCCTGTGTTTTACATCTTCTTATGCATAGAGTTATTGAGTTATAGGAAATACTGTTTTAGGAGACGAATATGATACCAATAAGTATCTCATTCACTCCCCAAGGACAGTAGATCACTATTATTTCCTGAACTTTAAAAAACAAATGAGCTGGGAGAAATAAAGGACATATTTATGCCAAAGCTTCTGAGGGTGTGGTTCCTCTGTAATCTTGGAGCCTTCACTATGCTTTTTGCTCATAGCATGCCCTTCAAGGCTTTTAATGGTTACGTGTCACAAGCTCTACTGTCAACTCCATTTCCTTACTCCCAAAGCATGTACACTTGATTATAACACATGGTCTTGTTTGTGCTTACATGATTCACTGTTTTTCCTTGGTTTTTTTTCCAACATGTTTTCTGGCAGGATAGATTCTTATGCATTTAAATTATGTACCATGGCTATGGCAAGCAAGCAACAATTCTGATGAACCACATTTTCAAATTTAACTCCCCAGTGTAAAAACAAAAGCCAGCCTTTAGCTGATGGGTTTCCAAAATTGAAAAACAAATATAATTTCCTAAATTATATGTTTTTAACCAGAAAGTTAGGTTCAGAATGGTTGCAGGTGGGAAGATGTGTCTTCTCCTATTTCCTGCCAACTTCTTCTTATTGCTGAACATAAGTTTATCTTCTAAAGTTATAAAAAAATTATTTTGCATTATAAGGAATATGCTGCTCTATAGGGAAACTTTGAGATATGCTATTCCATAGGGAAACTGAGGAATCACAAAAGAGAATTAAAACATATTCCATGTGATGAATCAGTACTGAATATGAACTTGTGATTCTGGATAAGTGTTTAAAACACAGATGAAGACTGTTTGAATGGAAAGCTGAGCCTGATTCTCAGACGAATTAAATGTGGTAAATGCTCACATATAGAAGAAGCAGGCCTACAAGTTCTTCCCAAGAAGGAATCAAGAAACAAATATGCCACTCTTTTACAGAATAAATTAACTTTAGTCCACTGTGAACTTTTTATATCCATTAGTTTATACAAATCATTTTCTCTGTGTGTGTGTGCATGTGAGTGTCTGTGTGTGTGTGTGTGCGTGTGTGTGTGTGTATGTGTCTGTGTGTGTGTGTATGTGTGCATTTGTGTGTGTGTGTGTGTGTGTGTGTGTGTGTGTGTGTCTGTGATATATCTCTGACTTTATTTTAGACAATTTCTTCACCTGGCCTCCAGGTTAGATTTCTAGTATCAAAGGCTTCTAAGTGTTATTCTGCAATTACTACAGGTATGAGCCATATCTGAGATATAATATTTTATATATATATATATTTATTTGTGTGTGTACAAGTATGTATATATGTATATGTATGTCTATGTGCTTATGTATGTGTATGTGCATGCCATATGTAGAATCCCACAATGTCTCTCTATGTGTTGTAAATGGCATACAGTAGTCACTCATTTAGTGACTAATAAACAACAAGGATACTTTTTGAACACAAGTATACTTTCTGAATGGAAACACACACCATTTCTTAGACTAGAGTGATTTTTTTCTCTTTATTTCTTCTGTCTGTTCTTCTTTTAAGCCTGCATTTGACAGGATATAAATGATCGCTCTTAGACTCAGCATGGGTAGGGTAATGTACAGTGTCCTGTGAAATTGTATAGCTGGTAGCATAGAGACTCCAAGTCCTACAAGTTTCATTAACTGAGAAACATGGAGGTCGAATCCCAGGGACTTTCAAGATAAATCTGATGTTGTCCTGTCATCAAGTCAGGACTGCATTCAGGCAGAGACAATGTTTGATTCCTGTGCTTAAAGAGCCATGGTAGTGAGACCTGGGAGCATCAGACCCAGTGGTGACGACTGCCACAATCCTGGAAGCATCAAGGAAATACACAGGATTCTAGAAAGAACAAGTAAGAATGAACTCAGATTGGTTTTTTTTTTTTTTAAGAATTTATAAAAATATGTGACCTTTCCCGATAAAACTAAATAAATGCCATCCTAGATGGTTTTTTAAAGGTATAAGTCAGAACAAACTTAATTAACAAAGTTGAATACATAATGTCCATGAGTTAATATTTTTAAACTATCAGGTCCTAGGGGAGATTGTCCTAACACTGGTATCAAATAGAGAAGATTGTCTAATATGTACAAATTCAAAAGTATTTTCTCCTGAGAGAAAACTAGTTCTCTCCAACAGGACCTGAGTCTGGGTTCACCAACTTTGATTTGTGCAGAAATAGAAAGGTCTGAAAAGGGTGCTAGATCAGGCAGCCACGAAAACAGACTTGCCAGCTGGTTTCCCTCTGAGATGTGGTATCATCCCTCTGGCAAAAACGAAGAGTAATCCCTCAATCTAAAGATGACTTTTTAATGTGTGTAAAGTCAGAATAACCTAACCTATGTGTGGGGGTAGTAATGGGAATCCAGCCCACTGCACCAACCACTGAAAAATAGCATAAACATGGCAAATGATACCTCATTTAAGACTGTAGTTTTGTTAGTTTTATCCCAGAGCTGAAGTAAGAAAAGTCCCATTCATCATGTGTACAACTTACTTGTTTTGCATTCTGACGCATGCAGAAAAATTTGACACCCCATCGTGTGACTGTGTTTTTTTTAAATAACTCACTGGTAAATTAATAACTATATTTTCATTAGTTATTCCAAATCTCCAAACTAAATGACTTGAAATAATATTGAGTATTTAAAAATGGAAGAAAACACAGAAAAAAATTAGAAAAAAGCTAGGAATATTTAGAAATTTTCTATTTGGAAGATACTGTGTTGGAATTACTAGGGCAGTTCTCAAGCTTAACATATACCTTTCACTTTGAACAAAATATCCAAGATTGTGCTGTAATTATAGCTTAGAATAATGTGACATTTCAATTGTTTAGCTTATTAAACTCTCTATGTAAGGGATTTCAGTGCAGAATATGCTTGTATGTAATGATACAGTATCTGAGAGTTACTTGTAATTGAAGTTCAGTTTTATATGAGTTTAAGCTGTCCTTATACACATTTGTATTCCACATCTAATTAGGGTGAGCTTTGCACAGATGTATTTGCAGTAAATAAAGTTGATTTAATTTAAAATTTTATGAGGGAAAATTGAATGTTAAAAAAAGATTGAAATATTATAATTAGCCATTTCCTGCTCTTGTAGCTTTCTTTTGATGATGTCAGTTACAAGGACAGACATTATCATGAAATGGACCATTATGGTTTGATCTTATTTTGTTCTAATGAATAGGAAATAGCTAGATGCCTTCTTAAAGGTAGTAGGGCTTCAATAATATCCTCTCCCCTGTGAGAATGTCTGTTGCTTTGGGTTTTAACTTGGTGCAGATATATTTAAAGGGATGGCCTGCTCTCTGAATCCATTCTTGTTTTGGAGAAAAGTGCCTATATTTGGTCTATATGTGTGTGCATGAGCAATTTAATTTCCTATCCAAAATTAAACAGAGTTTTTGGCATCCTAAAACTAAATTACTCAAAATCTGAACGGCTAAAACAATTTCACAAGGCATGGAACTTGAAACAGTAATTGGAGGAGAATGGAGCTTGAAGTTACCAAGATGCTTTTGACTTCTGAGAACTCAGCATGGTGCTTTGGTAGATAATTTAAGTTGCAAAGTCTTTAATTTTAATATGTTGTGTCAGTTCTGCAACTCTGTATAACCAATAGACAAACATCCCAAAAGTCTTTCTAATGATCCTTTCCAGAATACACTATACCTTCCCCATACCCAAGCCATTCTGATTTTTATCATTCATCATCATCATCATCTTCCTCCTCATCATCATCATCCTGCTCCTTCTCTGCCTCTTTCTCCTCCTCCTATTTCTCCTCCTTGTCTTTACCATCATCACCACCACCACCATCATCATCTGAAAAAAAGTAATCTAAAACATTCTTTCATGTACTGTGACATTTGTAATAGGACTTCATGAAAATGAGTTAAAGAATATAATACATGGGTTTTCTTGTGTCTAATTATGTGATGTCTTTCATTCAGCATAATGACTTGTGGTCCATACAAGCTGCTAAGAACATGGACAGTCTTTTATGATTATAGTATAATTTGTTTACATTTTTATTTATGTACATTGGGTTGCTTCTAGCATTTGGCTGCCATACACAAAGCTGTTGTAAACACATCTTTCATTTCTCTTGGATAAAATACCTAAGAGAGGAAATTCTGGACCATAGTATAAATCATGTCTTACCTTTAGAACAAAGGTAGCACATACATTTTTGGCTGCTTTCCTGTTTTGTGGTTACTTTTTTCGGTGTTGTTTTTTATGGCTTAAAATTTAATGTGCTTGCAAAATTTATTTTAATACTAAATTCTGCATGATTGTACTTTACGTAGGACATAATAAATTTAAAATAATTTGGTGAATGAAAAGCTGTGTGCTAACCGTGTGATAGATGACTTTAGACTATCCAGACAGATTCAGTGTATTCATTCACAAATTTCTGAAAGAAGAACGGAGAGGACCAGAAACACAGGATGAGAAAGACTGCTAATTTTGAAGTTTTTAAAAATTGAAGAATAGTCACAATAAAGACAGGTGTCCCTGCAACTTAAAGCTATGAGAAACAAAGGAAGGTATGTTCCTTTATACTACCCCAGAGCATCACCTGAGTACAGCACTCAGTTACGTCATATTCCGATGTCTTTTTAAGACCAACAGAACTTCCCTGTGACAAGTCGTTTCACAATCCACTAGAAATAGGATGTGTATTCCGAGCCTTTAGTCTAATATCCACTTATAGTGAGTGCGTACCATGTGTGTTCTTTTGTGATTGGGTTACCTCAGTCAGAATATTTCCTAGATCCATCCATTTGCCTAAGAATTTCCTAAAGTTATTGTTTTTAATTGCTGAGTAGTACTTTGGGGATCCATCACATGTACAGTCACCAAACCCAGACACTATTGTGCATGCCCAAGAAGTGCTTACTGACAGGAACTGATGTAGCTGTTTCCTGAGAGGATCTGTCAGAGCCTGACAAATACAGAGATGGGTGCTTACAGCCAACCATTGGACTGAGCATGAGGTCTCCAATGGAGAAGTTAGAGAAAGGACTGAAGGAGCTCAAGGGGTTTGCAAATCCATAGGAAGAACAACAATATCAACCAACCAGATTCCCCAGAGCTCCCAGGAACTAAACCACCAACCAAAGAGTACACATGAAGGGACCCATGGCTCCAGCCGCATATGAGCAGAGGAAGGCCTTGTCGGGCATCAAGGAGAGGAGTAGCCCTTGATCCTGTGAAGGCTTGGTACCTCAGTGTAGAGGAATGCCGGGGTAGAAGTCGGGAGTGGAAGGATAGGTGAAGGAACACTCTCCTAGAACCAGGGGAAGATGTGATGGTATAAAAGGTTGGGGGGACCGGGAAAGGGATAACATGTGAAATGTAAATAAAGAAAATATCCAATTTAAAAAAATCTAAAGAAAGAAATGGGATGTGTAACAGGAGCAAAAGAAGATGCAGACAATGATGATGAGGTCAAATGCATCCATGTGCCTCTGAAGTGCCAAATTAAGCATGGAGAACTCTGCTCCACTATAGGTTTATAGTGTCCTCATGTGTTGAGGCTGGTCTACATACTTACCATGTGTCTGAGGGGTAGCCGCTCACTCCTTGTTTTCAGTGCATCCTTTGCCTCACTTGAAGATATTCTATACATCTGTTGATATGAATGATGCCATTTGGACTTTCTGTAATCCCTTGCTGAATTTTGAGACAGATATTTTTTCCTGAACATGCTGAAGGGATCATTTCAGCTGTTTCCTCAGGGTTCCAATGCTGCTGTGGAGAAATCAGCTGTCAATGTAGTTTTTCTTTTGACTGCTTTTAGGATTTTTCTATCTGTTTGATGTTGTTTAGTTTCTCTCCTGTATGTATATATATAATGATTTTAAAATCTATATCACATAGGACTCTAAGGGATTATGGAATCTTCACACATAATTGGCAGTTTTCACCCACACAAGAAATACCTCAGACATCTCAACTTCCATTAATCTCTTTGAATATTGTCTATCTTCTTCCGTATTCTTGTCTCTCTCTTTCCCTCTCCATGTCTCTCTCCTTCCTTCCCCTCCTCCACACTTTCACTGCAGGCCATTCCCTACTTCCTAACTTTAAAATTTTTTTTCTGGCTGGAATTGTAATTGAACATGTATTGAAAGCTATCGGGCATTTGCTGTCTTGCTTCATGTTTACATCTTCATTTTTGTCTTTCACTCTTTTTTCCTAGTTTTGAAGATTTTTCTCACAAATAAACTCTGAAAGGGCTTTCTGAAATTCCATGTATTATAGAAAAATCACTTATACTATGACTCCACTTCTTGAATCTATATATTTTAAAAGATGCTTTTCTTTCAAGCTGTGGTTTCAGTGTCAGAGACACTATTTCCTCATTTGGAAATAAATTCAGTGAACGCTGACTCATGATACTCTGTTTGCACCTTACAATAACAATTCTTCTTGAGACAAAACATAATTCTCCAAGAATAGTGTGATGTGCCTGAAAAAACACAAGAATGCAAAGTATATGCTATAATTTACATGTCTCATAATCATGGTTTTTATTAAGTTTTTTTATTTCATGTAGGATCAATACATGTTCCTTTTGGCTTGACCTCTGTCCAAGTGCTAGAGACAATGCTCAACTAGGCACACTGTCTTGTTTGATGGATAATCAATGTGGGAGACACTAGGCTTGTTAGTAAAGCAGTATCTATTGGCATTCCCTGTTAGAAAGAAGGACTGGGGTTATGGATACTCTGCTTGTTTCATGGCTTTTGTTTAATGGGAAGCACTTTAATTATTACTCATGCTTTCGCGGTGTAGTGATGTTTTGTTTGTTTGTTCTAAATGTACATGCTATAGAATCAGTTGCTGTGACTGCAAGTGTTAACTCTGACATTTACATCAATGAGGCTTAACAACTGATAATGTTGTACTTCTGAGCCTCTGATCCCTCATCTCTATGAAACAGAAATACTAGTGGTTTGTTTTGTTTTTTTTCAAAGAGTTATGGAGATGACTGAAGTTAAAACATCTGAAGTACCTGACACAAGGTGAGGGTTCAGTTAATGTAAGGATGGGCTAATAAGTCCAGTAAACAAACTATCCCCTTAGGCCAAGGTCACTTTCGGTTGTTGTTCCTCTCCTTAACTCAGGAGATGCATAAGCACTTTCTTGGAAGCCGCTGGATTGGTTATGGGTGACGAAATATGGGCATTAATTTCAATATATATCTTTCTTCACAGTCAGAGCCTACCAATTCCTTCTGTGTTGCCTTGATTATTAAAGCTTTCTCTTCAGAAGAAACATTATAGATTAGTTGTATATGTTTTCCACACGAGCACACAGCAAAATGTGTCATGTCCACATGCAATATGTGTTTGGTTGCCTTTTTCATTGATGTTCTATAATGACACACTTAATTTTAGCACTACTGTAACTCAATCCTGCACCCATCTTCCTCCATGTTTTGAATGTAATTTTGCTTTCTTGTATGCTTTTTATGACTTTGAAGTTTGAAAGGAGGGACTTACTCTACAGGTGGACATTTGTTTCAGAATATCATTAATTGATTTTGTCTAAAGAAACTTTCTGACAGTAGAAGTCATGTTATCTAAATATTAGAAAAATGGAGACGAAATAATTGTTACCTGAGTCTGTGACAAATTCAAGATCTATGTTGTTATTGAGGTTGAAACTTAAGAACAAACAAGAGATATAAGAACTCAAACCTGATGTTGCTAAACATGCAACTGTTCATTTTTAATAATTATTATACTTTATTTCGCAGAGAGCTAGTCTTTAGTACACCATACTGTTATTGCTTTGGGATTCTGATAACATGCCATAATATGGACGTTCCATTAGAATTATGGTAGTGGCATACTCCACCTAGAGTAAAATGATGACCAAGACCAAGAACTGAGTCCAAAAATCACTTGTCTTCATCCTTATTCAAGCTTGGTATGTCCAATTATTGACCAGCAGATAATAGTTAAGCACAATTACATTTAAGTATTGGCATAATCGTTTACAAAAAAAAGGCAAGGAAAATGACTTGGAGGGAACTAATTATATATTGAGATAAGTATCACAGGGAAGTCCATAGATGTTGGCACTGCAACTCAGAAAGCTAAGACAATTCTGGAAAAATTGCCTAGCTCTACAACTCTGATCAGGAAACATTGGGTCTGTATTTCATAAAACGATTAGTAGCCTTCCTTTACACAAATGATAAATGGGCTGAGAAAGAAAATAGAGAAACAACACCTTTCACAATAGTCCCAGATAATATAAATTATCTTGGTGTAACTCTAACCAAACAAATAAAAGGTCTGTATGACATGAATTTCAAGTCTTTTAAGAAAGAAATTGAAAAAGACCTCAGAAAATAGAGAAATATCACATGCTCATGGATTGGTAGCATTAACATAGTAAAAATGTACATTCTATTAAAAGCAATCTACAGATTCAACCCAGTCCCCATCAAAATTCCAACACAATTCTTCAAAGGCATGGAAACAACAAGTCTCAATTTCATATGGAAAAACAAAAAACCCATGATAGTCAAAACAATTCTTAACACTAAAGAATTTCTGGGGGAATCACCATCCCTGACCTCAAGCTGTACTACAGAGCAATATGATAAAAACTGCAAGGTATTGGTACAGAGACAGAACGATTGATCGATGGAATAGAATTGAAGACCCAGAAATAAAACAGCACACTATGAATCTTTGACAAAGAAACCAAAAATATACAATAGAAAAAATGAAAGCAACTTCAATAAATGGTTCTGGTCTAACTGGTTAGGTAGTATGTAGAAAAATGAAAATAGATTCATATTTGTCACCTTGCACACAGCTCAAATCCAAGTGCATCAAGGACCTCAACATAAAACCAGATCCAATGAATCTAATAGATGACAAAGTGGGAAAGAGTCTCAAATTTATTGGCACAGGGAGAAATTTCTGAAACTCCAATGGCTCAGGCTCTAAGATCAAGAATTGATAAATGGGACCTTGTGAAACAGAAAAGCTTTTATAAGGCAAAGGACATAGTCAATAGAACAAATTGGCAACCTACAGATTGGAAAAAATCTTCACTAACTCCACATCTGATAGAGGGCTAATATGCAAAATATATAGAGAACTCAAGAAGCTAACATCCAAAAAAATAAAACAACACAATCAAAACATGGGCTGCAGAGGTAAACAAAAAATTCACAACAGAGGAATCTTTAATGGTAGAGGAGCATTGAAAGAAATGTTCAAAGTCCTTAGCGACCAGGGAAATGCACATCAAAACAAGATTTCACCTTAAAATAATCAGAATAGTTAAGATCAAAAACTCAGGTGACAGTACATGTTGGCGAGAATGTGGAGAAAGAGAAACACTTCTCCATTGCTGGTGGGATTGCAAACTGGTCCAACCAATCTAGAAGTCCCTCAGAAAATTGGAAACAGATCTACCTGTAGAAGTAGCTATACCATTCATTGACATATACCCAAAAGGTGTCCCACCATACCACAGAGGCCCATGCTCCACTATGCTCATGGCAGACTTATCCGTAATAGCCAGAAGCTGGAAGCAACCCAGATGTCCCACAAGGGAAGAATAGATACAGAAAATGTGGTTCGTTTACATAATGGAATATTATTTAGCTAATAAGAATGAGGACATGATAAGTTTTGCAGACAAATGGATGAAACTAGAAAATATTCTGAGTGAGGTATCTCAGACCCGAAAGGACATGCATAATATCTACCCACTAAGTGGATATTAGAAAAAAAAGAAAGAAAGAAAAAGAAAAAGAAAAAATTATAGAATATCCAGGATACAATCCACAAAACTCAAGAAAGTTAACAAGCCATAGGGCCCAAGTGAGTATACTTTAATCTCTCTTGTGGGGAATAAGAAAGCAAGCATGGAAGGCAGAGGGAAGGAGGGACCTGGGTAGGAAGAAGGGAAGGGAAGGGGGAACATGATCGGGCATTGGTTGGCAACAGGAGAGAATCTCTGAGAATCTCAAGGAATTATACATCCTTGAGGGGTGGGAGGTGGGTGGACCCTCTAAAATGTACCAGAGATCTAGTAGGTGAAAGACTCTCAGGACTCAAAGGGAGGGACCTTGGATGGAATGCCAAGAGTGGGGAGAGGGAACTTGTACAGTCCACCTCAAGTAGAAAGGCAGGGCATCAAGTGGATAGATGGGGTTGCCATGCCACAGTCAAAAAACTTCTCACCCAGAATTGTTCCTGTCTAAAAGAAGTGAAGGGACAAAAATGGAGAAGAGACTGAGGGAAAGGAGATCCAGTGACCGACCCAACTTGGGATCCATCAAAGAGAGAGACCCCCAAGGCCTGACACTATTTCTGATGTTTACAGACTACTTACTATTAGTGTGTTACTATTAGTGTGTTTACAGACAGGAGCCTAGCATGACTGTCCTCAGAAAAACCTAACAAGCGCTGACTGAGACAGATGCAGATACTTATACCCAACCATTGGACTAAAGTCGGGGACCCCTTTGGCTGAATTAGAGAAAGACTGGAAGAAGCTGAGGGGAAGAACAACCCTATAGGAAGTTTGCTATAACAACCCTATAGCAGTTTTAACTAACCTGGACCCCTGAGATTTCTCACATATCGAGCCACCAACCAGGCAGCATACACTAGCTGGTAGGAAGCCCCTGACACATATACAGCAGAGGAGTTCTTCGTTTGGCCTCTGTGAGAGAAGATGCATGTAACTCTTCAGGAACTTGAGACCCCAGGGAGTAAGGAGGCCTGTCAGGAGTGGGGTAGGATGGGAGAGTGCTGACATCCTCTTTCAGAAGGGAGGAGGAGAAATTTGTTGTGGAACTGTGGGAGGGTGGACCAGGAGGGGATAATGACTGGATTGTAAAAAAATAAAAGTAATAAAATTAATTAATTAATTAATTAAAATTCAGAAAAGATGTAGTTCTGTGGTGCTTTTTTTGTTTTCTACTTTTTGAGTTTTATATGTGCTCATTTCTAACATTAGAGTAATTCCTTCAGCTTTATTGATCCTAAAAATTATTTAAAATGTTCTAGTCTATTTATTTTATGTACATGAGTGTTTTGCCTTCATCCGTGGGCACTTTAGTAGCTGATGTCCTCAGTAAGGATGGTGGTGAGGTGCCATGTGGATGCCTGAGGATAAATCCACATCCTTTGCTAGTAGAAGGGTTCATAACTTAGGAGCCGTCTCTCCAGTCCAATGTATTTTAACTGTAGTCCCCATCACCTTCATGCTGAAACACAGAGCAATAACATATTTAGATACTGATGCTCCAGTGGTTGCTGACATCTGCCACAGCAAAAATAGTCAAATTTGTTATGGTTTGCATATCACCTGTGTGTTTTCAGGACCTCCAAGATAATGGCCCTCAACTAACTTCATGCCATTTTACAATGCTTTTCATTAGAGCCAGTGTCCCATGTTAGGCTTCCTGGAAGTTGAGACTGAGATTTGAACAGTGAGGTTTGGGGAAGATGCTCTTGGCATCAACACCTCTGCTGAGATGATGGAACTAGGGGTGCCAGATGGAAAAGGTAGACTGCAGTGTAAATACGGTCTGAGATCTTTTATGTTCCTACAAAGAAATCTGTGGCTGAGCCAGGGATTTGTCTTTGCCTCAGCTTACATCAATGCAGTCAGGCATTTGTTCTTCCGTGCTATCTTTTAAAGAAGAGACATGCTCTTGGATGATTTGGCTCTTTAACGAAAAGATCGATAACACAAATTCTGCCACTGAGCAGTATAGGTGGTCACCTTTTCCAGATTTGGGGGAATATGAGTTTAGGCTGGAGGAGGAAAAGGAATGATGCAGACATAGCTTGTGTGAGGCATCCCAGGCTCATTGCCGTGGCCCCTTCACACTTTCTGAGGCTCATGGTCATGACCCCTTCACACTTTCTGTTTTGAAAGCACTCACCCTTTCATCATTTCTTCTGTTGTGCTTCAATCTAGACAGTCTTTAGCTGCCTGTCTTGTCCTCAAATGATCCAGTCTGTGAACAATTTGTCTTTTAAAATATTTATGTCCAGAGTTCAGATGTGCACCTTTCTTTAATCCTTGCACTTGAGAAACTGATGGAGAAAGATCATGATTTTGAAGCCATCCTAGGCTGCATACTAAGACCCTGACTTAAAAAAAAAGAGACTTAGCAAAAAGCTATGTCAAGAACATTACTGACAGTCATTGAAAATTGTTTCCTGCCAAATCTAAGGGTTTCAAAGGCTTTGGAAACATAATCCTTCTGCTGGAGGATTAATAGTAGAACATACAGTTTCTGTTTTAATTTCTGGTTCAGAATAAGGAAGAATCTTTTCTTAACAGCCTTTTCTCTTTTCAAGTCTGAAAAATTTGGAAAGAGAATGTAGCATGTAGATTTATGTTTGTAGCCCAATCTTTAAGAATTCAAACGGGTGGAAAACACTGGCTATGTAACACAAAGAAAAATCCTTCTTTTCCTGTATATTCAAATGTTGTTATTTGCTTGCTTCCTAGTCTTTCACCTCTGCTTATTAAAAATATATATAGAATTTCCCAGAGGGTTTTTGTGGATAATGTCAGACAGCCATTGTCAGCTGGAACTATCATCTATATGCTTATGAGGTATTGCTACATATGAAGCTATTTGGTTTTATTTCCATATCATCTGCACAATGTAAAGAATATCATGTCTGATTTTCTTTAGAAAGGAAGCTAAACTCTAGTGAGGCAAGTGTATCTCATAAGGCAAATAGAATTTAAATATGAGTTCTTAATACTCACAGCTCCTTTTAGTGTGTGAAGTCTGAACTCAAACACTGAGTTGAATGGTCCTGGTTGTCTATGCAACTCATCAGCCCTATAGATGGAGGTAGAAAATGACCACATCTGTCATCCATGGGGCCACATACTGGCAGAGGGCAGATTTCAACTTCTGGTGTCATTATTCAGGAACTGTCTACCTTCTTTGTTGACACAAGGTCTCACACAGGTTTAGAGTTTAGAGAATCCACTAGATAGCTAGGCAGAAAGTCCCAGAGAACCATGCCTACTTACCTCCCAGCACTGGGACTTGCAAGCATGCAGCATCATGCACACTCACCTCCTAGCACTGGGGTTTGTAAGCATGCTGCACCATGCCCAGCTGTTTCCATATAGTCCTGGAGAGCTTAGCTCAACATGCTGATACAGCCAGCATTTCCTTGACTGAGAACTCTCTCTAGCCCCTATGACAAAAGCTTTTGTTGTTTTGTTTATTTAAAGTTTGATCATAAAACACAGTATTTTCAGAGACTGCATGATTTCGTTAAATTCTTAGTTGTCTTCTTCCTTGAGACAAAATGCCTAATGCTATTTCAAACTATCTACACATGTCCTGACTTATGTCCTTTCTATTCATAGATGATCATATCCTGCTCCTGTATATAAAGGATAAATCCCCACCATTTGGTGCAGGGTTTCTTCTTGAATTCCAATTTTGGGTAATATTGAGACTCTGTGTTTATAATGGCCACTTCAATTTTTCATTGTCTTATTAATTCTTATAAAAATTATATGACTGGAGAATGAAAAATATTTAAATAATTTCAAAAACCCTGATCCCTAAGAAGGGTGGTATCATAATTGAAAGTGGCCTCTTGATCAGTAGGTGAAATTCTTGAGGGTTGTGTTTAATGTTTAATGAGCAAAAAAGAAAATTTGAAAACAACAAATATCATTTAGGAGCATTTGTGTTGATTGTGACTAGTTATTTTAGTTTGTCTCCCTCAGAGGAGGACTCATGGTGTGCTCCCGACAAGCATAGCTAGAATTTCTTGAGAAGATACCTGTAGAGGGAACCTCAACAGAAATGAAGACATTAGGTTTGGGAACCTGAATCTGATCAAAATCTGGTCTTAGCACTCCATTTCACTTTCAGCTGATCGCTCCTAAGTGATTCTGCACAGACTTTGCATTGTGAAGTCTACCTGCAAACACACATGAGAACCATGGTGGATCATAGGCCACAAAGCAGGTACCTGCAAATGACGATCTGGTCATTGAGTCGTTTCTGTGTTTCTTTGGAAGACCCATGCAAATCCACACACATGGCTAGACAGCCCTTGTGAAAACCACCTCATTGGTAGTTTCACATCTACACCAGTCACTGCTTCAAGCTACTTCAGGTCCCACAAATGGTAAAATCATCTAGACAGGGTTATAGTTGTAGAGGATTAGCAAAAAGTGGTGGATTGGGTGGTGTCTGAGGGGAGCTGTTCAATGGTCATGATATTTTAAGGGATTTGCACAGAAAGCTTGCCTTCAGAGAGGCTGACAGGTGTTTGAACACACATTGTGAACACAGGAGCTCAGAATAAAGGCAGGCATTACTGCCTTACCACTTTTTCTCAGTTACTCACAGTTACAAAGTAACTGTGTCTTTTACTTCACATTGTAATCTAATGTGAATAGAACACATGCCCCCACAAGCACAGACAAGTGGTTGAAGATCTTTACAGGACCCTTCCTTTCTTGATTGCTTAGTTGCCATGGTGTGTTCTAAGTAAGTTATAGAGCTAAGAAATAATCTCAAGTAATTTAGCTGAAGCGTGCCTTTTAAAATCACCATGTTCTCCTCAAAGTCATGTAATCAATAACATTTACTTACATCCGTTTCCTTGCTGTCGAAGTGACTCCACATGAGTCTAGAAGGACAGTGAACTCTGATGGGATTTTTCATTTCACAAGGAGACACACCCACACCCACACCCACACCCACACACACACCTCATTTCTTCATAACATATATGCATAGTGCGTGTGTGTGTGTGTATGTGTTTATGAAGAAATGCTATTAAGTGACTTTACCCAGAAACCCTCCATGTCAATTGTTCCAGATAGCATCTGTTCAGACTCTGCTCTCTTCAGGAGCTTTCAATGTAGAAAAAAAGACTGACTCTAGGACCTAGTCAGCAATGACAGAAACTGACTCGTTATCCACCCCTGGAGGAAAGCCCTGCAGGGCTGCCTGCTCTGGGCTGCCTAAGTGTCTCATTTGTACCTGAAAACAAGAGGTGTCATTTTTCCCTATTCAGGGTGTCACAAGCCCAATTTTCTTTTGCTAAGGATCACAGCTATTAGTTTCTGAAGGTGCTGGCACTTCAGGCCTGGACTGCAGTGATTAAAATACCTTAGCATCTGAGGATTGGTACACTTCCATCAGGGCTCATCTCCAGCTGCTTCCCTGTCTGACTCTCCTGTCTCTCATTATGATCCATCATTACCCATTTTGGGGTCTGCATAAGTCATGTGAACAGGGACAATTGAGAACCTTTGCAAAATGTATTTCTACAGTCATGCACCACTAGTAAAGACATGGAAACAGCCACCCACGCAGATTTGTACATCCATTGACAATGACACATTTTGCCTTCCAAATTTACTCAGTTCTCATTTGAATACCTCAATCCCGTGTCTCTTATACACATACAAACACAGCACAGACATACAAATGCATAATATAAAATCTCTTACATGCGATTTTTTTCAAATAAATTAAAAGAAAATATTCATAATATGTAGCCAAAAGTCATGGGAACTGAAAATAAAAGTAGCAGACTGAGACAAATGTAACACAAATGAAGTCAATAAATAAGGTTTAGAAAAACAGATGAAGCCAGATTTCACTTGAATCCAAATGACTGAGAGAATAAATTGCTGAGTACACAAAGATTAAGAAAATTCCTTCCCTTCCTAGATGAGAATGCAGATAAGGCTTTCCATGGCTGCTGCCCTAGCCATGCTGCAGCCAGAGCATTATTTAGCAAGCTGAAAGCCAGGATGGAGATTTTGAGGTGAAATCCTTCTCCCTCCTGCATCCCAAGTGGTTCTGAAATATCAACAGAAAAGGTGGCAATAGCTCTTGGTCTACAAAGTCTTTCTTTCATTGTTTACGGGCAGGACTTTGTAATTAGCAGCCCAGTTAACAGAAACAGAAGAAACCTGGAATGATGTATGTGCAGCTCAGTTTTGGAAACTGAAAATGATGGATACACATGTCTGAAGAGGATGCTTCCATCCCTACTGCCTGGGAGGAAGCAACCGGATGTGAAATTTGAGCCAAACGTGAGGTTTTTGTGCCAACAATTCCCCACACTTTTGAATTGTTTCTGCTTCATCAACAGAACACAGAATAACATCTGCATGCCTTTCTTTTATTCGTCATTGTAGCAATTCAGAAATCAAAGATTAAAATATGGAAATCACATGGTTTCCTAATGCATTTACCTCATATAGAGGATTGAAATAATCAGGAATAATCAATGCTGATCTGTTTCTCCACTCTAGCCTTCTGACTCAGCTGCTCCACTTTCCCACAACTCCAAATCACAAACACACACACACAGAGACACACACACACACACAGAGAGACAGAGACAGAGAGACAGAGAGACAGAGACAGAGAGACACATAGACACACACACACACACACACATACACATACAAACACATACCCTCACACACTTTTACCTTGGATAAAGTGAGCAGCAATCATTACAGAACGTTAGTGGTATCATTAAGGGACATAATCCTCCCTGTACTTCTTTTCATCAAGAAGCATTTATGTGAGCAAAATTTAGATGGATAATTCCACAGCCTGGGAATTATAAAAAAAATGAGATTACAAAAGCAGAGCCAGACAGGTAGAAGCAATGTATGTGATTACCATTAAATACAGCTTCATGGAAGAAGGATTGGAATTGTTCCAAAAAGGACCTGTCCATGAGATGCACTATCCTCTGCTGTGCATATAGCAATGACACTGAGTATGGCATAATAGCCACCTGTCTGTTCTTCTGGACCCACTCGTGAGGACAAGTATCTACCTGACCGAGAAGCACATAAAAGTTCTTACCTGTGGTATTAAGTTACATGGCTCTATTTGTCATACTTGGGGTCCGTGATTTATTCTGCTCAGGGTTTTCACTTATATTTACTAACACTAATAGTTTTAGTTTAAATCACTGCATTGTACTCAAGTCCCACATACAATGCATAGAAGCATGGTAGTGAAAATAAAAATAAAAAAAAAAACAGTAGAAGCAACATACAGGACATGGTAGAGATACAGATGGGAACTCTCCACTGGTTGATGAAACCAAGGAGGACCATCGTGCTTATTCACAGGTACAGCTAAAGATCTTGAGTGGACATTTCTAAATCAGCAGTTACAAGAAAGATACATAATATAATTACAGTGGGGAAAGAGCCTTGAAAAAAAAATCTGTGTATTGACAAATAATAGAAGTCATTGAACTGGCAGTGAAGAAATGTGTGTACGGACACAATTAATGTCCCTGGACTGATTCTTTCATTCATGCAAATTAATTTAGAAAATAATCATGAGTTCATTGAGAATGGGTCCAACGTGTCTGTGTGCTGTAGTTCGAAGGAGTGAGACAAACCAGACTCACTGCTACCCTCATGAACCTTGCAGTTTGAAGGGTAAGACATTATTTAAAAATATATCAAATGTACACAAAGCTGGAGCTATAATAAAGACAATGAAGAATGGGGATGCTTGAGAGACAGAGACAGAGACAGAAACAGAGACAGAGAGACCTTATCTATATTTCGTTCTAAGCCTGTAAGAGGAGAATAGGTGTGACTCAAAGTGGAGCAGAGCTAATCAGAAAAACAAAGAATTATAAATACAACTAGAGAAATTTGGTGAAACCAGTTCTCCAAAAGTGGAAGAAAACCAAAGGGATGTGAAACTTGATGTGAACTAGGAGGAAAGTATATTCAGGTCTGACAGAGCCTTTGCTTAAGACTAAAGGAAGTGGTTGCCAAGTTGTAAGTTCAGTATCGTTTTAAAAGGTGACTTTAATTTAAAAGATGACTCATGCCAAAGTATCCAAGGAGAAATGGGATTAGAATAGGCAGAGGTGCAAGGTGCAAGCTGAGGGAGCAGAACCCTGTCTGTGTATCACATGAGTTAGAAAGGCCAGCATGCGAGAAGAGATGGAAGAGTATGCGAGAGGAAGAGAGTGCCTGGCTGAGATGTTTTTACAGCAAAGATCAGCAGGCATGCAGAGGAGGATATAGGAAGGCCTTCCCTTGCCCAGTTCTCATGCTATTCCTATACAAGCTTTAGAGAATTGAGAAATAGCACATATAATACAGAAAGAAAAAGCTGGATATAGTAATTAACTGTCATAAATGATATTCATAATAAACCTTTCACTGGCTTGATGATTTTACAAGTCAGGGAAGAGCAAAAAAAAAGTGAAACGTTGGTGTACAGTGTCCTCCATTTATACAGAAAAAGTATTAAATGTGATTAATATTGATAAGATTTTTACAATGCATGTTAAGTGCAAGGAAGAAAGAAATGACATATAATTGATGCTCTGTTGTTTACTAGTTAAAATAAACAAACAAAACATGCAAAGACTCTATTTGTATAACAGTTAAGATCATTCAGTCAACATTAAGTTTGTTTATATATAATTTTTAATGTAACTAATTTGCCCAAACTCAGTTGTCCAGTCAGACTGAAATAGTACCTTAAGCCTACTGTCAGAACTGTAGTCTATACATTTTCCTTGCTAGAAGGTATGAAGCCAGTGATTCTCAACCTTCCCAATGCTGCCACCCTTTAATACCATTCCTCATGTTATGATGATCCCCACTCATAAAATTATTTTCATTGCTACTTCCTAAATGTAATTTTGCTATTGTTATGATTGTGATAAAAATATCTTATATGCAAGATATCTGCTATGGGAATTTGTGAAAAGGTTGTGCAACTCCAACAAGGTGGGTGCAACTCACAGACTGAGAACCACTGAACTAAGGGATTGGTAAAGCAGATATAGTACTTATCTGACAATAATTCTCACAGAACTATGGGTGTGAAGCTAATGTGGAATAGAGAAGGCAGGAGCTTGTGCTTGCAGAGTTGGGGGAAGGACAGAAGGAAGTAGAAGGCACAGTGGGCAAGTCAATGGCACAAAACTTTTGAGACAACAAAGCTCTCAGAGCACAGCCCCTGTGTCATAACAGATTTAGTATTAAACAAGAGAAGCATGGTGAATTACAAGTGTAACCCTGTGGTTCAGGAGGTTAGGCAGGAGGCTTTGAAATTCCATTTCTGTGTTTATTATCTGTTCTTCAGATTCGACACCAACAGCACCTTGACAACACAGATTTCTTCTGTTTTAATCAGGCATACAGCAAAAGATAGCAAGGGAAACCCAGTCTGCCTGCCACTCAGGAGGGGGAAGGCTTCAAGAAGCTCCAATCCTACCTCAGCATCTCTTGCCAGTTGATGGCTGCAGGGGAGAAAGAGTCAGTTCTCTCCATGGATATAGACCTTGATGGGTAAATTGTCTATGCGCCAGTGGATGGCTTCACACCTTTGTTTAGTGTTTGGGCAACACTAATTTTGGGCTCAGTGGGTTACTAGAAAAGAACAATAGAGGAGGAGGAGGAGGGAAGCCAAAGTTGGGAGGGGGACATGACTGGTATCTAGCAGGAGATAGAGTGCAGGTGTAGGGTTATATATAATTTTAATACTTTGTATATATTCATGAAATGCACAAAGAGTAAATAACCCTATAAAGAGAATAACATTAAAGATAATTTCCTATTTATTTCTTGAACAATAAAAATAAAAGACAAAATAACAACAGCATAACTTTATTCAAGTTATTTAACATCTCAGAACCATAGGTTCTGGATGAGTAACATGAATTTCAATTTCTATGGGATTTGAAATAAAAATACATAAATTGTTGGCTTATAACATATACTTGATAAATGCTTATCTCTCTATTTGTGAATATTATTTTTGCCACAGTACATTTTCAAGGTTAAAAAAAGGATGCTATAATTAAAAACAGGTTTGTCAATAGTGAAAAGTCAACACTGGAGAAGAATGAGCTTCAGTCCAGGAGAAGCGGAGATGGACACGGGAGAGCACCCAGTGAGGTACTCCTGAACACTGAGAAGTGCAGCATCCCGGGACTGCTATTCCATGAACCAGAGAGCTGCACTTATAAAAGCTGCTTATTGGTTATGGAATAATTTTTATTAATTTTTAAAGTTTCCTTTTAGAATTGTGTACTTTAGTATTTTATTTATATTATTTCCAGTCTTTTTCTCCCAGGTCTTCTCATGCCACCCCATTGTTTTTATTATTTTTATCTATTCACTTTACATTCCATTTACTGCCCTCTCTTGGTCCCCACCTCCCACAATCCTTCCTCCATTCCCATAGTCCTCTTCTCCACTAGTGGGTGGGAGCCACCGTGGCTCTTCAATTCTCTGAAAAGCTAAGAGCACTCTTTCTCACTGAGGCCAGAAAGGCAGCTCAGCTGGAAAACATACCCAAGAGGCAGGCAACAGTTTTTGGGATAGCTCCCATTCCAGTTTTTCAGGGGTCACATGAAGACCAAGATGCACATCTGCTACATATGTCCGGTGATGGGGAGGGTCATGTGCCTAGCCCATGTATGCTCTTTAGTTTCTGTTTTAGTCACTGAAAGCCCCAAGGGTCCACTTGAGTTGATTCTGTCTTCCTGAGAAGCTCTCACCTCCGTCAAGGCCTACAATCTTTCCCCCAAGTCTTTCATAAGAGTCCCCAAGCTCCATCCACTGTTTGGTGTGCCTGCATTCCTCCAAGTCAACTGCTACACACCCCAATTTTTAATCAATATTTTCAATTTTTCTTATGTTTTGAAACTATGATTACATCATTTTTCCTTCCCCTTGCCTTCTCTCACTCTGTATCTTCCCATGTATTCCACCCCTTTTGGTCTCTTTCAAATTCATGTTGTACTTTACTTTAACTTGTGTTTTATACACACACACAAACACACACACACACACACACACACACACACACACACTTCTAAATTTAAATACAACCTGCTCAGTCTATAAAATGTTACTTGTATGTGTATTATGAGGGTTACATGTTTGACACCAGATAATCATTGGTGTGCTATTCCATAGAAAAGACTCCTCTGCTGTCAGAATTTCTCAGTTGCCTATAGTTCTTGTCTAAGGCTGAGGCCTCTTGATCTTTCCCTTGTTCACATTTGCATGTCTGTTAGTGTCACCTTTGTTCCCGTCCTGTTTAGGTAGTCATGTTGGTGGAACTTTATGAGTATATTTTCTGACATTCCTAACAGACACATTCTCTGAGAAAACTGCCTGTTTCTCTGGTTCTTACTGTTCTCTTACCACAATGATGTCCACCATCCCTAACCACTGCAAACTCTAGGGTGGAAGTGATTGGCATTGACCACAGGAGAACCATGTTCCTCAAACACTGGGACCCAAACTCTCACTTTCCCTGAGCTTCCAGATGTTGAGGAAGTAAGACTTGGCTCCTCACAGCCCTGGTGTCATTAAGGAAATTCATCATCCTGCTCTTTTATGTTAATTAAAATTATTCTATTTTAATGCAGTTATTTTTGGTTTGATTTATTTTCAACACCCCTAGGGGGAAAAAATAAAAAACTCAAATTCACTTTTTTAAGTCTATAATTATGATCAATTCCTTGGTTTGAATAGCATTTCCTTCCTTTACACATGTTAGCTGAAAATCTTCATACTATAGGCAAAATAGATCCTTGGTTTAGTGTTTAAAATTATTTTTGAATCAATTCAATTCTTCAGTCTAGTTCCCATATCACACGGAGAAATTCACGAGTCATGTCTGATGATTTTAGCAGAACTGGCAAGGAAGGCCAAGCAGTGAGGGTGCCCTCCTTCTCCCCAGTAGACTCTATGAATGAGTTCTTTGAATTCTTCTACATGGGTCTGTTTTCCCCAGAAACTAAAATGTCTACTTCTCCCTTCTTCCCAACACAGCTCTCTTACCACAGCGTTGTGGAGAATTTGGAACATGAAAATTTGCCTGAATAACAAAAATCGACTCCAGACTCTAAAATGATGCTGAATATGTAGAAAAGGTAGATAGCATTTGAGTTTTCAAGGAGAAACTTAAACCACTCTTTATTTTATTTTTTAAATATATGGGTCTCTTTAGCTGTAAAGCACAGAGAATAATTATATAGAATATTCTCAATTTTCACATAGTGAACAAATAGAAATCATGTTGACAACATTTTGGCATGACTGTTAACTTATGCACAGCAGAGAACTCTGTTAATGAATATAAGCCATTGGCAAACATTGCACCATAAGGTATTCATATCCTTTGACCCTGTAATATATCTTTGGGGATTTTATTTTAAAGAAATAATTCAACAGAAATAAAGCTCAAATCAACAAAAGTGTTTGTCTTAGTGCTATACAAATATATGAACTAATAAAAATGCACTGAAAACTATCAAAGTATTCAGCAATAAAAGAATAGCTTATTAATTATGTACCAACAGCAAGAGATAATTTAATGAGCCATTAAAATTATACTACAATAGGTGCAGAACTGCATGGAAACACATGTATAATCATTATATGGTAGCATTTCTCTAATTATAGGATGGTCTTTTTATTGGTTAATTTATTTATTTACATTTGGTTATCCCCCTTCCTGGTTTTCCCTCCACAAACCCAATATCCCATACCTCCTCCCCCATACTTCTATAAGGGTGCTCCCCCTCCCATCCACCCACTCTTGCCTTATCACCCCAGCATCCCTCTACGCTGGGGCATCAAGTCTTCACAGGACCAAGGGCCTCCCTTCCCCTTAATGACAGATAACACCATCCTGTGCTACATATACAGCTGGAGCCATGGGTTCCTCCATGTGTACTCTTTGGTTGGTGGTTTAGTCCTTGGGAGCTCCTGGGGTGTGAGTTCTGGTTGGTTGATATTGTTCTTCCTATGGGGTTGTATAGGATGCTCTTATGCAGAAGACAGGTTATAACTGCATACCTGGGTGGCTAGGACTCCTAGACAAAGAACTAAGAGAATGAACACCTGGATATTTCACATAGTTTACAAAAGAGAACAAGGGGACTCAGATGTCGCAGACAACTGGCAAAGCCAAGAGTATGGGAAACATAGAGCAACAGAAAGAAATTCGCTGGAAAAAATGAGAACACCCAAGAAGATATAACAGCTATCTAACATGTATATTTAAATGGCTTGCGACTGGATTAGAGTGTGAGCCCCTTTTTCCTTCTTAGGAAAGTTACTGTTCCCAGTGACATGTATCGATAGATTCTTCATGAAAACTTCCAGGGTTGACAGGCTAGCTTACTGAGAAGTGGTGTTACAAGGGTCTGAAGTTGCTGCATACTTAGTATCCATGTGGCCTTCCATAGCTCTCATTGGGATTCAGCCACTTCATTTGTAAGTAGCAGAGTGTTCATTTTTACACTGTAGCTGTGAGAATTGTATGAATTACCACACAGACACTACTAAGTTGCCTGGCATATAGTAAGCTCCATGCACGCCTATTATGACCAATAATCATTGTCTTCCAGTTCCTGCTTCTTGCCCCTTTCCCTCCTTCTCCTTCATTCCACTCCTCCTTCTTACCCTCTCCTCCTCATTCCTAACCTCTCCTCCTCCTCCTTTTCCTCCTCTTCCTCCTCCTCCTTCCTACCCTCTCCTCCTCCTCCTTTTCCTCCTCTTCCTCCTCCTCCTCTTCTTCCTCCTCATCATTATCATCATCATCTCATATCTACTGCTCAGGTAGATGGCTTATGAGAATTCTTGGATGCAGTTGTTAGGAGTTATATTTAGGATTGTGAACTAATTTTATTATATTTTTCAAAAATAGGGTCATTGTGTCTGGATACATCAATTTAACTTTCTTAATAAGAAGAAATAATAGTAAGAAGTTATAATAAGAAAATATAACCTAGTCAATTATCAAAGAATTTAGACATATTTACAGATGTTTTATAGGCAACCATTCAAAATCAGGAAGGAAAAAATCAGGAAGGAAAAAAACCACATTTGAGATACAAAGAAAAATCTTACATTGAATACAAAGCTAATATAATGACAAACATTGAAGTAAGCAAAAATATTCTTTGACCAGGAATATAAATTCAGAACAAGAAGAGCTGAGATTTTTAATAATTTAATGTATTTCAATTCAATTGATTCTATTTATAAAAATTGTTTACAAATAAAAGTTCAACAATGATTTGAGATTTCAGAATATTGACACAAATGATTCCTGAAATTTTGAGAAGAACACAATGAATATTCTGTTAAACAGAGAAATAGAACTTATCTGTTTAACTTGGAACTTGGTATCTTTCAAAATGCCAACAATTAATACTATTCTTCTGAGTTTACGAATTTAGGCCTTTTCTATGAATACTTTACTCATATATCAATCAGTTCTGAATTTGCTAATACCTCTGGAGGTTATAGCTTCATTCAAGTCCAGTCCCATGGCTCAGTGTTACAAACACTTGCTGTGTAAGCCTAATGACCTGAGTTCTACTCCAGGAACCCATTCCAGAGCTATGATGCAATGGTCTACATCTGAAATTCTAGCACATTTATAGCAAGATGGGAGGTTGTGATAGGAGCACTGCATGGAAGCTGTGAACAGGTATCCTGGCTACATGATGCTCAGTGGAAGAAATAAGAGAGACTCCACCTCAACAAGGTGGAAGAAGAGGGCTGACCACGGACAATTGCCTTCTGGCTTCCATAATAATACCATGGTATGTGAACCTGCACACATACACACGCACACGCACACGCACACACACACACACAAAGTAATTATCTTAAAAAACAAAGGCTACAGGACTAAAAATAATGTAGATTTATATGTGCTCAGAAGCTGACACTGGACTTCTAGATTGTAAGCAAAACCAAAGATTCAAGGCACAGACATACAACCCTACTCTAATTGTCATGGAGCCCAGGGTTCAGCCTCATCTGCTTCAATATCATAAATGCCCTTTTTTATTATTGCCTAAAGAATTGTATCCATGGAGCTTCCAATTACTAGCCACTGCTATGTAAGAATTAAAGCCTACTGATTAGTTTTAAAATTGTGTATTTTTTCTTATAGATCTGACCCATATCAATGAAAAACAGACAATTGGAGCTACAGAAAATATATAGAGAATTGTAAATACTCTGCAATTCCAGCAAACAGTAGGAACATGCCAGGTCTTTGCAAGTGAATCTGCAAGGGTACTCTACAAGATCCAAACCCTCCCTTCTCCAAATGAAGTTTGAGAATAAATGGCTAGTCAAACAACTCTGAAAAAAAATCACAATAGCTCTCACTCAGGCCACAGGAGGATGGGATATTGACCTGAGAAAGTGTTGGATCACTTCTCAGTTATGTTTACCATATTGGTATAAAACTGAGTCACTTGGTTTCTCTTTCAATCTTAAGACAGATCAAAGTCAAGCCAAATCTATTCTTTAGCACTACATCCATAAAAATACCAGATTAGGGATTCTCCTGTGGACAAAAATGTAATACATACAGATATGTAAATGTTTCTGTCTTAAAATGGTGCCTCTCATAACTTTCAGTCAACGTATTAGATAATGCTGAATTCTATGTATGCTCTCTCAGAAAAGCCTATCTTCTAGAAATGTCTGTTTGATACTTTGTCAGTGTGTTTCATATCTACTCTGATCCTTTCCCCTGTGTCATGAATGAGTGTCATAAGAAAAAAAAACATTCATGAAGGTGTAAACATCTTCTCCCTGCCCAGCAAAAGCCCAGTATGAGACTGGCACAGTGACTGGACCCAGTTGTGAGGTCTTTCAATTCCTCAGTGAGTGGATTTCCCTTATTGAACTAAATCAAAAGACCAAAGAAGCTGCAAGGGTAGCCTGTACTTGTTGGCTCAAGTCCTGATGCAAACTCTTGCATAGCTGTAGTAAAGTAAGTGGATACAGAAAATGATAGCCTGCACCCAAGTATTGGATATCCTCAGTCCTGTTTAACACAGCTTCGGATGACAAAGGGGAAGAGAAGAGCATGTCAGGAGACACTGATCAAAGAACCAGTGCTTGACACCTGCCATTTCACTTTACAGAAAAGACAGCAGGCACCACTTAGAAACTGATGGAGTTTTACAGGGTACTTGTAGAAATACCTGCCTCTTCCTTAAAAAAAAATTTAGAAACACTGATTTAAAGGACATGATTATGGAGCGGAGAATAACAGGTAAAAAGCAGGATGGGAAGAGAGTAGTTGAAGCAGGCTCTGTGATAAGTCAAGTGAAGACAGCTTGTCCACAAGGGAAGAGCTCAGCAAACTTAAAAGCAGACACAGAGGAGCTGGAGGCCATCTAGCAAGAGCAAAGGAGTCTCACAAGCCCAGGCAGTCTCTAAAGGCCTCAGTTTGCTATTGATGATCCTGTGTAATAGTATTAGGGGAAAAAACTATACTCAGTACATTCTGCTTCCAGGGTTGGGGCTATAGAAGGAGTTTTAGAGAGATTTCTTTAATGGCATTTCAATTCTTAAAGAAATGTTATTCCTGAAACAGTTTCATGCAAATTCCCTCTGTTGAGGACAGCAGCTTCTTGACAATACAAAGAAAGCAACAGAGGTACAGTTTATATAGGCAACATGAGCATATGCTGATTATATGATTTCTTAATAATTACATTTTCCCAACACACATTTTCCAAAAACATTTTAAATAATGTGTAAAGTTGACAAGTGTCTAAGTTACTTTTCTTTTCCCTTAACAAAGCACCATGATTAAGGTAAAATAAAAGAAAGCATTTTATTTTGGGACTCACGGTTCCAGAGGATATGTTTTAATACTTGCTCCCCTGGTGGTGTACTGGCTGGTTTTGTGTATCAACTTGACACAAGCTGGTTGACACAGAGAAACTAGCCTCCTTTAAGAAAAGGCCTCCATGAGATCCAGCTGTAAGTCATTTTCTCAATTAGTGATCAAGGGTAGGAGGGCCCACTGTGGGTAGTGGCATCCCTGGGCTGGTAGTCTTGGATTCTAAAAGAAAGCAAGCTATACAAGCCAGGGGAAGCAAGCCAGTAAGTAACATCCCTCCATGGCCTCTGCATCAGCTCCTGCTTCCTAACCTGCTTGAGTTCCAGTCCTGACTTCCTTTGGTGATGAACAACAGTGTGGAAGTGTAAGCTGAATAAACCCTTTCCGCCCCAACTTGCTTCCTGGTCATGATGTTTGTACAATAATAGAAACCCTAAGACAGTTGGTGAAACTGTTTGAGAGGGATTAAGAGTTGTGTCCCTGGGTAAGAAAGGTAAATCACTGGGGGTGGGCTTTGAGGCTCCAATCATTCCCAGTTAGTGGTTGTTTTTGTTGTTCTCCTCCTCCCCCCCCATCTTTCTCCTCCTTCTCTCTCTCTCTCTCTCTCTCTCTCTCTCTCTCTCTCTCTCTCTCTC
>NW_021621176.1:322705-424716 GCF_004785775.1 Grammomys surdaster | reverse complement strand
CTCTCTCTCTCTCTCTCTCTCTCTCTCTCTCTCTCTCTCTCTCTCTCCCTCTGTCTCTCTCCCTCTCTCCCTCTCTCCCTCTCTCACCCTCTCTGTCTCTCTTTCTCCAACAAGGATACAACTCTTAATTTGTGTTTTGCCAAAGGTGGACCAAATATTAAAACATATGAATCTGTTGAGGGCATTCACATTCAAATCACCAAAAAAAAAAGTATTTTAGTCACCAGAGAAAGACCAGAGAAAAAATTAAATAAATAATCTCCAAAATTAATCAGGTGGTAAAAAAGAAAAGGTTGCAAACCAACATCAAAGATATGGTATGTCAGGAAGAAAACTTATTATTGGTTGGTAAAATATTTTCCTTTAAAAGATAGATGGCAATGATGTTACAAAAGAATAATAATACAGAGCTTCAACCCTGTGAGTGTAGTATGAGAAAAATGTACATGATGCTTGCACACAACCCTGAGTCTGTGTCTGTGTATGCACGGACAGAGATACCCTGTAATTGAAAACAATTGCTAGTGTATGGAGTGTCAAATTCTAGTACAGTTTAAGTGCAGAGCAATTAGGCAGAATAATGCCAAACAGTGCTTGTATTTCCAGTAAACACATGGGGATGCAGGAGAGGGATTTATATTCATGTTGGAGGAATGGTTGTCTTCTGAGGTACAATATGGACAGTAGAATGTGGCATAAGAGTGTTACCTATGTGTAAAACAGAAAAGTGAATCATTGACAAAATGTTGATCTGTGGAAGTCAATCCGAGCTTCATTGAAAAGAAAATAGATGATAATCAATGACATTCTCTGATTTATTGTCTTGTAAGAGCAGAGAGCTAAAAATCTCCGTGGTGATAGGAAGGGGTGTTACGTTAATTATTTAAAACAGCCTTAGGTCAAGCCAACTATCTAAGCTGCAGCGGTTCTGCCTAGCTCAGTCGCCATGTTTCTCGGCCGTAGCTACAACCGGCCCGCCAAAACACCAGACCTGCCACCCACAAGATGCCAGCATGGGAGATGGCTCTGCCAACATTCCACGCTGTCTCCATAAGGCTGGGCATTGTCCAGATCATCCCGCCATCCACACGGGCCCAGTAGGAAAATGAGACTCTAATGCTTAAATTATCCAAAAGCTTATATATTTGGTAATGATCAGTAACAAGATGCCCATACAATCAGAAGTGTAACCCAATACCCAACCTAGATATACCAACTACTTTTGACTGCTACAGACACATCAACATCTGCCCCCATCGCTCCTACATCTCTCATTCTCCTCTCCTGTCCTAGCTCCTCCTCTTCCTTCTCCTCTTTGTCTTCCTACTCCTCCTCTGCCATTCCTTACTTCTCCTACCTTAGCTCCTCCTACAAAGGGGTCCATTTGTCTTGTCCAGTGCAATGTCCTCTTTTTATATGTAACTCTTAAGAACTTGAAATGAGTCCTGTGCAACTGCAAAATTAAATTTAGACTAATCAAAAATATCACACACACACACACACACACACACACACACACACACATATATATATATATATGATGGTGAAATCAAAGCTAGAGGAGAATCCATACTTTCATTATGATGTGTAAAGTGGTTAAAATCCTTCAGTGCTTCTCAGCCAGATTACTTTTTTCACAGAGAGGGAAGACATGGCACATGCATCAAATAAATTTAAAAAAATAAATAAAGATACTTTATTACACTCATAGTACTAGTAAAGGCAGTTTGATTAATTTTAATGATCTAGATATACTCAATATCAGCCATAGTCTGATACAAATACCCAAGCATAATTTAATATTTAAGTTAAATTTTTATTTAAGTTGAGGGTAAAGTACAATAATTTATTTGAAGGGCCAAATGTTGGTATTAATGGATTCTTCATAAAAGGTTTAAGTTTTTTCTTAGTCTTCCTTTCCACCTATTGGAGATAGATCTTCATAACAGATTCTTTACTTGTTTATTTTCATATAAAAAGTGTAAACTATACTCATACCTAAAGGCTAGACCTGTGAGTAGGGACAAAAACTGTCATGCAGAGCTTTATCATCCTGAAAACCAGCATTGGAACTGGGACTATATATTTTCCTTCTGAAAATGGTTTATATCTATTTCTCAATTGAAAGGGGAATATTATAACAAATATTGGTATCTACCTCTAAGTGTGAACATACCAGTGTCCAGTAAGAGCTAATACAAGGTCTGGAGAGTTGGCTCAGCAGTTAAAAACAGCACTTTGGGTTCAATTTCCAGCAATCACATACCTGTTCACAAGCATCTGTAACTCTGGTTTCAGGAAGAATAGCTGCTCCCTTTTGACCTCTGTGGGCACCAGGCACATATATGATGCACAGACATGCTCACAGGCAAAAGACCTGACCACATAAAATAAAATAATAAAAAAATTGTTCTTGAGAATAATTTTGTAGAAACTTAAACTAGATACAGTTGAGCAGGTCAATGAACACCACTCAGGAATTTGGGCACACCCTACAAAGATGAGTTCATCTTAAATCATGCTAAAGAAATAGGTGGAATGATTACTCCTTTAGTGAGATACTGTACTTTTCCTCCCCAGCATCCTGACTCTTAATGTCATCTCTTGTAGTCATGCTGTCAGCCAAGCAACTATGCTCCTTCCTAAATCTGCTGGCTTTTCTGAATTCTTCAGTAAAGCATTTCTTCCCATTTATTTTCTCTTCCTGTATTCCTGCCATGTTGTTCCTAACACTCTCCTGGAAGCCTTCCTTCCAGCCATATGACCTACTACCACCTCATGCTGGTCTGCATCACCAGCTTCCCTTGCCTCAAGCAACATGGCTGGCTTTCTTTCTCTCTACTCTCCCTGTCTGGGCTACTGGTGGGATTTATAGCTTACCTATCCTGTGGTGTTTTCCTTTTAAAAGAAATAAATTTATCCTTGAAGCAACAAAGTAATAAAATTGTTCTTGAACTAAAAAGTGAAAGTAAATAAATAAGAATACATTCTACTACACTATGGAGAATAGGTTAGGAAACCTATTACTTCTGCCAAGTTAAAACACATTAATCCAGATTTTGTAGTGTGCTATACTACCTATCTTATACTTAATATGCCCAGAAGATAGGCTTTCATGAGGTACAGAGGTTATTGTCTAAAATTTTAAGCGTTTAAGCTGAATTAAATGTTCACGGAATAGAAATCTAAGAATAGTTATTCATTCTTCCTTCAAAACTGTACTTGGAAATCAATGTTTTAACTTAATAGTAATTGGCTTTGCACTCATTCTTGGTCACAGTATCTACCCCTGACCCAGAGATTTATGATAATATATATGAAATTACTAGTAGTTTCTATTGAATAAATTGTTGTTTTATTATAATTATTTCAAAAATTATTTTTTTAATTTGTAGTAGGATGTAATTTGTCTGTTAATAAGATTGTCAAAACCATGAGAAACACTAGTTTTTAATACACAGGTTTAAGTAAAGAACAAGATTTAGTTTTAACCCACTATTCTCTTGTAACTATATTCTATAAAGTGCTCAAAATCCCTTTCCCTAGTACATTTAGTAAGTCAATATTCTGGTGATTTTATTCCAACGCATTGATCTTTCCCAGCAAGACAACCCAATGTTTCCCTCTACTCTCCAGTGGGAATCTGCAAAAGGACGAAACCAACAAACTCTAGACTAACCCTCTCCCTTCTACATTCCATTGAGGAACAGGATTTGGGCTGGCAACAATGGGTGAAGGTGTCTGTTAGGGCAACACTGTTTGCCATTACAGAAAACTGTAGATACTGAACATTTTAAATGTGTCTTTATATATGTATCAATTTCAGCAACTGAAGAAGTGTAATTTTTTAATTTAAAACACCACTATGTCTGATGACCATAAAGATTAAGAAACATGATCTTTCTTTGCTGGTATTCTGAGGCACTTCTTGATTTGATATCTTCAAATTATTTTTGATCTGGAATTTCCATCTCTGCTTTGGTTTTACATTTAAGTACTATGTTCTTACAAATCCTGCTTTCCCCTAGTCTCTACGAAATCCAGGAAGAGTGAATGAGTTGCCCAAATATTGATAGTGAGTCCACATGAAATGATCAGATACAAGGCTAAAGTTGTGCCTACACAGAAGGTCTGATCTGGTTAGGGGTAAAAATATGTGAAAGATGACATTGCCAAAACAATACAGGAAAATAAACCCACTCTTGCCAAGCTGTCACGCTGGAACAGAGCTGACAAGCATATTTGCACTGCAGCGCTTTGATGGATTATGTTTTCACAGATTATTCTCCTCTCGAACGTGTGCATTTTAATAAGCAACAAAGCTCAAATCAGAGGGAAAGTAATAAAGGTGGGATTTCAGGCACCTAGACAGGCTTATGACAGAGACTATTGGAATCCATCAGACAAGGCAAGCAATTCTCCTTGGCACACACACCTGTGTTTTGGACAAGTAAGTGAACGAGAAGATACAAGGATGTAAAAACACTTGCTACTTTACAGTAGCCTAGCTTCCAGAACTTTTCTCCATTGTGAAACCCACTATGTCCAATCTTTCACTTTCAATTTCAGCTTGAAAATCACTTCAACAGGAACAGTGTAATAGGTGAGTGATACATTTTGAGATCAACTGAAATATTTCAAAACCTAAAATTTCCGGCATCTGCAATCAAGTTTTACTTTCTATAATTCATGTAGAGCAAGGTATTTGTAGAGTAATGCAGGTAATTTCATTCATAATCATGAACCATGTATTTAAGCAATCAGTCCTATCCATAATTATTCAGTCGGGATGAAAAGATGTGTCTAGCATTCCTAGGGATATATGTACATTTTGTCCAAATTTGAAACCCAATCACAAATGCTTTAAAATTCCATTCTGAACTTAATTTTGCCCATCAATGAGATATGAGGCGTGCTAAAAGTATGAAATCAGCTCTTGGAATCTGATGGTAGAAAAAACTGGCAGTTTCACGGAAGAGAAGAATGGGTCTACTTTTCACTATTATTCAAAATCCATAAATGTAATTTTTAGCATGGTCATTTTTAAGATGGTGTCCCCTATTCTCAAAGATCTAGAGCATACCCATATACTGGTAAACCAGATGCCTTGAAAAGCATTCGCATCTAGCCCAAGAGCTTCTGGGACTCGTATGAATTTTCCTCATCTTTGCCTTCTATGTCACCACAGCTTCTAGAGGCTGTTGTTTACCATCATATTGCCATCAAGAGTCCTCTGAGATAACAGTGAGTACTTGCATCCTTGTCCTAACTTTGACCTCCCCTCTATAACTTGTTCACACATGCCATTGATGTTCTGAGAAATCACTAAATATAAAGGAATACTATTCCCCAGAACATTTCAAAACAGCAATGACCTAAAGAGCCAAAATATCATGACTTTCCTTTCAATATTTCTTGCATTCTCTGGTTAACAATAAACTCACACCCTGCTCTGAACACTGTGAGACTGAATTCAGCAACCAATTCTGTCTAATTATGAGGGCATCCCTCCCTCACTGTATACCACCTCCCTGATAAGGCTACCCCTCAGTGAGTACCACCTCCCTGATAAGGCTATCCTTCAGTGCATACCTCTTAAGTCTTAAAATTGTTCCACTTCCAGCTTTCCTGGATATGCTTTTCAGTTATTGTCATCCTCCAAAATTTTGAGATTCAAATTCATTGAAATTCTTTTCGAGATTCCACATCATAAGACCTTACATAGATTCTGACTTACATGCCTTTCCTACTAACCACAGCCATATTACTTCACTTAGTAGAAAGGTATTTCTTGAAGACAAACAAAAACTATGGGTTAAGCACTATAACAAATTTCTAAGAATTTTTAAGAAGAGGAAAGAGTATTTAAATAATTATAGTATCATACATAAATAATCTAGCCCCCTTTTTTTGATTGAACTATTAAATACTCTTGTAGTCATTTCACAAATGTTAATTCCAATTCCATGAAATCAAATTAGTCAATAAGTAATGCTGGATATTTATACCTTTTCATAAATGTTAAGAGTATGTTTATTTTATGAATAATGATGCTCTTTGTCCTTTGGTTAGATACAGAAATTTCATGATTTCAAACCATGTAGCCAACAATTTAATTTATTTGTTTTCCTACTAGTAACCCATGCTGCAGACCATCTGGAAAAGCCATGAGCCTAATGATTTTACCTTTTCTTTCTTTTGGTTTTTGTTCCTGTCTTGATTGTGTTGTGCTCCTGTTTCCAATGTCGAATTTTCTAAGTTTTTCAAGCATTTTGTAGATATCAGAGGTGAAGCACCTTTTGTCTGGTCTCTGACATTAGTCCGTCATTTCAGACCTCATGCATATAGCTTTGTGTTTTATTTTTTCATATCCATCATTCAGCTCTGCTAATGAAATGAAGATTCTATTAAAGAAATTGTTTGGCACTTGATCATCCTTGGTTTTCCATGTCACATAGTATGTAAGCCAGATCACACACTCAATTTGTTGATTGCATGAAAAAGTATTTTATTAGCAATAAATTACTTGGGCTAATGGAAAGGATGATTGAGAAGAAACATCTGTTTTCTCCTGACTTCCATTATGTGATTAAGTATATGCTCCCATGGGACAATAAAAAAAAATTGTAATGTCACCTCCTTTAGCCTGGCTCAGTTATGGAATTCTGACTGGGAAAACATGTAGATGAAGAAACAAGATACAGAAGAAAAGACATATAGAGAGAATCTGGGAGTAGGTGAGCTGTACTCACTTGGGTAGAGGACATCTACTATAACAACCCCCAAACTCTGCAAGTTTATTATATACAGCATGAAGAGGAGGGATCTTCTTTGTCTCAGTGAAGTCTCTTAGGTGTAGTTGCAGGCCATACACCTCAGGGAGGATGAAGAGACAGTGGATGCTTTCTGCATGTGCATGTCAACATTCATACTTAAACCAGGGAAGGCTCTGTCACTTCTCTGAGTCTGATCCAAAGAAGGCATTGCCATTTTCATGGGTCTGGTGTATTGTTATCCTTGACAAGGACATACTAATGTCAACAATGCCCATTCACTCAGGACTTTATCCATTCCCTGCATAATATGCTCTGGAAGAAACTTGGGAAAGCAAGCAGTTCACTGAAACCCAAACACAATATACCAACTCCCAGATGTCCCTAGTTACCTTCATATCTTGACAAACAATTTTTAAGGCATTTAATGAATGATAAAAATAGTCCATTAAAGTGAACTTCCAGTCCAGTCTTGAATCTGTCTCATGAATAAACTGTTATGCATCTCTCACATATGGGGTAGCTCACCTGTGAAGGAGGCCCAGCCAGGGACTTTCTCATCCTATTTGTCATAGTCATTGCTGATACATCCAGATCTAAGGTGAAAAGAAATGATAATTTGAACAAATTACAGGAAGTTGCTAGAGTAAATTCATTTTCTATATGATTATCAAAGTCTGAACTTGCATGTGTGCTCCACACTCTGGATTTCCAACTCACACATTATTTTGTCTTCAGTTATCTGTTCTCTTCAACATGAACATTATGATCTCTAGATTCTTAAGAACAGCCAAAATGCAAATCAGATAAATTATATGCATTTAAAAAAAATAAAATGAGCCAGTTTGTGGTGGCACATACTAGTGAGATATGCCAAAGGGATCAAAGGATCATGAGTTCAGGCTACCCTGGGCAACAACTTGGTACTGGAGAGCTGGCTCAGTAGTTAGAAGTAATGTAATGCTGCTCTTCCAGAGAACATGAGTTTGGTTCCCAGGGTTCACTTGAGGTGACTCATAATCACCATGGGATGCATTGTCCTCTTATGGCCTCCATGAGTGGGCACATGCAGAGTATCCTCTTACATATACATACAAGCATAAATAAAATAAAACTTTAGGATAAATAAAATAGAAGGAAAGGGGGTCAGAGAGTAGCTCATTGGTTAGGATGTTTGTCTAGCATATGTGGCCCCAGGTGAAGTATATGAGCCTCTACTTCAGAAGATTGCAGCCGACAAGAACAGCCTTTCCAGTGCTGACCACATCAGTAATGCAGTAGCATGAGAGGCTAAGGATCTGGCTACTAGAACATCTCTGACAAGCCACCTGTGAAACACAACTACCTGCTGGTGGTGGACTTTTAGATCCTGTTTCTCTATCTCCCTTTAACAGCTGTTGGTGCACCATAAATACCTGATGCCATACTTCTGCCATAATGGTCATGGACTGACTCTCTGAAACTGTAAATAAAGCTCCTCATTAAATTTTTTCTTTTATAAGTTGCCTTGGTCAACTTGTGTTAATAGAAAAGTAACTAAGACACCAGCTAAAAGTCAATAAAGAATTAGAATTAAAAAACTAAAGAAACAAACAAAAAAATCAAGAAAACAAATGATTGAATTCAAAGAAGGGTTATGTATCTGAACAGACTAATAAAAATTCCTAACTATACAGAAATTCAGTGATTTGAATAGATTTGGGATTTGTTTAAAGTAGATGTGTTCTTATTTCCAATTCTTTATTATAAAGTTTCCATTAAAACTTGACTACTAAATATGGTTCTTGAAATGTCTAACTGTCTGAAGTCAGAGAAGTACAAATAAATCTACTTTGAGATCCAATGGTACTCCAGTGTGAGTGGCTAAGATTAAAGAAACAATTGACAATAAATTCTGGCAGGGTGGATAGAAAGGGAACTGTGGTTCTCTGTTATTGGGATAGCAAACTGGTGTAGTCACTGGTGAAATCACTGCGTAAAACTCTCCAAAGAAAAGAAATAGAGTTGCCATGTCACATAGATACACCACTCTCTGGGAGAGTCTCCAGTTTCTGTTTAGGTTTCATTTTTATGAATGTTTCTTATGAGCCAACTGATGAGTACCAACCCCCTTTACACACCTGAGAGGTGAGGCAATAACCAGAAGGTCAGGCAGGAAACAGAGAGAACCCATTATAACCTAGATATCCCAACATTAAGTTTGTTTCCTGAACCCATAAATAAAAATTCACTGCAGTGGTTTGATAAGGCATGGGCCCTATATCCAATAGTTATTTCTTAGATGATGTATGTTTTCAGGTTTCCTTGTTTAATCACCTCCAACAAATTTTTGGAGGATGATTACCTCTCTGATTTTTTTAATTAGTGTCTTCATATGGCACTGCACTGCTTTCATAATTTAGGAATGTTTTTTCACAAAATCCCATTCCTGATTGTTGTCTATTTCCTGTTGTTTTAAAGTGAATATTATAGATGAGTTTTGATGAATACCACCAAAAGCTAGGTGCCTAGCTTCTTGTTTGCTTGTCATCTTTTTGCCTTGGCCATTTCAACTTTTCACATTGTCTTTCTATCATATCACTATGGTTGTAATTGCCTGGAGGTGGTTTCTGTGAATGACTTAGACTTAATAGTTTTCTAAGACCTCTTGCATGAATGTAGGGCATATATGCCCATCTACATTGATATCTGCAGCTGTCTGCAAACATAATCTTCTTAGTTAAAGATAATCACCATGACTAAAGTTATATCTTATTCTTGTGGATATTCACCTCCAATTATCTTCACAAGTATAGTATATAGGTCTGAAAATCTATTCTGACTTCAACATCCACATCCATTCAGGCATAGCGTCCTAGGAGCCTTTTGATATAGGATACATTACAATTAAATAACTTCCTATATGCATTCTTCTTTAGTTTACTTCCTGGGGTATGTACCGCACAAAGATTCTCAAATAAACCAACTTATGCTTATTAGAGAAACTAGCCTGAAGTAAATAATTAGCATGAAGCAAATTCTAAAAAACTGGAGATAGATAAGTCTATTCATCTGGATCACACATTCTCTGATTAGCTGAAAAGCCTATCAGTTATTTTAGGTAGCACTACAATGTCCTCTGTCTTAAGGTGTTTGTGCCATTGTGTTAATGGTACCATCAGTTTGTCAAGGTTATTATTATTATTATTATGGGGGTTTCCTACACTCCTTTGTTGCCTTTAAGTATTTACTAGGGATTTATACTCCACTTCATACCATTTTGTTTCCAGATAAATGACAGAGACCTTTAAAATTTATGGCAAGCCTTACAGCACTACAGGTAGGCAGATATCAATCCTCCAAGCTATCCCACCTGTTTCCTTGACAATATCCCCTAGATATTACTTGCCATTTGTTTTGTTTGCATTGCTATTGATTCGTGGCTGGCCCTCATGGCCACATGCTCAGTATCCATGCTATCCCGTGGCAACTTCCTTCTTTCTCCTCTCTGGCTCTCTCTCATAGTCTTTACCTGAGACCTCAATCCCAGGAGCCAAAGCTCCACCTACCTCTCTTTTTCCCAGCTACAGGCTGTCAGCAACTTTATTAACTAATCAGGGATAACTTGGGACAAGTTTTACACAACAAGGCTGGTGTATATGAAAATTGTAAGACTTAACAAGGCTAGTATTACATGAGAATTGTGAGACTTTGTGCATCTTGGAGCAACCAGATCTTGGGATACAAAATTTAGCATTTGAATACAGAGCAAAAGACCAAACTCGAATATCAGTTACCCAATGGAAAAGTGAACCTATAAAAAGGAAGAGGATTAGCTACTATAATAGATCTAGGAAATTAGTAGTATTATGACATATTGAAAAGATGCTAGGCTTTGAAAAACTTATAAAAGTCTGAATATAATTAGCCAATAATTAAAAGGGGGTTATGAAATCAGTGGCAGATCAGAGGGAATAGATGGCTGGGCTTAATCAGAAGATCTACAAAGTATGCTGATATTTCAGTCAAGGTAGGGCTGTTATATCAGCAGCAGTGTTCAAAGTGAACTTTGACACATGATATAAGGACACCTCATTTAAAGTGACTGGTAATCTCAAATTCCCAGGTCTGCCTTGAAATAGAGTTGACTATGAAGTAGTTCAAAACTCCATGCCAATGACTGGTATTTCCTAGTTGCTTGACATTTATGTGACCTTTTTTTCAGAAGAGACCCTATGTGAACTCCCAATTCTGCCTCTATGTCTGGTCAATGATTACAACTAAGGTTAAACCCGCAACATAATTAACCAGCTGAAGATGTGTTTGTGTTGTTCCTCACACAGAAAAAATGAATAGTGTGATTTAGGGGACCTGCAAAGACAATGACCATGGGAGTCAAGTGCTTCATCAGAGGACAGTAACTTCAAAAATGGGAGAGCATGTAGTTCTTCCAGAATTCGCCTTGGATAGAAATTGATGTACCACTTAAATTGATCTAGAAACAATTGATCAATAAATAAATAAATAAATAAATAAATAAATAAATAATACAATTGACAAACGATTTCCCAGCACAGAAAAAGTGGCAGGCTCTAGGGGATACACTGTGTGACACCACAAACCCATCAAAAGACTAGATCTCAGAGGAAACTCTAAAAGATGCATCATCTTCCAAGCCAATACAAAACACATCAGTGAGTTCCACTTCTGTTTAGATTGTGGAAAGCTGATCTCTTTCCTAATAATCAGAAAAGGCTGGATAATACACAAAATGATAGCATTTTCTGGGCCCATTACAAAATAGATAAGAAGTGAATTAAATTTCAAAGGTTGGCAATTTACTCTGAGAGGACACAGTACATGTGTGTTCATTTGTCTTTGGCAGAGAATGAAAGAAGAAAGTTAGAGCCATAACAACAGATGAGCAGAAACACTGATAGATAGATGAATAAACCCTCCAAGCAGAGTGTGGGCTAGCACAACAAATTGGCAGGCCCGAGGGCCTCTTACACAAGACTTGCTCCCCATAAAGTCTTTTCCACATATTTTGCAGGATGCTCACAATAAAAGGATTGGGAATATGGTTCAAAGACCACATATTGTGTTGTTGAAGCCACTAACACAGACATGGAGATGCTTTGATCCTGAAATAAGAAGCACAGAAGATACTCTCAGCATCAAGACACTGACAAAGACAAATTGCTTAGGGGTGAAGAGAGCAAAGAACATTGTTTGCTTCTGGATGAACAGCAACAAACTCATGTGATCTCAGAATCAAAGCTGCTAGAAAACAGAAATAGAGGTCTGTCTGCTGGAATGGTCAGGAGGTACTCTCAAGAACGAGACCCTAACAGATACAAGACAAAACAGACTTAGGAAAGCATGAGGAGAAAGAACACTAGAAAATTCCACCCACAAGGCACAGTAGCATGTGCACAATATAATAGCATGCCTATGTAAGACTGGCCAAAAACTGCGACTAAAGTGGGAAAACAGAGTACAGCCAACAGAAGTATGGCACTAGCTGGAGTATTGTGCAGGGCCAGCATATAGGAGAGAGGACCTCAGTGGGGCACATATAGAAATGCAGCTGAGATAGAACAGAAACACTTTGGTTTCATGGGCTGCACTGTCAGTACAAAGGGAACAACCTTTCACCACTGCTATGTATGGATGGTTATGATGGTTATAAAATTATAGCTCTGTATTATATTAGCTGAATTCCACCCATAATATGAGTACAAATGGGCCATTTCCATGTATATAAATATACTTTACCTCAGACACTAATATTCTTTTACAAAGTATGTAAATTATTTCATATTAATTTCATTACATATACATATTCTACAAAAGAGTAATAATAAATATAGACTGTCAAGAAAAATAGGATGACTATGGCTGTATCTTAGTTGAAAGAGTGTCTGCCTAGCATAATTGAAGGCCTGGCTTTGGTTTCTCAATAGCTCATAAATAGGATGTGGTGACCAGGTTTATAATCCCAGCATGAAGGATATAGTGAATGGAAGATCACAAATTTAAGGTCATCTATACTACATAGCAAGTTCCAGGCCAGTCTAATCTAGAGTCCTGCCTCAAAAATAATAAAGAACAAAGGAGAAAATAAAATATACAAAATAAAATATAAATATATTATACTCAGCAAGCTTCAAGATCATCAAGAGATCCTGTCTTAAGAGAAAGAGGTCCAAAATGCAAAGAAAAACACCCGAGGTCTTCCCTAAGACTCCAGCATGGGCATGGGCATGGGGCATGGGGCATGGGCATGGGGCATGGGCATGGGCATGGCCAAGGGCAAGAGCATCCATGCACAGATATGTAAATCACACACACACATACATATGCACCCTTATGCAAGATGATTCATGTATTTTTCCTCATGGAGAAAATAGTAACATGTATTAAATGTACATTATCTCAGAAGATAAAAATTATAAAGAGGGAAATGAATACAAAAGTGTCACCAAAGATAAAGGATACTTTCATTATTCAGAACACTAAATGTGTGTGATAAAAGGATCCATTGTATTTGAAATATAATGAAAAGGAGTATGCAGCATTGTAATATAGTATTGAATCATCTAAAATGTGTGCACACTAAGTTAAAGAACATGACAATGCAAGAGAACAGATATTTTAAGAAATAGTTACTCAGACTGGAGAGATGGCTCAGTGGTCAAGAACACTGGTTGCTCTTCCAGAGGACCCTGGTTCTATTCCCACCACCCATACAATGGGCCACACTGTATACACCTCCATTCTCAAAAGATTTGATGCCCTATTATGATCTCCACAGGTCTACATATATGTGGTGGTACATACATGTACACACAGACAAATCAGACATTAAAAAGTGCAGATTTTTGAAATGAAAAAAAATGACACACATATATGTGAACATACACACATACAGACACAGTGCACATGCATATGCACACACAAATACACACATATACATAAACATACCACATATAAACACACATATACAATATTATAATGACTGAAAAGAAGAAATATAAAATCAAAATTTGAAATTAATCCTGTAGCATACATTAAAATAGTAAAAGGTGCAAAATCTTTGAAAAAATTGATTCATATCTTAAAAGTAGCATTCTTTTCAAACAAACAAGCAAAAACTATGATCCAAGAGTTTCCAGGTGTGTATAAATCTAATGTTAGAGAGAGCTCATACATGCACAGAACTGACCCAACAGAATAAGTCAAGGAAGTTGAAACTCACAAGTATGGCTGTAGACTTCAATACTCTTTTCAATAATTACAGAATAATTAATAGAAAATCAAAAGAAATGTTAGAAATTCAAGTCATACCTTTAACCAACTGGACAATGTTCAAAGAAACCACATAAATTGTAGAAATTGTATTTTTGTGACTTTGTAGGGAATATTCAAGAAGAATAAAGATATTCTGAATAAGCTAGCAAGTCTTGGACACTAGAAAATGAAATTATATACACAAGATGTGTATATAACTGTAACAATTATACTAGAAATTTAGAAGAAACAATATGTAGAAAATGTCTAAATAGTTGGCAAATCAGACACAATGCAAAACAAGCAGTTTTAAGTAATGCATGTGCAGTTGTATATGCAGTTAGAAAATATTTAATATGTGATGAAAATAGGTCCGTAACATAAATTTTGGAAGATGCAGCTTAAAAAGCATTTTCAAAAAATATTGCAACAGTGAATGGTTATACTAGCTAGCAAGAATATTTCACATAAGTAATATATCTCTACAAGACCCTGGAAAGTAAAAGAAAATGTGAATAAGAATGAAAAGTAAAACAGAAATATAGTCAGAGCAGAAAACATTGAAGTAAGAATAAGACAGACACAGAGGTAAAGATAGGAGAGAGACTCAAATTAACCCAAAGGCCACTCACACTGATTAGGAAAGAAGAAAGAAGACATGAATTATTAATATCAAGAATGATAGGAAGACATCATTGAAGATTCTGCAAATCAAAAAGATAATAATGAAATATAATTGAAAGTTTTCTGCTCATAAATTTAACAACTGAGATGAAATGGAAAAAGTCCTCAAAAGACACAGATAACTTTCAATTTATTCAAGAAATTTACATATTCTGAATCACCTTATACCTACTAAGAACAATTAATATGTGCTCTAAAGTACTTTGCTTAGAACATTTCACTGATTAATTCTCATAAACATTTAAATAATAAATAATATCAATACTGTGCAAGTTCTAGGTACAGCAAAAAGCCCTCTGACCCTGCCTAGGTCAGAAGTACACTGACATTGGAGTAGGACCATGCCACCATCAACAATCTAGATCCATGTTTCCCTAATAAGAACTGCCAACCAAGTCTGAAAAACAATAACACAAGCATATTATCCCAGAATTGAAAGTGTTTTCACATTTGAAAACTCACAGCTCTAGACCAAAAGTTTAAAAAGAAAAACTACAGAAAGACTCACCCAAAATTTAGATCTTTTGAGGAGTGAATATTTGCTTCAGTTCTGGTTTATGAGAACCAGAATATGTATGTGTGTGTATATAATTAATATGTATAATTATATATATATAACATTTTATAATATAATTATCTATAATATATAAGATATTAATATAACTCAATAAAATTAGTATAATATAATACTTCTAATATTTAATATATTGCATACATTATATTTAAAAGCTTATTATATATTATATAATTGTATGTTTGCATATATTATAAATATCTATATGTTATTACATATACTTATATACTGTGGTATATTAGAATTGCTTACAAGTTATGTTCCAACTATTCCAAAATGGCTGACTCACAATGGAAAGCTCAATATAGCAGTTGTTCAGTCCACAAGACTAGATGCTCAGATAGTCCTTCGTATCATCCCAAAGCAGCAGGCTCTATTATTAGTGAAATAAACTTCCATTGAAAGTGAAGGTGAGCAGACAAAGACCAAGCACTACCTTCTCCCATGTCTTTCATATAAGCTTTCCCCACAAGGTGTGGCCCAGGTTTAAGGCTGATAAATACCACTCACTTTTGAGTCAGTTTTGGGTGAGTCTTTCCACCCAATAAAACTTTCTCACAGATATATCTAGCCCCTTGGGTTTCCTTAATCTTAGATGTAGGCAAGTTGACAACCAAGAATCACAATAACAATAAGAAATAAAACATTTGTATTTCTAGTTACCTTTATGGATGAGAAGCAGTGCAAGTTAAACCATCACAAGCAGACACAAAAGGCTCTTCTTACTTTTCCTCTATACATTTATGTATACTCTATTTGCATGTTTTTAAAAAATTGTTAATTTTTTCAAGATACCTTAAAAATAAAGGGTCTCATGCTAGGTTTATCATAATTATTTATTTCAAATTAAAGTATTATGACATACTTTAAGGCATAAAATATTTAAATGCTTACTAATTTCCATAGTCGACCAGTTGAGAGTTTTATGACTTTTGTGGCTTGTGACTTTTAGTCATAGGAATCACAGTCATCATGGTCCACACTAACTCCCATTCAGTGATTCTTGTTTATAACTCTAAGTTCCTCTGAGATACAGATTAAAGATTGCTTCCTCCAGAAATGGCTGGCAGGTGCTTTTTCAACACAACTAGAGCTTTGCTCCTTTCAAAGATTAAAACTTAATGTTAAGTCAGGAAGACAGCATAAGCTGGCAATACATGCCTATTTGAATTTTAGTTGTATGTATAGGATTCCAGAGAAACTTACTTTTCTTACTATAGGAATCATGGGGAGCATGGACATTTCCCTGGTTTTCTAAGGTCGAGAGGCTCTCAGCTTCACTTCTAAATTGCTGGAGCAGGCTTAGCCCAACGCCAAAGCCAAGAAACCTATTAAATGCCCTTCTTTAATCCCATCCTGGGCTTTGCAGTGGGCTTTCTGTAAAATCATAGAAGCCCAATATTAAATTCACTAAGATTTGGTATTACTAGGATTTAGATCAATAGCACAGCATCAGGGATTGAGGACCCCGCAAAGAAAAATTAATTCCAGTATCAGGAGTTACAGAGATTGTCCACACACCTTAGTAATACTATTTTTCTTTGACTCAACGTCCACATTCTGCCTGCTGGTTTCATTACGAAATTCTGATATCAAAGCTACATAATTGTGGTTTCTTTTCCAAGTATCATAAATTTCGGAAGACAAACTTGTCATTCCCTGCATGTGGATTAACTCTAAAGTATCAGGAATATAATATGAAAAGCAGAGACAAAGAATTCAACTGAAGCAAAGCTCTTTCCTGCTTGTTCACAGGTTTTGAGATTTCATAAAGAGTTAAAGCACAAGGAATTTCACACATAAGAAGCACATCAATAAATGAAGGAACTAGTACTATTATTTTCCATGTAGTAAGACTTGACATTCCATAACTTCTATGATGACAACACTATGTAAGCTGTGTCTCTCTAAAATTAGAGGAGAAACACAGTAAGAGTCTTTACCTATTTTCTCAATGCCACTGTCCCTACTCACGCATTGTACAATGCCACACAGGAGGCATAGCTACCCACCTAGTGCACAGTGTTTCATGCAGGAGGTATAGCTACCTATGCAGTGTCTGGTGCTGCACACAGGAGGCAATACTACCCACCCAGTGTACAGTGCTGCACATCGGAGGCATAGCTAACAGCCAGTACACAGTGCTGCACACAGGAGGCATAGCTACCCACCCAGTGCACAGTTCTCCGTGCAGGAGGCATAGCTACCTATGCAGTGCACAGTGCTGTACACAAGAGGCATAGGTAACCACACAGTGCACAGTGCTGTACACAGGAGGCATAGCTAACCACACAGTGCACAGTGCCGCACACAGGAGGCATAGCTAACCACACAGTGCACAGTGCCACACACAGGAGGCATGGCTAACCACACAGTGCACAGTGCTGCACACAGGAGGCATTATTGCTATTGACCTTGTTTTCAATTGTATGAGCCTCCCACCATACATAGCTCTAGAAGAACTTGTGTCTGTTTCCTTTAGCATGGCTGCTATTTAGCATACTGTTAGTACTAATTGTGTCTTTATTTTCTTAGTAGAATTGAAGGAAAAGGCCTCTGGGCCCTTCGCCTTGGGAATCCTCCCATCTTCATGCTGAGGGTAGTGGTTTGCAATGAAATCAGGCCCTAGCTCACTCTGATACTTCATTGACTGATCATTAAGCAAAACTTGCTGCAAGTCTACTTCACAGATTTCTACCTATTTCCAATAACTGATATTTTACAAATAATATGCTGTAATAAAAAGAATATAGATTTTGAACAGCTGGGCTCCAGCCTTGGGTGGACTGATTTTAGGAATGTAACTTCAAATAAGCTACCAAACCCTTCTGAGTGTTAATTTCATTTGATTTTTTTTAATTACACAAAGGGAGGCTGATATGATAATCAAATAAAATAATATATATTACAGTGCTTTGGACATAACAATCAATACTCAACAGTATTAGTTTTACTTGTCCCTCAGAGCCATGGTATAATATCGATTATGTATTCAAAAGTCAATTAAATATTAATTTAATAATACAGAAATGTAGGTAAGAGCAGATGGTAAAACACAGAGACTCACAACAAGTAAACTTATCATCATTCCTTGACCTGGTATAGAAGGACTCAGATACCCACACAGATCCAGATGTCTGTGGGGACCTTCTGAATGGGCTCCATGGCTAATCCAGAATAAAGCAGCAGAAGAAAGAATTCCTCCCTGTTCAAGGTTGAAGGTGAAGACATAAATCATATTTGCAGCATCTCTCTTCATAATATCTAGTCTCCTGCGGGTGTCTTTGGTTGAATGATTCCAACTGAAGCCAGGTGGTCAAGGAAACCCAAACAATGGCTGCCATGGCATCACTACCCTGGGGCTCAGAATGAAAGTCTATCTCAATGGCAAATGATGATCCCTCAGACCATTTCTTCCTTACAAAGTCTATCTCTATAGCTTTCAGATTTTATTTACTTGCATTGATCATGTTTCTCCTTTATCATCTGTCAATAGAGTGTGATGTCTTTGAAATCAAGGATGATATGTATTTATAACACCAGAATTTCCTAAAGTATGCACCACTAAACAGACTACATATAAAATACAATGTACTATATAGCACCCATGGGAAAGCACCACAGAAGACAAATATGCCTGTAAAATCTCATAATAGTTCTGCAGAAGATATATAATAAGAAAACAATGTTTTCTACCCAAGTTGTTTCTCTAGAAATACAAAAATGCATGCATGCTAGTTCAGAAAATCCAAATTGGTAACTTGCTGTCTTTCTCATGCCTGAGCACATACAAATTGAGTCTCCGTAGCTCCTTCCCAAGTAGCTCTTCCTAAGGCCTTCGCCTTTGCTTTCCTTTGCGCTTTATAATCTTCAGCTTTGCTAACTACAGTCTGTATAGTATTAAAATGTTCTGTCAAGTCATCCAGGTGACTCAATTGCAGTATGAGTGTTTTATGTGCTACATGGTCATTAGAAAATATGCCTTGTCTTTATTGACTCATAAATATAACACTTCATCTCATGTTTAGGAAGACTTTATTAGTCTTTCCATGACTTCTGGAGACACTTCTAGATATTCTAAGACATCTAGCTCTGAACTTGAAAGATGGCACCTTCCACCTATCCTGACTTTCAAAGTTTCGACATGATTGAGTTGCTCAGGTCCATTGGATAAGAACATTGTTTTTAAGATATATCTATATCTATGTCTATGTCTATGTCTATGTCTATGTCTATGTCTATGTCTATGTCTATGTCTATCTATATCTATCTATCTATCTATCTATCTATCTATCTATCTATCTATATGCTCAGACTAAGATTTGAAGGAGCTTAAGTTCAGAAGGACCTGCAAGAGCTCCTGGCCCATGTTACCCATCAAGAGAAAGACCTTGTCATGACATGCCAGCGTGTGAGCATCAGTAGTACCTGCTACACTACAACCGTCAGACAATAGCAATAGATATTTCTCATTTTCCTCCCAGATATTACAAAGTTCCACTTGGACCACTTTAACCCAAACCATACAATAAAAAAAATCCACAAAACTATAATTCAAAATTAGAAAAGCTTAACTAGGATAGCATCACTGTGATTGCCATATTTAAAACTCGAAATTCAGAAGTTGAGACAAGTATATGTGTGGTGCATGAGTATAAAGTCTCTGATGGAAGTGGTCAGAAAGGGTATGTGAGCATGGAACCACATGGGAACTAAGACAAATAGTCAGGTGTCAGTTCATTCTCATTCCGTGATAAGGTGTGGTCAACACCTCCAAATCCTTTTGGTCACTGTCTGCAGTCTGTTAGAGGAATGAACCTTTCTTTCCAATGCATATATTAAGTAGTCTTCAAATCAGTAACACTAAAAGCTCTCCCTGTTCTGTCCCTCCCATGGTATTGGTTTGTTTCTTAACTACATTTCATGAGAGTTAAGAGATTTGTGGTAGGAAAGTAGGCAGAAAATAAACCTCCAACTCTGACAGTTGATGATTAAACTGTGAACACAGATTGTCATACTGGAAGCAAAGTACTTTCCTGCATATAAAGTAAGGAAAGGTGTTGATTTGTGCTCAATTCATGGGCTATGCAGTTGCATTATGAATGATCAGTGAACATCATCATCCTCAGAACAATGTCAACTGTGACAATTATGGCACATCAAAATGCAGACTTAATTGTGTAGCTCTTAATGAAGTACAAAAGGTACATTTTAATAATGTTAGGGTTGTGGCTCAAATTGACAATGCCACACAGAGTCACAGTTATGATGATTGTAATCTTTTTATGCTTTGATGCCATAGTATAAACACATGTGAAAATTCTGTACCCCAGCTTTGCAGTTCTCTACCAAGGACAGTAAAAGGCACTTCCTCAAATCCTGCTTGCTGGATTTTTGTAGGAAAGACTCCAATAAGGGTGACAATTCAGTTTACATATTCTGTCTAGTGTAAAAAAAAAATGAAACATATGAGACATACATACATAACACACACACACATATATTTGTATATATATATATATATACACATATACACATATATATATATATATATATATATATGTATATATATATATATTACTCTTTCTTTTTCTCTGATGCTTGCAAGCACTTCATCTCAAAATTTAATTACAGATTAAACATTTAAAAGCATCACAGTTAAGGAAGAGTTTATAGTCAGTCACTGAGAGGCATAGTACATGTACATATAAGTTCTTGCACACACACACACACAGAGAGAGAGAGAGAGAGAGAGAGAGAGAGAGAGAGAGAGAGTCTTGCCATGTCTGCACATATTTCCCTAGTGGATTAGTGCTTTAAGCCCAACATTTGGAAAACCATCCTTCCATTATGTTGTTCTACTCATGGAAAGTAAAGCCAAGACGAACCATGCTGAGCTATGGCCCAGCAAGACTCGGGGTAGGCTGCTAGCTTCTGTTCTCTTCTACACGTTGAATGTGTTAGTAACTAGAATCTGTAGCACATTCTCATCTTCAATTCACTACAACCCCTTTAAATCCAGAAGCTATATCCTAGGAAAATACAAACTTACTGATATGCCTATTAATTTTTAAATCTTTTATGGGTAGCATATCAGGCAGACTGGAGAAACACTGAGAAAACAGCCAGCACCCATAATCCTCTGACCTATTAGATTCGAAGAATAAATTAAGCATGGGAATCTAACAATTGCAGAGGAGCCCTTGGAAATGAAACTACAGCCCTTTCCCAGTAATCTTTTCATCCTTAGAGTACCTTATGCATCAGAACTACCAGCACCCTCTCTTACTTTGTGTATCTTAAATAAACTATATTATTAGCTCAAAATTTCTTCTGCAAGTCCCAGCAAATTACTCTTTCACCTTTAGGAATTTCTCTAACACTTTTATATACCCAGAAAATATTATCTTTTCCATGAGACGTAGACATTTTTCTACACATACATATTTATATTTCATTTTTGTTTTATATTCATCCTAGCAAAGGTTTCATTTCAGTACCCCTATTTCTGAATCTTGAATTGCTTATTCAGTCGACACCTTCTGAAAGTGCTTAATGCAGTTTCAAAATGCTGTTTTAGCATGATCTGGGCTTCCATGGACAGCATACTAGGACAGCTTTCTCTGCATTAAAAAAAAATGTGAAGATACTAAAATCTTATTTGATTGTTCTTAAACTGAAGAACTGCAAAGTAAACTTTCTGAGAAAAAACTGTTTTTCATGTGAATCCTCACAGATTTTACTCTTTCCACAAAAAGGACAAAAATCTCCTCGTAGTCTACACAGTCACATTCAAACACACTGGCATAGTATACTCAACCTTCATACCTTTCTCTCTGTCCACAGTGAGGTTCAGAGTCATCTTGGGGAAGCACTGTGGGTATGGCTGAGCTCACTCTGACTTCCCTTGTCCTCAGTTGTGGCCTTGACACTTTTGTCTATACTAACCGTGTGAAGACTCATTTAATTGTGTGCTTGGCATGTTTGGTTTTGGCTTCCCAGGATTCAAATTCAATCATGAAGAAGGCCTTCTGTTTTCATGATACAAAATAGACCCTTCTTGGCATTGATAGCTAGATTGGATTCCTAAGACCTGCCCTGTAAAACTAGGTATATTTCAGATGACCTCACATAGTTAAAGGAAAATTATTAGTTTTTTTTCTTCTTTCTCTCTTTCTGTCCTTCTGCTTTCTTGTTCTCTGTCATATAGATGTATGGTCAGCAAAAAAATTATACATATATATCCATATTTAAGTCTATATTTTATACTGTATATCTGCCAGGAATAAACATAAGATATAAGCCCCCATCTTTAGCATTAAGGAAACAGAACAGTTAAAAGCTGCTTTAAGAAGCAGCAATGTCTCAGGGACATCCCATTAGATCTCATCTTTCATTTCCTGGTTTACATCAACATTTAAGGTAGAGAAGGCTTCTAGGATACTTTTCTATTTGGGACAATATGAGTAATTGACATTTAATGGATGCTTTTACCTAAGGAACATGAAAAAGTAAAGTCAATAATTTGGAACCTTAAGATTTTTAAAGGTCATTGCAGAAGTATAAAACAGAATGAGAACAAAACATCTTTTGTGCTATCTAAGGATGAGGTATTTAAAACTAAATTCCTACTGATGCCCCACAGAGATGTATATGTGATCATTTCACTACAGGGACAATGGTTGATAGTTGGTAGAACATTTATGTTGTTTGTGTCTATTAATGTGTCATAGGAATATTTGTTCCCCTTGTTAGGTCTCAGCTGTCACTCTACAAAACACAAGCTGCAGGTACTTGCCTAGTCTAAACTGTAGATGATTTGTTCACCATCTTCCTACTGGTAGGAGACTCTACCAGTAACCCAATGATACAGGCTCAGGAAATAGAGAAGGTGCCAGGCAGAATTCATCTTCACAGCCCAAGGAGGGGTAAGCCTCTGGCAATTTTCCTTTACATGAAGTCAGACTTTTATTTTATATGTTCAATGGCTGTGTTAATCAACTTTATTCCCCCTCCCCAATATGTGTATGGCGGTAGGAGAACTCATTGTTACATACTAGTATCTACTTTTCCTGCCATCTGGATCTAAAAAATAACCTTAAACAACTTCTGTATGAGGTCTTCATGGCTTGCAGAAATTAGTCATCTCATTATGTTTTTCTTAGCATTTATCATAGTGGATATTGTTACATTACCTTAATATTTTACATTTACATTTGCCTTTATGGTCGATTTAAAGCATTACATAGAAAGCATCTTTGAGTGTCTTGATCTCGTCTGAAACATGATGTTCACCTGTAGCAAAGAAACACATACTAAGTGTATGGTGAATAGATAATCTTTGTATTCAATTTATGATTTGGGGGAAGAAACCGAAGTCTAAAATGGCCAGTGCCATTTTGCCATTTGAGATATATATATATATATATATATATATATATATATATATATATATATGTATATATGTATATATATGTATATATATATATATATTCAAAAGTGGTTCTTCTGCCTGTAAGAATAGAAATGCTGATCCATTTTCTTCAGCAAGCAATGGTGTGATAAGGATATTAGACAGGCACATAGAAGTCATAGGATTTCACTCATGCCATGAGACACACTGACATCAGCCACAGGCGTTTATTCTTTTACATTTACTTTTCACAGTTGGAAAATTGTCTCTATATAATTAATTTCAATTAACTTCCTCCAGCCAATCAACAGACCATAAACTAACTTTGCAGTTATGAACAAAGATTTGTGATAAGAATTGTTCCTCATTAATTGTTAGTTCATTAGATGTCTGGGTCTAGGGAATTATGGTAGCTATTTTTCTAAGTTTCTCATTTATGGTGGCATTAATATATTTAAAGTAAAACCCTCAATCAGTGTGCTCAGAATATTAAATGCTTTAAATCAACTCTACCAGAATTCTTAATATGGCTCTAACAATATAAGAAACACATTCAGGAAGATTCTGTAATTTAAATAACAACTCAATAAACCCATATCTCCAAAGACAAAGAGTCTGTTCTTTTGTGTCCCTTGACCATAATGTGTATGACTAGCTCTACAGTTATGCATTTATCTAGTTGCATCCCAATAAAACAATAATCTCAAGAAAATATGATTACTTTGATATTGATCTATTTCTGGTAGATGCTGACTGGAAGAAAATTAAATCACAATAGAATAGGGGAAAAAAACAAGTTCTTTAAAAGCTGAGACAGGAATTTAGCACAATGTGAGGAGTCAATATAATAAGAAAGGAGGGTGGAAGGGAACCAGTGACAACATTCTACTGCTCTGTTAAAATTGAGTGTTTTGTAAACGCAGTGTGTGAGGCTGGAGCATACTTAGATGCCTGGAAAGAGCAGGCATTAGGAAGCTCATATGAAGAAAGAGGGAAGCACAAAGAGTGACACATTGAAATTTCAGAGATGGACAGGGTACAAGAGAGACAAGAAATCCAATGAAACAGCTGTGGAGGACCATAGTTTCCCTAAAACTAAGGGATGGTTTTGCCACCTTTAGAAGACTTGGTGATTAAACCTCTATAAGTGAGAAATTTAAACATTGCAGAGTAAGTGTTAGGCTCCCATGCTACTAGAGAGAAAATAATATAGTTAACTGAAGGCTTTAGATTTCTATCTTGTGGTGATTTAAATGAGAAGAGCCCCCACAGCCACATAGAGAGTGTACTATTGAAGGTGCGGTCTTGTTGTTGTCTCTCTCTTCCTGCTTCCTGCAGATACAGATGTAAAACAGATGTAGATGCAGCTACCTCTCCTATCTTTGCTTACATGCTGCCATGACCCCTCCCCATGGTGAAAATGGACTAAATCTCTGAACAGTAAACCTTCCCCCAATGAAATGTTTTTCTTTATTAGAATTGCCATGGTCATGATGTCTCTTCACAAAAATAACAACCCCAAGGCACACCTAGACAGATCACTAAATCAGGAAGTGTAACCACAACCCTCAACAGAGGAGAGGTGAAGACACTCTTGTCAAACTCTTGGCAGTTATTTGTGAAAATGACAGAAATAGATCACGGGAAACTTCATTTCCAGATATTCTAAAAGCTCTTAAATGTCTGACATTTTTGTTGTCATCCTAGGATGTTTATGCTGCAAAAGATGGTAAGCAGGAACAAGTGAAGCTGTGCTGTGAGCTCTGGGGATGGTTGTCTTCTGTACTGCAGAACATAAATACAAGCTAAAACCTGTACTACTATCCAAAGACATCACCATTTAGTACATACAATCCACTACCATGTAGTACCTATAATCAACTATCCTCACCTTTTAGTATTTACAGTCTCCTTTATTTATGAGTCTGGGTAGTAAACAGTAGCAATTTTGCACTAACCATGAGATGCTTCAGCCAGGCAAAGACATACCTTACTTTACCTTACATATTGCTGGCTAAAGTTTTTCTTGGAACTCCATCTCCTAAGTCAGGAGTGACATCCTTACCCTTCTCAGTGGCCAGAAATTGAAAATCAAACACTACTGAACATAAGAACCATTTTCCTAATATATTGTGAAGTTAGAATGGTCCAAATGTTAAGTGGACAATAGAGGTCATTTAGTCTTCATTACCTAAATAGGAAAATAAGGCAGAGAGTGGGCCATGTGCAGCCACATAATTGGAAGAAGTATAAGCCAGAATACTATTGATTCTTCTTGGCTTTCCTTTTCTTTCTCTTTCACTCATCTGATTGATTCTTCTTATATAATGTTCAAAGGGCCCAGTTTTTTGGATTATGCCATAATGGTCAACAAAGCAAAACACAACACAACAACAACTTAAATACTGTGGGAGAGCCCAGTCTAGTGAGCTGGCTTGACCATAGCTTATCAGTATCACATCCAGACTTCAAGCTGAACCAATTCACAAATCCTGTGTTCCAATCTAGTTTAGTGATTTCCCTAAACTCTAGCCTACCTGCATGCTCTCCAACTCTCAGACCTAGCACAGATTGCACATCTTGTGCAAGAGCCAAGTCTATTGACCATCCCAACATCTAAGTAGTGCCCTGGTTTCACATCTTATGCTCTCACTCAGTCTGGTGGCTTCTTGATTCTAGCCTGCCTGTACTATATAGGACCTACAGATCCAACCTGGGTCATATCCAATCTGGTGAGTTCCATGGATTCTAAACTACTTGTCCACTCCCCAGCTGCTATATATAGCCCAAGGTACATAACTTTGGGCCAGTCAAGTCTCTATTACCTGATCCAAGTCCATCCATGCCATGTATAACCTCAAGACCTAGCATGGGTAATATTCTATGTGCCTGTTCAGTCTAGTGAATCTGACAATGTAGCCTGCCTGTACTATTCTTAACCTGCAGGATTGGCTCAGATACCACACTATGTGTGCCAGCCCAATCTGTACCCATTCCATATCCAAGCTCCAGGTATGCACATTTCTTCTCTGTGAGTCAGTGAGATCCTACCTGGCTGCACCATTCCCAACCCTCACACCTAACTAGAGCAGCACAGCTTGTATTCTGGTAGTCTGATAAGTGCTGAAAACTGCAGCTTGTCTACACCATTGTCAAAACATAGCTAAGTCTCAGGTTTGACTGCTTTCATGCTTACTACTAACTTGAAATCAGCCTTATTCTTCTAATTCAGTGGTTCTCAACTTATGGGTTGAGACCTCTTTGTGAGTCTCATATCAGATATCCTGTATTTTAGATATTTACATTACTATACATAATAATACCAAAATTACAGTTATGAAGTATCAACATTTATTGGTGAGTGTCACCACAGCATGAGGAACTGTACTAAAGTCCACAGCATTACGAAGGTTGAGAACCGCTGCTTCAATCCAATCTACGCTGAATATCTGAAAGTCTGACCTACCAACTACTCATATCTGATATATGTAATTAACCAAGCTGCAACAACAAGGAGAAATCCAAACTTCCAGTCAGCATAAGTAGCCTAAAATCACATCATACAGAAAACCAACGATTCATGTCTACACACACACAAAAAACATGAAAGGTCAAGACAATATATGACATCTTCTTCTGCATCTACCAATCTGTAAAATATTTCTCCAGTGAGAATTATCCAGATAAACTCTAGAATACAAAACTCAAAATAACAATCATAAATTGATCAAGGACTTCAAGAAGTTCAAATAAGACACAAACTAGTGAACTTAAAAGAAAACAACAAATACCTGATTGGCCTGTGGGCAAGCCTGTGATACATCTTCTTGATTAATAATTTATGTGAAAAGTCTCATCTCACTGTGGGTGGAGCCACCTCTGGGATGGTAGCCCAAGGTCCTTTAAGAAAGCTGACTGAAGAAACTGTAAGGAGAAAGCCAGTAAGAAGCATCCACCACAGCATCTGCATCTCTTCCTGCCTTGGATTCTCTCTTGGGGAATCTGCTCTGTATTGCCTAGATTATAAAACCACAAACTTTATGTTGAAATAAACTTTCTGATTTTTCTCTTCTCAAAGATTTATATTACAACAGTCACTTGATTGGAGTTTTGTAATCTTTGAATTCAGTTTTCTTTCATTCAGCATGCCACTTCTAAGAACCACCCCTCATGCTAGGTATTCTTTAAATCTACACTTTCTAACCTCTCATTGGTTAAATGTAACAAGATTTGATTATCAAGTAATAAATTAAAGATATGCCACAAAACATGAACTGTGTACCACTAATTATTTTCCTGAAAGTTCTACCAAAATCCCTCACTTGAAATTGGATAGCACCTCATATAACCTTGCCCTTGATTAAAACCTTGAGAGGTTCTTCTTATAGAACATGTAGTAACTTGGAGGATTCATACGTACCATGTTTATATACTAGGGTCCCACTCACACAGAATTTCTAGAGAACATTGAGAAAAAGTATAGAGGTCCTCTCCCTTACCTTCTCTGCTTCTTTTTAACCAAAATAAATAAGCTCCAGAGAGGTTATAATGTATTTGGCATAATTTTAATACCTCTCTGGATGTTCTAACTTTGTATAGTGAGCTCATGAATTTAAAGAATGCTGCTCTGTGGAGCAATGATGCTGCAGATACTGCTGATAAAATTAACCACGGCCTGAGGTCAGTACTTTTATTTTGGTCAAGTTTCAAGAATGGCATATATAGCTTGATCATGCTAGCCCTTTTTGTCTTGGGAATACTTTTATTCCTGCCCATTGTGTTAAAGCTTGTCTTTAACAGCATCAACATGTTGGCAGTTAAAGTACATGGCTTGAACCTGAAAATGGACCCCCAGACAGAGTTATTAAATTAACAGGCTGGTAAGCCAAGGATGGGTAAGATTCTGCTCAGAGCCTTACCAACCTAAGACATAAGTACATTGCTTTTGATAATGCATATTCCATGACAGGTAAGGAAGGCGTTTTTGTTAGAATGACCTAAGACAGGCTCAGTCTTCTTTATAAGATAAAAAAAAAAAAAGGAGGAGAGGCAGAGAGATTTGGGGGCTGCTTGGCAAGAATCTGACATGGGTCAAGGACAAGGAAATGGGCTGCTTGGCAGGAATATGACATTGGCAAAGGATAAGGAAGTGGGCTTCAGTTAGGAATCTGACATTATGCTAGAACAATGAAGTAATTTCAGACAGGAATCTAAATCTTGGGCTACAACAAGGAAGTAGGCTTCAGACATAAAAATACTTCCAGCCAAGACACGGAAGTTGGCTCAGATATTTTGGTCATCCTGATAAGCCCTTAGAAACAGTGATCATGGGAGTCTTCATGGAATTTTGTTTATTGTCTTGCTTGTTCCTTGACTATTTGCATCTATTTTGTTGCTAGTTCCTCAAGCTAGAACTGATCATAATATTTGCATGTAATTAAAATGGTATAAGAAAAAAAGGGGGTTTCTAAGGAGGGAAAATGGGAAAAAGGAATGTCATCTGAATTTAATTAAATAAAATATCCTATAAATAAATAAATAAACTCCAATTTCTCCAACTCCTTGTGCCTCTCAGAAGTACTCAGGACACAGGTGGCAATGTTCCTGCTGGAAGATTTGGTGACACTTCATTCATGATAGTCAAGGGTGATGAATATGGCAATGAAAGATCATTCCAACACTAATAACTTGGTAGTCCTCATACTTATTCATTGCAGATGAGTGTGACAGGAATAAATAACGGGAAAGGAATAAGATCACAAATCTGTGAACCCAGAGAGGCATGGCTTGGGCATTATTCACCTTTGCATGCTTTCAACCAGCACAGTCCTGGGCAATTGGAAGTTTAAAATATTTATGATAAGTGGTTAAAAATTAAAAAAAAAATCTGGGAGTTAAAAAAAAGTACAACTCATGATAATGTATGACCTGTGATATTTCTATTTTTTATTTATTCCTCTCCCTTTGCCTATCATTTATAAGTTAATCTATAAACTGATAAATCTGAAAGATTCTTCATAAATCCCTTATGTTTTAGACAAAAAAGGTAAATGACTTACCCCAAATATATATTTCACAGGGAAAAGAGGTAAGAAAAATACAAGTTTTATTTATCTAATTATCTCTCCTTCTGGTGGAGCAATTCTTCACACAGTGCCATCCAGGGCCCTTTATAAATAATGGCTTTCCTGCTTTGCTTCTTCTGTGATCTCACTCATCCCCTACACAATACAGCACAATCATCTCCACTTTCAAATGCAGCAATTCCCTTCATGAGGCTTAGGACACTATGATGTGATATTGTATATAAAGTCTTATTGATGTAATATTGGTGCTGTCCATCAACTGTAAATTCACAATGGCAATTGTTTTTTTGGTTTAATCTGTGGCCAATCTCATTCTAAAACTCATACTGGTGCCTGTCAAGTATTAAGCTTTCAATAAATAATTTCAGGGAGATTAAAACAATAAACCCAGGCTAGGAAAATAGCTCAGTGGTGGGACTCATTCTTAGCACACAGAAGGTTCTACACAGAATTTCAAGGTTTGACCCCAACACCTCTCCTTAACAAAACAAACAAACTTAAACAATTAATTTTTTGTCAAGAGCATATCTGGACAAGAGTGAAATGAGTTTTCGAAAGAATAGGAGCATGGAAACGAACATCATAATAAATCTATTTGCCTTCCTTTCTGATGAAGATAAAGGACAAGAATAACTCACAATTAGCATGTGTAAGTCAAAAAGACATCTTAGGATTAGTCCACAAGAAACATTGCATAAAAAATCAGAGGGGAAATGTTCTCTAGCAAGGAAGAGCATCAGAGGCTACTAAAGCAGAGTGAGCCAATCAGGGAGGTAGCCCTGACAGTGCTTATAGATATACATTGCAAAGTTTGGAAATGGGCCAATGACTTCAATATGTGTAGATTTACTCTCAAGTTGGAGCAGTGGAAAGCTGAAAGCAAGATGGGCAGAAAGGAACACATGAAGAAAAGGAATCATTCTTCTTTTGTCTGATTCTTGTTTTCTCCCACACCACTGTTACACACCTTGAACCATTCTTCATGACCTAGTTTCTTCTCATGTGAATCGAGATGGTAAAACATGTGCCAGCTCCCTCACAGGATCACTTGAAAGATTGCAGGAGCACAATGAGCTGGCTCCCTACGATGTCAAAATAAAGCTCTGGAAGATGTTAGTGTTGTGAATAGTCTTTCAATTGACTTTAAACATTAAGAAGAGAAAATAGAAAGCATATGGGTATTAATTTGTGTCCAAACTTTCCTCATAGTATAGGCTTACATGTACACTGAGTTTATCAAAAGGCTGTTAGCTGTTTTTTCCTGTCTTTGCTATGTATTTGCCCTTGGCACAGGAAGAAACATGTAGCACATACATTGGGAAGTACTACAGGATATTTGATACTTAATCTAAAAGACACTGGGTGACAAAGCATAAACCAAAGAAGGATTTTAACTCATCTAGCCTTCCCAATCAATTCCTCTCAGGCTTAAATCTAGAGCCAAGGCTCTCTGCTATTCAGTGTACACCTAAGGCCCGCAAACTTTAGCACCTTTCCCTAAGCTTGTATGTATACAGGCTTTCCTTAGGGCTGACAGAGTAATAACCTGTGTGAGGCAAGGTAGAAGTCCAGTTCACCGAGACTCAATAGACAGAGGTGGTTCAAACTTTGTGAGTCTGATACCAGACAGTTTATTTTAGGCATATTTAAAGAGAGCACAATATGAGAAAAAAATGTCCTAATATACCACAATCCCATGTACACAATGAGGCATAATTACATCAAAACACTCCTCGAAGTACATGTCACTTCTTCTACAAAGATAGGTTCTATAGATAGGCTACATGTGTTATCTTAAGGGTCTAGCAGAGATCTAGTGTGGTCTTGGTCATACGGATAGTGCATAGGTGACCTTGGCTATTAGTCATCTCTAATCCTGTCTGTGAGAGGCAGGGAAAGTCCCTAGCCATAAATAGCAGAGAGGTCAGCTAGGCTATTAGCCACCTTGGTCTTGTCTGGGGGAGCTTTGGGGAGTCAGGTCTGACCTGGCCCTACAGACAGTGTAGAGATCACCTAGGCTATTAACTACCTCCACTCCCAGTCTTCTGAGTGGAAAACAGTTTATACATCTCTTCCTTTAAAGGGACAACCCTGTGTGTTTAACATTCCTGATTTCCTTAGTGCTTATCTGTAAGTACAAGAACATTAGTGCTCTCAACACAGTAGGAAAGTCAGCACAGACTTAGACATATTTTAAAAATAAACAATGCCATAACTGCCTGACATTGAACCAAAAGAAAGTTCCAGAATAACCAAAAGATGGTAGAGACTGTCCCCATACATGACCCCATACATGAGCTTCTAGCTTTACCTTCTCTGTGTACCTGCACAACTCAGAAACTGTGAAAAGTAAATCAAAAAATAGTCTGAACATTGAATACTGGGCCAAATGGAGAGGACACTGAAACTGTACCCCACAGAAGACACCTATCTACTCAAAGCTTGTGACCTGAACCATAGTAGACATGTCATTAGAGAAAAATGTTAAGTGTTCCTCTCAGAATTTAAATAAGATTCTAAGTCTCATAAAACCATGTTTTTCTTAGTATTTTATTGCCGTGAAGAGATATCATGATCATGGAAACTGTTAGAAAGGAAAGCATTTCACTGGGGCTTGTTTACAGGTCAGAGGTTTATCCATTATTGTCATTGTCAAGGAACAGAGGAAGGTACACAGGCAGACATAGTGCTAGAGAGGTAGCAGAGAATTCTACATCCAGATTGGCAGGCAGCAGAAATAGGCAGCAGACTGGGCCTGACTTGAGCATCTGAAACCTCAAGACCCACTCCCAGTAACATGCTTCCTCCAATAAGGTCACACTTCCAAATAGTGCCACTCCCTATGTGCCATCGGGGGCCATTTTCATCATCACAGTTTTCAAATATCACAGTGTAATTAATGTTTGACTAAGAATTTCTACAACTTAGTAAAACAGTCAAAGAGCTGACTAAATCTTTACAACTGAAACCCAAGAATACCCATCCCTACCACAGTGTACTCAAACTTCTTGAGGTTTAGTTTGAGGCAAAGGAAGAGAGTCAGTTGAAAGAGAACATTGACCCCTTAAAAGATGTAATGTGTCTGTTTATTTCAAATCTGAAATCACGCGACCTTCTTTAAATTGCTAAGATGTAGAACTTGAATCCACACATGTACTGAAACCCAGAACTATTACTGTGGAGGACAATTTAACTGCATATTACTTTCAAAAGAAAATAACTATATGAAAGAAGGCAACAAACGGATCAGGGTTAGGTAGTTTGCCTTTGATTTCTTCTTCAAAAGTTTCCATATACAATTACATTTCTTTTTTAACTTCAAAATCTGAAAGAAAACTCAAGAGCCTAACCCATCCTTCTACTTGCACTGTGGTGAGGCCAGGTGAGTAATTGCAGAAGAGACAAACACTGTGCCCAAGACACAAGTAAATATAAAAGATCCAAGTGTCTGTAATGAATATTAGAGTGACTTAATCAAAGAGTGTTTACATTAAAGGCATGGTAGATAAATTGGTAGAAATATGATGCTTATTTCCAATTATTAGTTTCTCAAAAGTACATTCCTTATTGATTGTTTTGTTATTTGACATAATATTATTTCATTTTTGGTCTCTTTAGTTATACTATCTTTTTTCATTTTCCACACATAATTAGTTTCTTTTACACACACACACACACACACTGAACATTTTACAGAAATGCTTTTTCCCACATTCTCTCAAGATAGAGCAAGTCTTTGAAGATATTCAGTGTTTGCCTTATTTTACAATATTTTAAGAAGTATCAAAGGAGACATGTATATATTGCTATGGTAAGATTTTCTTTCCACTTTTTAAAACATTACTATATTGGAACCTGCCTAGACTATTTTGTCTTTTTCTATGTGTGACATATAAGTTATAACATGAATTTCTCAAGGTATACATTGCTTCTATTTACAATATTTATCCCTTTTACTAGTTTTTTGCTGATTTTTAAAAACTTTTCACATTTCCACATATATGATGTGGACTGTGGTCATGTGCACCCCATTGGTATCTCTTATACACTCCACAGACTCATTCTTTTTAGTTAAATATGTGTCTAGGCCTCTCCTTTCATTTTGGGTGTGTGCTTGAGTGGGCATGTGTGTATGTTGTGTAGATGATATAAGCCTCTGTGTATTCATGTTTGGAAGGCTGTATCACGTCCAGAAAGTGGTATTTTATAGCTCCTTTCCCCATCCTCTGGCTCTTACAGAAGGACTTTCTTCTGGAATGTTGCCTGGGTCTTCAAGGGATTAATATGGAGATCCCATTTAGGGATGGTCGCTCAAGGTCATGCATTCTCAGCAATGGCCTTTCATGAGGGCTTTTCATGAGTATTTCCCTTAACTATTGCTGTCTACAACAAGAAGCTTCTCTGACCAAGACAAAGAGCAGCACTAGTCTATAGGTATAAGAATAGATATTAAGAAGGCAATCTAATAGCATGCCTATTTAATAAAAAACCCGAGTAGATTTCTTTCTAAGTCTCATTTCCACCACAGCCATAAGCTTGGTTGCTGTTGTTGTTGTTGTTGCTTTAGAATCTCACCATGTAGCCCTGGATAAGATAGAACTTGCTATGTAGAACAGGCTGACCTCAAAATCACAGGGATCTGTGTTGCTGCAGTATTAAGATTAAGATTTATGCCACCACATTTAGCTAATCTTAGGGTTTTGGCCACTTTCTCTTTCTCTTCTGATAAAGTTACTCCCCAAACATTCTGATCTGCTCATTTTTACCTTGTAGATTTCTAGGCCTGTAGAGTCTTAAACATTATGAATGTCTTTACATACTCTCATCAACAAGATTTCATTTGCCTCTCTCTCCAGTTAGATCCACCAGATAAATTAGGTAATTCCAAGATTCCCGTTTTGCGGGCCCTCTGCCTTTTTCTTGTGGTGTGCAACACAAGAATATCTAACACAAAATATCTTAACAGTTGTGCACTCTAATTCCATACGTCTGAAGACAATAACAGCAGTAGCAACTCATGTGGTGACCAATATCATAGTATGCCTTAATGACTAACATACTCCATAGTGTTTCTTGATTTTGCAGTGGTTTTCCAGGGCACCTTGGCACTGGTTGAGAAATGGAGTCTAGCTCCTGCATTCCTCCTAAACTCCTGTATTTTGGTGGTATACATACTCTAGCAGTTTCTGTGACTGGGTGTGTCAGGTTTGATTTATTTTTTGAGACACTGATAATTTAAAAGCCTTCTTGTAGTTCTGACACTTGCTTGATATTTTCCCCAGCTGTATATTTGAGAAAATCTGCTACATAGGGTGTATTTTAGAGTTTCACTTTTTGATTATTTCCACATACTTGGAAGGCAAACAGGGATGAGACAATGAATGGAGGGAGCCTGTAAGGACCTAATTCACATTAATCAATGACCAATGTAATTAGGTCTGTCATTTTTTTTAAATGACTGAAAAATCTGATTGATTTTCAAAAGTATAAAATCCAATTATCTTCAACTGTGATGGAAAAAAATGAAAATGCTTATATTTTACCAAATAGAAGAAAATTGGAAGTTTTGCTATCTTGTTATAACACTGTCATCTATCCTTAATACTAATGAAATATTGCTTCTACTTTTAATGGTATTGTTGATAATACCGCAGCTTGAGCTCAATAGGTAAGCAAGTTTATCATTCCTTGAAAGCCACCCCTTAACATAGTGCATTAAATCTATGAGCCAATAATTCTGAGGCTGTGATAATGTGTCAATCCATAATGAGAATTACTTTAATTTAGCCATTGATAAGGAAAGAATAGTTTGATATTCATATTCTAAGAAGGCTATTTTAATAATGGCACAATTGTCCTTCCATTATAACAAAGTCAACTCCTCCGGCAAACACATCATGCTGTAATCCTAGTGACATAAGTGAGTGCATTGAAGTTCCCTTTTGTCAGTGTTAATGGAGCCTCTGGGCTTTGAGTCCTTTGTGAGGTACATAACCTGTTTGTTTCTAACAGTGCTGGCAGAGGGAAGTGGGGGGATGTGGCTGACTGGTACAGTGTTTCCATGATGCAGGAGGCTCTGTGTTACATCACCAGCACCACACATAAACAAAATTAATTAGCTAAGGAAAACTCTATACAGTTGCCAAGAAAAGAAATGACTGAGGAGTCTGTTAGTACAAATATCATTCTTAAAAAAGATTTAAGTCAATACCATCATCTTATAAAGCAAAACCAGAATATCCTATGTTAATGCCACCAACTTGGATTCTGTGTCTTGAATTTGAATACTCTAAGACTGGACTGGGCATATCCTTTATTTGCTGTTTCCTAATCCCCTATACTTATATAGAAGTTGAATTATAAGGCAACTTCTGCATGATTTCGGTCTTTCATTTAATCCTCAAAAGAAACTAAAGAGAACTTTGTCTAAATCTCAGTTCTGTACAGACTTGTCACCTTTACCCTCTATGCTATATGCAAAAAATCTCTAATTCTTCAATATTCATAACTGCTTAGTCTGCCTGAGCATGTATTATGTTAAGCTGAATATAGGCATACAGACAAAGTTTGACCAGACGGACATGCAGGGATTGCCCATATACCATTACACCACCAACAACTGAGTTTTGTTATGGAATATCATTCATAACAGAGGTTACCATTAGCCACAAACAATGGGGGGTTCTTTTTGAGTGGACAGTCTTCAATTTTTCTAATTTACCTAGTACTTTCTACAGTTATCTTACTCATTGTTCTATGTCTCTATTTCAAACTTGGAACATGTCTTAGGATTCAATTAATATGATAAAATATCATGAGCAGGTAACTAACCTGATTTAGCTCACATGTCCCGGTGATTATAATCCATCACTGATGGATCATGGAAGGAACATGGAAGAAGAAAGTGAAGCAAAGACCATGGAAGAACACTGCTTACTGGTTTGTTATACATGGCCTGCTCAGCTTGTTTTCTTATACAACATAGGCTACCTGCCCAGTAGGGTACCACCCATAGCAGGCTTCACTCTCCCATTTGAATCACGAAGAAAATGCCCTTACAGATTTCCCTGCAGGTTAACCTGATGGAGGAGACATTTTCACAATTGAGATTCCCTCTTCCCAGATAACGCTGGCTTGTATCAAGTTGACAGAACTAACAAAACAAAACTGCAAAAAACAAGCAGCACAGGATAAACAGTAAGGCTGGCAGCAAGTGTCTGACTTCAACCTACCAAGGATCTGACTTACTGTGCATGATCTGTGAAGTTAGGAAAGGCTGCTCACACTGTTCTCATTAGCTGGTGTTAGTTGTCACCTGTATAACTGGTTATTCTTTACTCTAGGATATTAGTCCATTTAACTAATTTACTCACTGAACCAGTATCTAGTGATTTTATTTTGTTGATGAACTTTACTGGTGAGTAGCTTAGTTACAAAGAATTGCAAAGAACAAAACCATGTCAAGAATATATCACACTAGTATGTTCCCTATGGTGGTTCAAAGGAAAATGGCCACCATAGGCACCTTGTCTTTCCATTTGCTTCATGTGCATTTGAGATTTTGCCAATGTTCAGCTAATGGGAATAAAGATTTCATAAACACTAAGATATGTTTTGATGTGTGATTTATTTCTCCTAGAAAAATTAATAGGATTTCAGAGCTGGTAATCATTTGCTTTTTATATAATTATTACATTTTTTAATAAGTTGACCTATTATTTGTATTTCTAACAACTGTCTATGATTCAGTGGTGATAGTGGATGGGTAATAGTGTCTCACTGAAGTTCAAATTCAGATTTGCCTTGCTGTTGTTTTATAATTTTATTTATTGTGTGTGTTGGGGTGGGGTGTATATTATGACTGCACAAATGTGGATGCCAGGGGACAACTTTGTAAATTGTTTGTCTCCTTCCACCTTCACGTAGGCTCCAAGGTCATACCTAGCTCATCAGTCTTGTGTAGCAATCACTTAACCTGAGTCATCTCTCTAAACCCGCTCTGGCTTGAGATAAAGGTTTTCTTGACGCCAGGTAACTATTCCTTTCTGAAATATTTATTCAATTATTTACTATTATAAAATATTATTTACTATTATAAAATATCATGTCATTTTTCTTATTATGACTTAGTTGCAAGAATTTGTTCTCTGTTTTGTATACCAGTAGAAATACTTATTTTCCTTTCAAAATATTACAAAATTAGATGAATATTTGAAGGAATTGTGAGATATTAAAGTGAATCCTTAAAAGTAAAAGCTCCACATGTTAGGGGGGTACACCCTCATAGAAGCAGAAGAAGGGGTTGGGTAAGGGGCTTTGGGGTGATTAGGGAAAGGAGATGACATCTAGAATGTAAATAAATAAAATATCCAACAAAAAAGCTCCATACATTAATAGTTTTCTATTCAGCCATATGTAACTCTTACTTTGATTAGTTCAGTGGGACTACTGTACTATTCAGTAAAGAAAATAAGATAATACAAATATCTTCAGTTTCAAAATTAAGAACCAAGGTTCAGGCAGGCAACGAACTTGTGAATTTGGAATTGAAAATCATGATGTTCAAATCATGACTTATTACAACTACTTGAAGAATTTTAATGGAGGTGAGAATTGATGAAACAGTATTTTTCATGGTTATATATAAAACAACAAGGAATTATAGTGTCTTAACATGAACTACGTATGATGGTGTTATTAAGATGCAAGTTTACACAGCTATAATTAGGGGAAAAAGTGTGTTCCTCAAAACTATCAAAGTGGATTGGCAAGGGAGGATAAAAGCAAAGATGAAGATGAAAGATGAGAACTTTAACTTCTAGTGCTTATGTTTTCTTGTGTGCTTATTTTAAATTTTGCTTGTAAGCCCTTTGCATGGGTGAAGCTATACTGTGACTAAACAAGTTATTTCTAATCTGCATATTGGCAGTTGAGACATTGATATGAAGTGTTTTTCAAAAAGGAAATCTTTCTTACTAAACATTGTTTTTTATTGTTATTTATGGATATTTGTTGTACATGCTACTGAATTTCATAAAGACATTGTCCATTCAAGGACTTCATATTCTTTGATCACACTTGTGGAGTGGTGAACCGTGCCATCAGACAGAAGAACTGTTAAGATAGTAACAAAGTTCAGAAACCTGATAAAACTCATAAATGAGAATGGCAGGAGTCTAAACTAGCACCTAACCAAATTCCTGTCCTGGAGCATGTAACCATGACATCCCACTAAGAGGACATGACCACTGGTCACATAGCATACAACCTAGAGTTCTGCATGTGAATGAGGTATCTAGGGGCTCTGAGTGTAGCCAATGAACATCCCTTTCTAGGCATCCCTTCCTTCAAAAGATATTTAATCTCTGGTTCACCATGAATAAGTTGTATGCATCCCCATCTGACATGAACAAACAGTTTGGACAAGCAAAGACTTTTTCCTTCATCAAGGACCACCACAGGGGAAAGCCTTCATCATACAGAGCTGTACCTAACTCTCCTACAGAAGGCCTCTCAGAACTCCTGGCACTCACCCTAAACTAAGCCTGATTCCCCCTGCTCTAGGCTCCTCTCAAGCCTCCAACTTGTTCCCAACTCTTTGCAGTGCCCAGGGGTGTCCAGGAGGATGGAAGCCTCTGTTCGCAAATTTTCATAATTCTCAATGGGATCTAGTGCCCCCAAGTTTGAGGACCACAGCCTCCAGCTCAGCCCCAGCCATTTTTCACACAAAGAAACATGGGCTAGGACCCCACACTTAGACTTCTTTTCTCCTTTGAGCTTGTGTCAGCATCCCACGAGTCCAGCATCTCAGCAAAGAGGAAAGACCACAGACTAGTACCTCTGGGTTTGCCTCTCAGTACAGTGTTCAGACACCCCAGTGGCAAGGTGAGATACACACACACACACACACACTCACCCAACCTCTCTTTCCTGTTCCCTCATTTGTCCACTTCTTTATGCCAGTCAATCATCCTGCTTTCATGTCACACACTCATAGACAACACACACACACACACACGAATTTATGCTTGTACATAAATTATCAATAAATGATAGAAAAAATATGTCTTTCATTATCTGGTTTATTTCATTTAATATGATGTGATAATCTCCAGTTGGATCTTTTTCTTGCAGATGATGTAATTTATTTCTTTATAGTTAAATAAAATCCAATGGTGTGTATATGCTACATTTCCATTATCCTTTTATCTATTGATAGAGACATAGAATGATTGTGTACCTTAGCTATTGTGAATAATGTAGTAAACATTGGTGTGCAAGTATCTATGTAATATATGTAGATATATATACGCAAAAGTATATACCCAGAAGCTGGCTCATATGGTTCTAGTGTCAGGTTTTTGAGGAACTATTATGCTAATTTCTGTAATATCTAGAATAATTTACATGCCAACAATCATTGTTTACATTTTGTTTTCTTTTCCTGGCATCTTCCTCAATATTTTTTATTATTTGTTTTCTTAATGAAAATCATTCTGATTAGGTAAGATGAAAATTAGGAGTTTTAGTTTGTATTTCTGATGCCTAAAAATATTGAATATATTTTATGATTATTAGCAATCTAAACTTCATCTTTGAGAACTGTCTACTTATTTCACTGGGGCCTATTTTTTATTTGATTGGTTGGGTTCTTTAAATATTCTACATATCAATCCTCTCAGCTTTGATACTGCCACAGCAATAAGGCTTTGTGAAAACAAAGTCAAACTGTAGTAAAAGAGAGTCCAAAGCTGAGGAACAACCATAGATATATTTAGCAGGTCCCTATCCATACTTGATTCTAGACCACCCAGTGTGGACCTCAAACATCTGCTGCACATGGAAAACTTGGTTTATAACAGAACAAATGGTAGTAACGAGTTTTCCTGTAAGAGGGAGAGTATCACAGGATCCATACGGGGTAATGAGGGTATCATCTTGAAAATCTGGAAAAGCATGATGAGAAGACTTTTGGATCAGACTTCACTTGCCTTTCTTTTTTGTCTTGGCATTTTGCCACATACTAATCAACTCTATTTTAACTAAAAGAGTATGCTACCAGTATATATAAGCATCCTTAGTGGCAGGTTTATACTGTGAATCAATACTGTTGTCATTGCTTCTGAGAAGGAAATCCTGATGTTCCTACATTTTGCGACAATGGGGAGCTCTTTTGTTGATGGAGAAACAGATAATTTGTTCAACATTGAAAGAATTTTCACTGAAAGATATGGAATGGTAAACATCCATCAAGAAGAACAAGTAAGGGCATCAGACACATATGCACCCACTACAGTACTGCCCTCTCTACCCTTTCCTGAGGGAATTAAAACTACAAGGGCTACCAGACAATGACCTTCTCTGAAGGAGATGCCAGTCAAGAAGATGCTGATGTCCCTCTGCACCAACCAGTACCTCTATATCTATAAACAGAATCAAGGCTAAGCAGAGAGAAAGTAGAGACCAGGAGGAGCTGCACTTCAACACAAAGGAGCTTAATGAAATTGCTAATTCATTCAAGCCAAGGTCTAGGGAATATGTATGAGCATGGATTTTAATGAAGTGGGATAATGGTAGAAGTACATAGAAGGCTAAGGGGAAGAAAGGGAAGGGTAAATGATGTATATGCATATGTATTTATATTATTATGTCTATGTATTTATATTATTATGTCAAATATAAAGTCAATAATTAAAAGAAATACTTTGTCAGGCTGAGTTTATCAATAAAATCTCTCCAAGTTGAGACTAAGTTTAATATGGAAGCTTGCATGGCTTAAAAAAATGTGTCAATGTTTGATTGATTGACTGAAGCATTTGTTAAAAGATAGCCTTCTAAAAAGGAGCTGGAGATGCCTGATATCCCTTGGCTTAGCGCTGATAAAGGGATTTTAAAGTTCAGGGAAATTTCAGTGCTGGAGCTGCGTAAAACCTATTTTCTACAATGAGAGGGCCCAGAAGACAGGCCCTTCAGTGATGCTATGCAGTCCAAATGCTGAGAGGGATACCAGTCCATCTGAAGGACTCTGCTGTTGAAATCTCCTTGCATCAGACCTTAGAGTTGAAAGTGCTGTTGCACAATTGGATTAATTAAATGTGAGGGGTTTAATTGGGCCCTGGAGTGCCAGGGACCAGGTGGCAGCACTGAATCATCAAAGACTAAGTGAGCAGTCACCATAATGGTCAGTACAAGCAAAGTGATGTCTATAATGGCCTGACCTGTAATGAGAAGCACAGGCTACATGATTTTTATGGTGGCATGATTCATGTGGATTTTTTGTATGGGTTAATCAATCATGGCATTTCCAGGAATGAAATAGATGAGAAAGCTACTATATTGTGGTTTGATCTGTACAAGCAGAAAGATTTTTATAACAAATGAAAAAAAAATAAAAAAAGACTACCTTAGATCACAGCAACAGGAAATCATGGCCAATGTGCCAATTTCCAGACTTGAGCCAGTTTGGAGACCTTGAATCTTCTGAGAAGAGGAAAGTTGGGTTCCCCTGAGAGAATACGTTGCTAAAATAACTAAGAATTTTACTGTTAGCCCTTTTCTCTCCCTTCGTCAGAGGGACCTATGGCCTTTTTACTAGCTAAATATATATTGGAGAAAAGAGAAAAAAAACAGACTTTGTGGAGCCTATTTGATAATGGCTTTGAATTGATACTGATTTCAAGAGATCTCTAAAAGGAATGTGACTCTCCAATTAAAGTAGGGGCTTATGGAGTTCAGATGATCATTAAAGTTTGCAGTGAAGTCCAGTGGTCCAGCGGTTTTTCTGTAATCATCCTGTGGATATTGTTTTAGTTCCAGAATGTAAAATTTGAATAGATATACTTAGAAAATGGCAGAATTCCCATGTTTGTTCCTTGGCCTGTCGTATGAAGGCTATTATACCAGTAAAGCCCCAATAGAAATTATTAGTTACCTTTGCACAACAAAATAGTGATCACAAAACAATAGCTCATCCCTAGAGTGATTACAAAATTAGGGGCACCATCAATGACTTCAAATATGAGGGAACAGTAATTCTTACAACATCTCCCTTTAATTCTCCTATTTGGCCTGTAAAGAAGACAAATGGATCATGGAGAAGGACAGTTGACTTTGCAAACTTAATCAAATAGCAACTCTGATTGAAGTTCCTGTACAAGAGGTGGTATCCTTAATTGAACAGATTAACACACCTCCTGATACATGGTATATAGCTATTGATTCAGCAAATGCGTTATTTCTTGATATCTGTCCATAAGGACCTCCAGAAGCAATTTGCTTTCAGTTGGCAAGATCATCAGTATACAGTTTCACCACAAGAGAATATCAACTCTCAAATCTTGAGGCATAACTTTGTTTAAAGGGATCCTGATCATCTGTCTCTTCCACAAAATATCACACTGGTTTACTATATTGATGATATGCAGACAGAACCAAGTGAGCAGGAGGTAGAAATCACTTCAGACTTATTGGTAACACATATCTCCATCTGGGAATTGAAACTAAATCCAATGAAAATTTAAGAACATCATGGTGGTGTTCATCATTGGTGACTCTTCTCAGAGTTCTGTGGTGTGGGGAATAGAGATATTCTTTCTAAGGTAAAGGATAAGTTACTGCACCTACCTCCCCTCACTAACAAAAATGAGTCACAACACTTATGGGCTCATTTGAACTTTGGAGGGAAACACAGTTCTCACTTGGGTATTTTACATTAGCACATAAACCAAGTAACCCAGAAAGCTGCTAGCCTTGAGTGGGGTCTGGAAGAGAAGGCTCTTTAATGCATTCAGGTTTCTGTGCAAGTTGCTCTGCCAGTTGGATATGATTCAGCAGACCTGATTTACTCAAGGCGTAAGTATCAGGTAGGGCTGTTGCCTGGAGCCTTTGGCAGCCTCTTATAGGTGAATCAAAAGAAAAGACCCATGAAATCTGGAGCAAGTTTTTAGCATCAGCTATGTGCAGACACTTATTTTTAGAAATTTTTTTGTGGTTGAAACTTCAAGGGTGATATGAAAGATAGCCTAGAAATAATATTGGGACAGAAGCTGAGATCTGGCAAAATGTGACACTGACAATCATATGAAAAACTATTCTACATTATAGTGTCCAAGAAGTTATAATTAAATTTCTTCCATATAGGATCATTATTTACCTTAATATCTTCTTAATATAAATGTGATTAGTTTTTATATTCCAGGTGTTTAAATTCCAAAGATGGCTCAAGAGGTTTGCCTGAGATCAAAGCATAGGAAGGGGCAGAGTTGATACATAAATCCATTAATCATGACTTGTCAGAATGTTCTAGAATGACAGAATGAAGATGTTGAGGAATGGGATTATATCATGTGGACTTCACTCACTTGCCTTTGTGAAATTTTGGTTTGACTAGTTGGCATATTCTGCATCTATTATGGAAATAATTTAATTTTTTCTAGTCACATTGCATATTATATTTTATTAATTTGTATATGTTTAACCATCTATGTATCTCAAGAATGAAGCCAATGCAATGAAAGTGAGTGATTTTTACAATGTGTTCTTAAATTTGACATGTAAATATTTTGTTACCAGTTTTTATTCATCTTTGTTCATTGTGTGGACTAGTCTTTACTCACTTATAATATTCTTTGAGTACATAATTTTATTTGGTTTTAGTATCAGATAGTAATGTCTTTGATAAAAGAGTTTTGTAGCATTCCTTCACTTCCTCCCTTACAGAAGAATTTGAAAATTATTGGTGCTAATTCTTTCTTTTTCTTTTCTTTTCTTTTCTGAAACTCTAGTAGAATTGATCAGTGAACTCAATGTAGTTGCAAAATGACTTTTATTTGGGAATTTTTATATGTTTTATAGTTTCTGCTTCAATATTTTTTCTTGCTATAGATATATTTAGATCAGTTGTCATGACTTGGTAGATTGTATGTATGTAAAATAAACCATCCTTTTAAAACTATCACCTGCATAGGCTATACGTTTTTAACATATGTTTAATACTGTTCTTAATTTTGCTGTTGTCTGTTGAAATGTCTATTTTTAAATGCTTAACTTTACTAAAACTTGGGTTTTTGCTCTCTTTCTTTTGATATTTGTTGGGGTTTGTTGGCCTTGCTTTTCATTTTCAAGAAGCAAGTCTTTGTTTCATTATTTTATTTTTGTAAGGGTTTTTATTTGTATGTATCCATTTCATTAAATTCTGTCTTAATCTTGATTATTGTTTGTAAATACTGTTGTACAGTTGAGTTTCTTCTTGTTTTTAATAGCCCAATTGTTCTTATTTACTTATTTTAGATTTCTATAAATTTTTAAATGTACATTTGTATAATAGGCTTGATCTTGAGTTCAGTTTATTTTATTGTACCACATAGGATTTGCAGTATTTTCATTGGTGTGCAATTTTGATGACCTATTCATCATCCCACAGTGTGTTTTCCATTTTCATTGTTTTGTATATGTACGGTATCTTCTGATTTGTAAATAATTTAACTTTGATTATTTTAAACATCCATGTTAAATTGAAAAAGCTATATAAATTTATTAAACATTTAAAATAATTTGCTAATATCACCACTTTTACCAGTTCCAAGAATGAAAATTTAAAAAATCATTCATTTCATAATCAAACTAAAAGGAGGCTGAGTCTCTTTCCTCCTTTTCTATTTTGTTTGTCTGTTTTGCTTTATTTTAATAGGCACTCAGGTCTAACTAACCTCTTCACAAGACTAACTTTCAGTTGCCTTCTAGAACCTAGAGACTAACTGCCTCGATGAGACTATTTTCAAGACAAGGAAAATAAAATTATCGTGAAAAATCCATCTCTTGAATTCCCTGTGGCCTCTTTATTGTGTGTTAAACAATCTATTCTCATTCCAGGAATGTTTGAATTCAAAAATTCCCCTACAAGGTTAATGTTTAAATCCATCTACATTTACCCAACATCTAATATGAAATAGCAATACTAACTGGGTATTCTATAGGAGATCAAATACCTTTAAAGTCATTTGGAGAATGTTGAGGGTTCAACTTGATTTATAGACTTGAAGAAGAAGAGATGAAGGAGGAAAGAAAAAAAGTATAAAAGATCTTATACAGGTTTTCCAGGAAGAATCTTAATATAGTGCTCATGTGACTTTCACAGTCAGCTTCTTTCTATTGAAGGAGAAAAACTCACAGTGCCATGAATGTGCAGTTGTACATTAACACGTTTCATAGCTTCATACTCCAACAACATACTGGAGACTTCCAGGATTGCATGTTATATTATAGAAGATTAATTTATACTCTTGGACTATCAGGCTTTTAAATTATAGGAATAGGGAGTAGTGTCTCATCTGGTGTGATTCAATATAAGAAACACAAGCCTGGAAATTATAGCCACATAACTGTGTCAATAACTTTGGGTACTCAATAGCATGATATCACTCGATGGCATGATAGAACTCTAACAGTACTGGTCCTACCTTCAGAGACTGTTGAAACTGATGTGAATTTTGATTGCATTGAATGTTAGAGAAATTCATCTCAATTTCTGGAAGACTAGCATACAAGGCCATTAGCCTGATAGTTACATTTTAGTAACTCAGTCTCCTTCCCAGAGGTATCTTTTATTTAAAAATGTATTTAGTTTACATCCTCCTCACTGCCACCCTCTGGGTCACCCACTCTCACAATCCATCTTCTGTGAATCCATCTTCCCCTTCTTCTGTGAACATGTGGGAACCTCCCTGGATATCCCTGACACTGGCACTTCAAGTCTCTGTGAGTTAGGTGCTTCCTTACAGACTGAGGCCAGACAAGGCAGCTCAGCTAGAATGCATTACACAAACAGTAAACAGATTTAGGGACAGCCTCACTCCAGTTGTTCAGGACATGAAGACAGAAATATGCATCTGCTACAAATGTGTGGGGAAGCCTAGGTCTAGCCTGCCTATTTTCTTTGGTTGGTAGTTCAGCCTCTAAGAGCCCCAAGGGTCCAGGTTAGTTGAATCCGTTGGTTTTCCTGTGGAATTCCTATTCCCTTAGAGGCTGCAATCCTTCCTGTTCTTCCATAAGAGTCCCAAAGCTCCTTCCACTATTTGGTTGTAAGTGTCTGCATCTGTCTGTGTTTCTGAGACCACTGCTAGGTGAACTCTCTCAGAGAACAGCCATGCTAAACTCCTGTCTGAGAGCATAACAGAGAATCAGTAACAGTCAGGGATTGGTGCTTGCCCGTGGGATGGGTCTCAAGTTGGGTTGATTATTAGTTGGCGGTTCCCTCAGTCTCTACTTCTTCCTTATTCCCTGAATTTCTTGTAGACAGGATAAGTGTTAGGTCAAAAGTTTTGTGGGTGGGTTGGCCACAAGAAACAACTGAAGACCCAGAAATAAACCCATAAACCCAGTGACACTTGATTTTTGCTACAGAAGCAAAAAATATCGATGGAAAAAGGAAAGCATCTTGAACAAATGATGTTGATATAATCAGATGTCTACATGTACAAGAATGAAAATACATCCATATTTATCCCCATGCACAAAATTCAAGTCCAAGTGGATCAAGGACTTCAACACAAAGCTGGATACACTATATCTCATAGAAGAGAAAGTGGGAAATCCCCTTGAACGCACTGGTATCAGAGATAACTTTAGATCCTGTAGCAGACCCTACTACAATGGCTGCCGTCTCTTCATAATGTTTCATATGAGGTGAACAGTCGATCACTGTGCCATGTCAGCTGAGGAAGCTCATCCCTGTAGATGGCATAGTGTTGTATTTTCTCATATTACATTATCTCACTGGATAAGACACAAACTTTTCCTCATAGCACATGAATCTGATATGGAGGTATCTGCAGTTGGCCTATGTATCAATGACTCACAGGGTGATCTAGGCATTTCAACTAATTTTATCTATGATCTATAATATGGGTGCTATTTACCCTTGCTAGAGAAGTTTTATGAGAAGAAAACCATTAACCATGCTGGTACAATAAACTTTAAGAAACAAGAAAACACTAGGGTGATAGAATTGTGCCTTTTGCCAGATCTACCCAGCTTTTCTGGGTAAGAGTAAAAACCAGACCCTTCTATGGATGGTTCAACAAAAGGTTCAACAATCAGCCTCCAAACTTATATGACGAGATAATAACCTAACAACCGAGTTTATCATGCTCAGATCCATAGCTCAGGAACCATTCAGCTTAATTTTTCAGAGTTATTAGGGACATATTTAACTTTGGACCAGGCTTTATTACCATGATCACTGGGCTATTTTCATTTTCTATAAAAATTGAAATGACTAGTTCATAATATATCAGCCCTAAGCCCTTAATTTTCACGAGATTTAAGACAGAAATAGTATCATCAGAGCTGAACACATTACTCAAATTTTTGAAATGGAATAAAGTAAGATATTGTAGTATTATGGAGAATTAGTTAAGAGTTCATCAAAATTATAAAGCTGTTGTTCAACAAAATCTCCTGCTGCTTTACAGGATCATTGGCCTAGCATTTCCTGGTGCTCCTATTACCAAAATCAACAACAACAAATATAAGACAGAAGAGAAATGTGGAGTTTTATGTAAAAAGAGATTATTTTTCAAAACAAACTCTCTTCTCATACTAATTCTAATTCTTGGATCATTAGTTTATAACCTCTATTAACATATTGTGGGTAATTAAGTCACTAAGCACCTAAAGGAGGAAAATAAGCAAGGAAAATGTAGGTCATGATTTGTTTCTGGACTTCTGTGTCTTAAGCAAATACTCAGTGAAGAGCTCTGTAAGTCTCTGTGAGTAGCCCTCATCCTAAGCCTAATCAGAATCACTAACCCTGTAAACCCATCTGTCCCTGTGAGGAATGGCTTTATATTTGCTTGGAAGACTGAACACATTTTATTGCTGCCAAGTTTCCCTTATGATATTTCAAAGATATCATTTACCACATTCTTGTTGCTTTTACAGGATTTTTATGCTACCATAAACATGAACTTGGGACAAAAGAACTTGTTTAGATAAAGTTCAGCCCTCTGGAGCTAAATCTGGAGTGTTATTACAAAACACCATAAATAATGTCATTTCATCCTTGAGCGGCAAGAAGGGGGTGTGGCGGTAGGCGTGCTTGAGTGGCAGCTCAATCTCTTCTCATGAATGTATCAGTTTCCTCTGGGTTATCCCAGGGGCAAAGCAGAAAAATTGTTGTAGAGAAGAAAAAGGTCTAAAATCTAACCAGAGGTTTTGAAGTATATAGAACTTATCCGATCGCCATTTAAAAAAAATTGATTATGCTAAATAAAAAAGAACTCAGGATAGAAGTATACATAACAGAAGAAAGAGTAAAAAGCTGTCTTAAAGAAAATACAGTGGAAAAGTAAGCAAATCTAAGGAAAATGGGAATTTAAGGATCATTACCTTGAGACAGGAGATGTTACGAATTTAAGGATCATTACCTTAAAGAGGAGAAATGAATGAAGAAAGATGTGATTGGTTATCCTGAGACAATGATAAATTGTTAAATGAAACTATGCCCCATACATCTGCCAGATTTTAATAACATTAATTGCAATATGTGTAGAGGCTCAGGTTGGGTAAGGGGTTATGTTGACATTAATTTTCATCTCTTCTGAACCTTTGAGTTGATCAATATTAGCCAGTTGAAGTTACAATATATAGTTCAAATCATCAACTAGAATTTCTTGAGATTTTCTAAAGTTCCAAGTCATTCAAAGTTTTAAAATGTAACAAATATCAGAGAACAAAAATACTGATTGTCTCCAATGAGTTGAGTTTACAAGCTAATATAAAAATTTCCCAAAGCATTTGCATGTGTCTATGTGTCCATTTGCATATACAAATACTGAGAAGTCCTATACTTTTCCACACTAGACATAAGAGGATGATGGTGTATAAGACAAAGAGAGAAATGATCATCTACATAGCAGTGGACCAATAAGTACTCTTCCTTGTCAGCAACAAATGCTCCAAAATACTATATGCTAGAATAAGTATATGACTAACCCTGGTGTTATTTTGAAATGGGATACTCTAAAAGGGTAAATTAGCATTAGAGATTTTCAAAATTCCAGCTTCATTTTACCTTTCTCAAGATTTAATTTTTGGGGAGGAGGATTCTGTTTTGTTTTCATTTTGTATTAGATTATTGTTTCTATGTACTACTATAAACCATGCCAATAATCAAAATAGTATAATATTGGCATTATGAACAGTGAAACATAAAAGAGATCTCAGAAAGAAATTCGTACTGATATGTAAAATTAACTTCAACAAGGGGTTCTAAGAGACATAATAAAAGAAAGAAAAAATCTCTTCAATAAATAGCGTGGGGGAAACTGTATGAATATATGCAAAAGAATGAACTTGAACCATTTTTATACCACATACAAAAATGTATTAAAAACAGATTAGTAGGTACAACCTACTGAGATACTGGATTTTAAGCAGTACCAGCCATAAAAGAAAACAGAGGACATAGAATTCTGACCAACTGAGTGCTAAGTCAGAGTCACCTGCTCAGACCCATGGAAAGTCTCTACAAAACCAGTGAGAGGTCAGAGAATAAGACATGCAACCATCTTCACTCACACATCTCCAGATTACTGCTATGAGAAGGCTAACCAGCCTTTTATGAGGTCAAAGTCCCACAACTCACAGCCTCATCACTAGCACCTAGCCTGATCACACACAGATCCCATGTTACTCAACCCAGGTATAAGATAAAGGTACAACTAATGAACTAACTTCAAAGGCACAGGTCTCATTTCAAAAATCAAGTACTGGGAAAACAAATAAACAAAAAAACAAGTTTATATGTTTCCTTACTGAGTTACCAATGCAAGAGTAATGGTCCCTAACTAGAAACATTTAAGTGAAACTCAAGTCAAAAGAAAAATTTTAAACATTCTAACAGAATTCAAAGACAGTAATAATATCATGAATAAAGTTAGAGAAAATAGGGATAAATTTCTGAATAAATTTGTAGAGCACATAAGCGCACAACTGAATAAAATGAAGTTAATTCAGGATATGAAAATAAAATTATTAAAGAAATAGAACTGGTAAAGAAAACACAAAGAAGAAGGAAATGAATGAGCAAGTTAATAAGTCACCTGAAAAGTCCAGTTGAAGGCTATACCAATAGAATTGATTATGTGGAGGCCAAAAAAACATGATTTGAAGATAAGTAGAAAAATCATTTAGTCAAAGAAAATGATAATTCTCTTTTTAAAAAGCGAATAAATGGAATATGCAAGCTCTTTGAGATACTGTAAATAGAAAAAAATCCTCAGGGAAGAATTTCCAGTGAAAGGCATGATATATGTTTGTGCGCACACACACACACACACATATATATATATACATATAAATATAGAGATAGAGATAGATAGATAGATAGATAGATAGATAGATAGATAGATAGATAGATAGATAGATAGATTCAGTAAAATTATAGAAGAAAACTTACCAGTCTTTGGAACAAGAAGCTTATTCATGTATGAACTACAAACAGCAAAGAGACATGAACATATAGGATTGGGTATATCATATGATAGTCAAAATACTTAATATTTAACACAACATCAAAAAAGCATACTAAATTGTGCAAAAGAAAAGGCGAAAAGGCAAATTAGAATAAGAGTTGGTTTTTCAATAGAAAGTTTGAAAATCAGAAGGACTTAGAAAGGTATATTTTCAGTTCTGAAAGACTGTTACCATTAATGCATACGACTATACTCAGCAATATCTGTTGCAATTGAAGGAAAATGAAAGCTTTATTTAATTAAAAACAAAAACAAGCTAAAGAATGCATGCCCACTAAGCCACTTTTACAGAAATATTAGAAAAAATACCACAGACTGAAAGCTAGTATAAGGTCAGCTGTTGAGGAAAAATTCTAAGGAAAGGGCATTCATTAAAATATTAAAATATCTCAAAGTAATGTATATTACATATTGTTCAATAACAACTCTAAATATTAATGATCTCATGTCCCCAGTGAAAAGACACAGACTAGCAGGTTAGGTCAGAAAACAAGGCCTCTTTTTTTATTGCTTCCAAGATAGACATTTTACCATCAGAGATGAATATTGATGGGCGAAGGTATTCCAAGAAAATGGAACCAGGAAGCAAGTAGATGTTACTACCCCAATCCTAACCTAAGGCAATATATTTTTGAAACTAAAACTTTTGAAAGAGACAAAGAAAGCCTGTTCATACTGATTAAAGTCACAATTCATCAAGAGGACATTACAGTTCTAAATAAATATGCACTCAAACACAGGTGTTCCTAATTTTTTAAAACAGAGAACAATATACAGTCACAGATTAGTACCAATACAATACTGGTGATAATATTCCCCACCTTCACTATCCAGACTAAAACTAGAGAAACACAAGTTAAAGAATACCATAGAACATTAAAAAATTATTTTATTTATTTACATTCCAAATGTTGCCCCTTTCTCAGTCCCCCCCCACAGAGTTCTTCACCTCATCCCCCTCTACTCTTCTTCTGAGATGGTGCTCCCCTAACCACCTGTCCCCCTCACACACACACACACATATACACCCCTTAACCTCCCACTTAGTCCTCTCAACTTCCTCCTTCCCTAGGGCATCAACTCTCTACAGGATTAGGTGAATCCTTTCCCACTGAGGCCAGAAAAGACAGTCCTCTACTACATATGTGCTGAGAGCTATGCACCAGCCCATATATGCTCTTTGGTTGAAACATGATAGAATAAACATTCTTCTCAGAAGCACATGTGGCCTACTCTAAAATATGTCACAAACTTAAGGCAAGAATCAGCTAATACAGGGAAATTTATGTAACATCTTGTATTCTATTGGATCACAGAAAAGTGAATCTGCGAATAATAGTAACACATGAAATGAAAATACATAAACTTATTGAGATTAATCAATACATTATGGAACAGTGAATAGGTCCCTTAAGAAATCAATAAGGACATCTGTAAGTTCCTGTAATTGAGTGAAAATGAGACAATCAGAATGCATTCTTTTGAATACTGTGAAAGCAGCCATAGGAGAGATGTTTATAGCTCTAAATCATTGCCTTGCAAAATTGGAAAAATCTTACATAAATAACTTAATAATGTACAGCAAGCCCTTAGACAAACATAAACAAACACAAAACTTAGTAGAAAAGAAAGCAATAATAAAAACAAGCAATCAAATAGAAAAAAACAGAAAACAATTTTAAAAAGAAAGGAAAGCAAAATTTGGTTTTGAAAGGTAAATAAAATTAATAACTTCTTATTCAAGTTAGTCAAAAGAATGGGAGTAAAAAACTAAATTAGTATGATTAGAGTCAAAAAAGGAAATATCACAACAGATAAAAATGAAATCCAGGAAATTAGAGATGCAACTTAAAAACCTATATGCTACCATATTAGAAAATCTGAAATAAATGAATGAATTTAATCAGTACATTCAACAAACCCAAGGCAAATCAAAATGCAATGAGCTATTTATACTGACCTACAACAGTTATTTTGTGGCAGTAATTAAAAATATTCTGACTTAAAAACCACATAAGTCTAGATGGATTCACAGCAGAATTCTACCATGGATTTAAAGAACAATGAAGACAAATATTTCTTAAGTTAGTCCACCAAATAGAAAGGACCAGGGGTGGGATTTGAAAGGTGCTTCAACAGTTAAAAGCATGTGATGATCTTTCAGAGGACACCAATTCAATTCTAAGCACTCACATAAAAGCTCATACTGCCTTTACCTGTAGTTTCAGAGATCCACATGTCTTCTTCTGGCTTCTGTAAGTACTACACACATACATGAGTAACAGACACTCACGCAGGGAAACACACATACATATAAAGACATTTTAAGAAAGTAGAAAAGAAGGGAATACTACTAGTTTCTTTCTAAAATGTCAGCATTACACTGATACCAAACACAAAGATATAAGGAAAAATGAAAGACAGTTCCCTGATGAACATAGATGCCAAAATTCATAGTAGAAATAAAGCAAATTCAAGAACACATTATTCACCAACATCAGGTTGGCCTCATTCCAAAGATGAAGGGATAGTTTAACAGACATAAATCATTAAGTGTTATTCAGCACTAAATGCCCCTGAGGCCAGAAATCACACATTTCAATAGACTCAAAAAATGCGTTTAACAAATAGAATCTGTTATGATAAAAATCCTGGAGAGATTAGAGACAGAGGGGATGCAGATCAATAGTAAAGGCTATATTTGACAAAATCACAACTAACATTATCTAAGTGGGAAAAAAGTGAAGCATTTCCTTTAACATAAGGAAGATATGGGCATTCATTTTCTCTATCATTATTCAAAATAGTACCCTGAGTCTTAGCTAGTGAAAAAAGAGAAGCTAATAAAGGGATATAAATAGGAAAGGAAGAAGTCAAATTATTCTTATTTGCATACAATAAGATCATGCATAAATGACACTCCATTCTCCACCATGAGATGTGGTTTGGAGATGAGTGAGCAAAGCATATATGGTTTTAAAATATGAGGAGGAAGGTGAGCTGGGAAAGATTTCCAAAGGGATGAAGATACAAGAATCTAAAAATGTAGAGCTTAAAGGGAAAGCTATCTAACTCTAAGAATCTATGAGAAAATTCTGTATAAATCTACTACTGGTTAAATTTTTTATTTAAACAAAAATTTGAACATCAGACGTGGGGTACCTTCCTAGAAGTTGTTGGCCAGGGAGTCTTCAGAGGATCTCCAGACAAGATATTATCACTATGATCACTCAGCAGAAATGGATAGAAGACCCTACTGCTTGAGACATCATACACATTGTATAGAGGAAGTGGGGAAATCCAGCTGGAAATGAGTCACTCACTTCTCGATGGCTAGCAGTCATGGTGCTGGAGGTTGCTGTGAAAACTCTTAGGAAAAAAAAAGTGAACTTTCCAGGCTAAGGTCCCCTGTGATAAGCTCTGCTGTGCCAGGCAGAATGATGTCACACCTCGTTTTGTGGTACAATTTGAGGTACAATAGGTGTATGACTTTTATAAGAGCAACCAACTACTTTCTCCTTCCTTTGGGCACCTGCCCACATTGCAGTGAACACATAAAATATCAGTATTTTAAACTTGGCCCAACTGGGAAATTTACAGACACTAAGAAATAGTGTACCTCTATTGTTTTTATAAATGAGTAAGTCCAAATTCTCTCCTAACTAATGATCTTTACATCCATAGACCAATGGTTCTGTCAGATTAGGTCAAAAAGGCTTCTGTTTTTTACAGGGTGATAGTTAAAAGAAGACTCCTAACAGGTCAAACTCCTGAGAACAAGTGACTCTTTAGTGTTTCTCTCTAAGTGAAACTTATACATTATACTCACCAAATCCTAAGGGGATGTAGCAAAAGAGTTGATGGAAAGACTGAAGAGCTGAAGGTTAAAAAAGAGTGTAAGGAAACACTATCTTCTGGATATGGCATAGCAATTATTAGTACACACAAATGGCTACCTGCACAGCACATGCACATGCACGCTCACATGCACATGTACAAACACACACAATACACACTCACACATACACAATACACATGCACACACATACATGACACACATGCACATACACAACACACACACACAAACACACACACCAAGTACATAAGTGAAGTGAAAGTCTAGTTGGGAAGAGAAGTATGAGAAAGAATAGAAGAATATAAAGTTGATAGGGTGAATATGACCACAATATACTCTATACATGTGTGTAACCGTCAAAAGTAAAATAAAGTAAGATTAAAAAACAGAGGAGACAAATTTCTTGACATTGTTTTGACAATGATTTTGGATAAGATCTCCAAACTAAAAGCAACAAATGGGACTATATTAATCTAAAACCTCTATTTATACTAAAGAAATCAATCAACAAACTATAAAGGAAGACCTTAAAATTAAAAAATATTTAAAATATTTATTATTTAATTGAATGTTATACAAAATATATAAGGAAAGTAACATAAAACCACTCAAATAACCAGTTAAAAAGAAACCTAGGACCTTGCTAAACACTTTGGCAAAGAAGATACAGAAGTGTCCAACAGGTACTTGAAAAGATGTTTTATCATAAAATTGCTAAGATGAGTATTACAGGGATTCCATCATGCTTGGTGTTTCATGCTTGGTGTCCCAGCACTTTGAAAGTTTTGTTAGTTCAGTTTTTATTGCCACAATAAAACACTTAACAAAAGCAACTTGTGAAATAAAATTTTTATTTGGCTTACTGTTTACAGTCCATGACAGAAGCCAAAGTCAGAACTCAAGACATATGTAATTTTATAAAGTTATTAATGAATAATTAAAAAAGACAGAAGCCTAGAGGCAAGAAGAATGCCTGGGAATGATTAGCTTATTGGCTTGCTCGGCTACCATCCTTATCACTCCTTCTCAGGGATAGCACCACCTACAGTGGGCTCGTTCCTTCTGTATCAATTATCAATTAAGAAAACACCCCTTGACGTGCCCACTCAATGAAGACAATTTCTCAGTTGAGATTCTCTCTTCTCAGGTGTGTCTAGGTTTGTGTAAAGTCAACAAAAATTGTGACAGAAGCTGAAGATGGATGTTTTTCATAAATCTAAGAGGTTTAGGTTATGTAGTACGTCTTACACCAGTCACAAACTGAATCCACTTAACTTTAGTATGAATGGAGAGAAGACACTGGGTGAGATGGGGAATCCAGCTCAATTAGTCTCAGAGTAGTGTCAAAAAGAAGACAGCAGGGCACCTCCTCTCACAAGCACATCTGTAAACCATTCCTTATGATGTTTACCAGTATGTTCTACCTGCTTGTGTTCTTTCTTCCTTTCCCATTCTTTATAAATAAACAGATACAATTCAAATTCAAACTAGACAGAAAAGACAAAGGTTATTTCATACTCATTAAGGAAGCAATCCATCAAGAGGATATCACAATCCTAAATGTATATGCTCCGAACACATGTGCACTTAGTTTCATAAAACAAATATTACTATATGTAAAACCACAAACACTAACATCCTAATGTTTATAGTCCATGACAGAAGTTAACACTAACATCCTAATAACAGGGTATTTCCAGATCCCCCAAATCATCAATAGACAGGTCATCTGAGAAAAAAAAAACATCAGAAATAGTGGCATTAAATGAAACCATAGATCAAAGGGACCCAACAGGCATCTACAGAAATGCCATCTTAACACCAAGGAAAATATATTCCTCTCAACAGTGTACACAATTTTCTCCAAATTTGATCACATACTATGAGACAAGGTAAGCTTCAACAGAAATAGGAATGTTAAAATAATATCCTATATTCTCTCAGGCCACAATTGAATAAAGCCATATATCAACTGCATTTTCCTATATCTTAAAGAACACAAAGTTGGAAAGAATTGTGGGATCCTGTGAGAACTGGATATATGCAGAGTTAGGTATTGACCACCAAAATCTTGGTTCTGGGGAAGCAGGATTAGTAGAATTTTAGTGCTGCTCTATCTGTTTAGATTGGATCACAGCAGGGAGAACTCAAAGTCAAACAAAGCACAACAAAATATGTTCCTGGACATTATTCTTATTCCAAGTAATCTGAAAACTTCAGAGACAAAAGACGTAAAATTTCTTTTGTTTGTGCATTTTTTAATCTTTAATTGACATGTAACTGTAAATAGTTCTGAGTTCTGAGTGGTAATTCAATATGCATTTATATACCTTGTGTATATATAAATCTAGTAAATAATTAAATATGGGAATGAATATCAAGCACGAGTTTTTCCTTCTCCTTATACATTGTCATTTTTGTGCTTGGAGTCTTTGAACTCCTCTCTCTCTCTCTTCTAATTTTCCAAAATATATGGTAACCTTTTCAGAATTTTAGACAATTTACTATCCAATGAACATCAGAACTTATTTCCCCTGTCTAGCTGGATAGTGGTAATCACTATCCAACCTTCCATACCCTCCCCTCATCCCCTACCCTTCCTGTGAGTATCTTCCACATATGAATCAGACTAGCTAAGACTTATCTTTCTGTGCCTGGCTTATCCCACTTAGGCTTCCAGTATCATTTATTTGACTGAAAATAAACAAATTATTTCCTGTGTTCTCAAAAACATTAAGTGTCAAGATGTGCTTACTTCAGTCAAATAGAGAGGCCAAGCAGATTTATACACAGAAGACTTTCTAGGCTTAGAACAGAACTCAAGATGCAGCTCCACTGTCATGGTAGAAACGTCGAGATGGAGGGGGTTAGCTCATAAAAGACTACGAATGGGATTGCAATACAGAGAGGACTAGTATGCATAAACTCCTGACTAAACCTCTTCTTTGTTCTGTATAACTGGAGACCAATGCCTTCTTTCTGCCCTCTAAAGAAAAACTGAACCGTAGCCCATGTCATATATCCAGTTAGCACCACTAGAAAGCCATGAATGACTCAAAACTCTTTCTTTGTTCAGCTTGGGAACCATAAAACAGAAATGTGCAGCCAATAAAATTTTGAAAATGTATTTAATACTTGTTCTATTAAAGAAGTTAGTAAAACTATATTCACTGTGACATTAGAACAGACTATAGACTTTTAGATATTAATTTGCTTTCTGTTCCATTTACACAAACCTTACCTTTATATAACATTGAGTGTAGAACTGCAGGAACTCAAACTAGCCATTGTAATGACGTTAACTAAAAATTTCAGGTCCTAGAAAGATTTCATAAAAATGTTTTCCTCTAGTTGGTTGTGAAAATTAATATCTAAGATTGATGTAACTTTAAAATATTGCAGTTGACTAGAAATTAATTTGCTTGTGGAATGTTAACTTGGGTAGCTGGACATGCAGATTTTGTCACTATCAATTCCAACTCATGAAGTCCTTGTTTATCCCATGGTCAAGTCACAAATGGATAATAAACTGTAATTAATAGTCATCACAAAGGAAAGTGTCAAAATGCAGACAACTTGCTGAGACTCGGGATGGACCCTTGGTAATTCTAACACTAAAGACTAAAGATCAGATTTTTGTAGGAACAAAAGAAATCAATGATGAATCATCTTGAGCTGAAAGAAAGTTCAGATAAGAAACTAATTTTGTAGCAAACAGTGCGAAGCCCAGGACTCAGTTTTTCAAGGTAAGATGTTCCTGGACTTGCCTTATAGGAACAGAAGAAGGGACCATGGGACACTTAATCTCTCTTTCTCTACATTTCTTTGGAGCTCCACTGTACTATACGCAGCCATAAAATTAATTTACAGCCCTTCTCCTTCACAAGAGCCCATTCACCAGCATCTTTCTCGAGGATCTCTATAACTTATAGATTCAGGTTTCTGTGTTATACTAGATTGTAAAATACCACATCTTAGCAATTTCCTATTGATAATTCACTTACAGGGGATTTAAAGTATTTGGCCTGGTTCATCATCCCCACCTCTGTCCTCATACCTACCCTCAATATGCCTCTTCACACATTTTCTTAAAGAACATTTGAAAAGCACATCCACAAATCATAAACATTTGGAAGAAATATTTTTATTTAAGTGGAGCAGTATGCCTTCAAATACTTCACTATAAATGTTAATACACTGCCCATCTCGGTAAATAATTACCTCATTCTGTAGAGAAAATACATGAGGCATCAGAGAATCAGAGATTGGAGAATTCCCAAGGTAGTCTGACCAGAGACTGAGGATTTATGCAGACCTGAATGCTGTTCTTGGCCTATCCTGCTTCTAGCAAAGAATTCTCTTTGATGTCTCTTGGGCATGAAAATCATCACATGAAAATGAACTCTTAAGTGAACCATTGAAAGCTTTGTCTTTCCACTCATTTCTCAGAGCTGAAGAGTAACTCAAACTCACACTTACAGTTAGTAAGTTTGGGGTGCCCCCAAACCTGGCACCTGTTACTTCAGTCATCAACATGTGTCTTTAAAGTCCTCGTGGTACCCTACACTGCTGGATAGCATGACTCCTTCCTGGACCCTCTCTAATTCATTAATAGTAGCAGATAAAAGAAACACAGGCCAATGAGCAAAAATGGCAGAGCCAGGTAGAAGGACTCTGAGTTTAAGTCTTGGATCCACTGCTTGTTTGGTTTGTTTTCTGGGATCTATTTCCTCTTTTGTGTTTTAGTCATTATGGTAAATGAATTATTTCACTTGTAACATTACTGAACGCTAACAGAGAAATGTGACTCAAGCACTTACCAAGGAGGCAAAATTTACTCATTCAATCAGTGATTAATATATGTAATGTTTTAGCCAGTCATGGTGTCATATGACTCAATGTTTTCTGATCATTCTTCTTGTATTTTACAGGATTTTTCACAGTTTTAAATTTTATATTCTTGCCCTGTTCCAAGCCCTTCCAGATTCTTCCCTCATCCCAGCCATTTTTAAGTTACTACTCCAAAACCAACAAAAACAAACAATCAAAAAACCAATACAATAATAAACTCTCCAAACAAGGTGAACAAAATAAAACCATACCTAAAAAGAAACAGAAAAATAAGGTAATACCAAAGTGTAACAAAAGAAAATGAGTGCACACACACACACACACACACACACACACACATACACACACACACAAGAAATAAAACTGTGGAATCTATTATATGTTGGACAAGGCAAACCAACAGAAGGAAAAGAGGCTAAGAGAAGGCACAAAAATCACATGTTCACACAATCAAGAAGCCCATAAAAACACTAAGCAGGAAGCGATATTATGTATGCAGAGGACCTGGTGCAGTCCCTCACAGGCCCTGTACATACTGTATCAGTCTCTGAATTCATATTATCTTAACTCATGTTGATTAAGAGAGGCTTGTTTTCCTAGTTATTGTTTTAAAGACTTTACTAAATCACAGATAATTCCAGCCAGTGGCATTGTCTTCCCAGGACAGGTACCCAGAATCCTGAAACCTGGATTGACAAGGGCATGCCAGCTGGCTCTCTCAGCATCTTAGGACTTTAGAATATGGAGCTGTTTGGAAGATAACACCTTTCTCCCCAAGACAGACAGCCTTTCCCCCTCTACTTCCTTCAAGGAAAATTAAATGAAGACAGCTAACGAGCAGTTTTATTTTCTTTCAGCAAAGGTCAGCAATCCCACAGCAGCAAATTAATCCCAATTAGTAATGATATTTTGTCTTGATAAATGATGACACATTTGATTTACTGTGTTTCTGGGATGCAGGCAGCAAATGTTAATGATTTGGTTTGCTGGGAATTTATACTCTTGCTCATTTCCCATTTGCTGATCAGATGTGGCTCCTGAAGACTTGGCTGCCTCAACTAATGAACTGAGAGTCTCTCAGGAATAATGGTGTGTTCTGCGTGCTTCAATTTTTTTTCCTTGCCATCTGTAGAAATGCAGGTTCCTCTCAGAGAGTATTTCTGGCAGCCAGAAAAGAACGATTATGATCATATCAATGTCGCCTGTAATTTGTATTTCACTTGTTTAGTGGCATCCCAAATAAATGAAGCTTTCTCTACAGAACATAATTAATTATAGCAAATTCAGCAGAACGTGTGTGCATGTGCACATGCGCAGATGTGCATGCATGAAGAGAATGAGTACATTCACACACAGGCAAGATTGCATGAATAGAAACAAACCTAGCCCTGCCTCATTTCTTTAAAATATTCTGATGCACTTCACATAATGATTTGTCTTCCCAGCTGGTGTACTTTAAATTAGAACAATAAGGATGTTTTCATGTTTTCATGAAGTCTCCTTAAGTGAGCACGCTGTCTTTTCATGTCTAATAAATATAGGCATCAGTCAAATGGTCTCTTTATTCCACCCTGAGTTCCCACCTGCTGATCAAATGTCCTTGGAGGATTGCTAGAGGCATATTTGGCTTTTCATAAAGATTGTCACGGCAGTCCCCTGAGGCTGAGCTGGCTATGTGTGGTTTGGTGACTAGGGCTTGGCTTCCAAGAACTATCAAAGATTCAATCCAATGGGAAGCCTGAGGGAAAATTAGAGCTTCCACTTTTGAAAGGCTGATGTGCCTGCTACACATTGAAACGAACTTTGCAATAGAAAACAGTGGCGGTTGGCTTCAACTCCAGAAGGCAGGTCTCCTTGCTTACGTAAGACTGAGAATAAAATGTAGGGTTCATTACCCATGCTCATCTAAGAGTCTGGAATGTTAGAAGCCTCATTTAGAGTCTGCTTCAGGGAACAGGGTGCTTTTTTTCCTCATTCTTAATCATTGTTCTTACCATTGACTAATACAAAATCAATAAACTTCCCTCTTCTTGCCTAAGGGGACATTTATTCTTATAGAAAATTTTTGGATCAATATGAGGTCATCTCTATTCTCTTCTCCCTTCCAGAGGCATCTGCTCTGCCTGGCTCTTTGACGCAGTTGCTTTTGCACTCTGGAATAAACTTAATATCCTCTCTTGTTCATAGAAGGCAAATGTTATTTACTCCATTAAAGGCTGTTGGTACTTTGGAGTGGTACACAGAGAGACATGAGGGAACTGTTTTTTGACAGATGCCTGACTACTTCTTTTCTCAGGAATGTTATCTCTCCCGCACATTCTTCACACTGTGTCCAATAGAGCTGTACCAGTCTTTTTAATAAAGAATACTGAGAAAAGCAGACATCAAGACACGAGGGAAAAAAAGTTACCTAGCCATGAGAGATCAGGGTTGTTAAGTTCTTCCAGTGACAGTTCATTCTTTTATCCCATGGAGGATATGAGATAAAGTTAACTGGGTCTTCAGGTTGCAAAATACCTGAGTAAGGAATCATTGTGATGCTTTGTTCATATGTAATCATCAGCAAGTGTGGACTCACTCACATCTGGTTCATTCTGCCTTTGAAGTCCAGTTACAATCTCTCAGATCTTCTCAGACTTTCCTTGGCCATCCCAGCCCTTCCATCATATCCTGCTTAATACATCAATACATTCCCATGAGTTTTCTGTGTTATAGGATACATTAGACTGTAAGCATTCTTTCCCTAGCTCAGATTGATCCTTCATCCTCTTGTGGACAGTATAGTTGTCGCTGAAGACACAATGCTGCTCCTGGCTGGCAGTGTTATTTTTGCTATGTCCAGCTAATTTCTGTAGATTCATATTTCACTGAGACTGATTAGCGATGATATAAAGTTTCTGATGAAACTTTGGTCTATTCAGTGTCATATAGAAAAGATTTTGTATTGGATACTGTGCTTTTGACCTGAGACTGCATGACTGATAGAGCTTGCTTCCCACAGAGACATCAGAGTCCCCTGACCCTAAGACATCCAACTCATCCCAGAGGGTATGAGTTGAAAAAGAAATATTATATATCTTTATTGGAAATAAACAATAGATCAAATACACTCAAATTTCCAGATGACAACCTAATCACATTTCCTTTCTCTGACTGAAATCTTGAGAGCTTATAAAGACTAGGAATCATTAAAAATCATTAAGAATTGTGTGAAGGGAGTTTTGACTAGGATCATGGTGAAAGTTCTGACCTTGCACAGTGCAGTCTAGCGAGGTCAATTTTATCTTTAGTGTTTTGGGCTTTGTTGTGCATAATGTGCCCTCTTATATCAACCAGTTATAATCTGGAATTCTGTAGCTCTTTACAAAATTCTCAAAAGAAATTAAAAATTATAGAATGTCTCCCTTTCTACTTGTAAGAATGGAATTTGGGGGGGTTGTTTTTGTTTTTTTATTAACCTGTGCCTCATGGGTGATCCCAGATAAATGACATTGATCTTGTCTACCAAGGTAGCAGAAACATGCTCCTTATTCAAGATTCAGTCAAGTACTGCTTATAAAATGGATTCTTTCAGGATAAGACCTAGAAACCACAGTTTCACACAGTATGAGGTAACTTAGAATAAGGCACAGTTTGATCTCAGCATTTCTTCAAACCTACTAAATCGAAATAATTTAAGTAAAGATGCCAATAGTTCATATGTGAATTAAGTTCACTCAATCCTCAACTTTACAGAGAAACATATGTATTTATACACATATAATGACATATATGAAATTCTCAAAAATAAACCCTCTAAAACCATAAATAGGTACATATATATGTGGATAAGCTCATCTATTAGTCTAAACCAAATCAATATCTCCTAATAGCTTTCAGTGAATCAGACATATCCTGCTGTTCCCTGCCTCTGTTTTCTCCTCCATGTAGCATCCTGCCTGAATGAGAAGGATATTCTCTCAAGCTTATGCCAGACAATGAGCATATTTCATCATCCAGAAAAAATACTAACAGCTAACATGAAACAAGTTCTTGGTAAGGATCCAGAGTTTCTTAAAGAAATGGATGTGTGTATTTTATTTAATCCTTATAAAAATTAAGAGGTTGGGTGACCTTCTTTATGTTGTCCTTTGTTATAGAGATAAGAATAAGTTGACTTTACCAAGGTTGGTGTCAGAGCAAAGATAAGAGAACAGGATGCTTTGTTCTATGACCTGTGTTCTAAGACTGTGCCAAATTTCATTCCTGCTGCCTATGACAGTGTCCATTGCCAGCCTAGCAGGATGTGGGTATGCCTGAAATATGAGAGATTGTCTGAATTAGACTGACCCATGGACGTTTCTGAGAGAGAAGGTCTTAATTCCACTGAGGATAGCAACACCATTCCGCAGCTGAGTGCTGGACCAGGTTACAAAGGGGAGGAGTAGTAGTACACAATGCTGTGCTGCTCTCTGCTTCTTGACTCCAGATGTGATATGACCTGATCTCTTGGTCTCCTGCCATTTTCACTCCCCACAATGAGGGTCTGTAGCCCAAAACTGTGAGCAACAACAAAACGTTCATCTGGCCGCAGCAATAGAAAATGAAACTAAGAGAGTAGGGGAAAAATTAAATGCATCATCAATCATCTAAACAAAATAAGAGAGCAAACTGGGTGTCAGATCAGGGGCTAAAGGGAAACAACCTGATGGGCTTATCCTGTGTCATCACGTTTGCTGGTTTTCTTCAATGGCATTATCCCATGGAGGAATATTGTGATATTTCTTTGAGCATTTGAATTCATAACTGATCCTTGAGGAACCTTAACTATAAAGTTTAAAAGGAAATAAGACTTGCCCAAACCCTGGAAATAAGATAAAGGGTATTTTAGGGTGTTCTAGAATCTTTCTATAAGAATGTCCCTGATATTATTGTATTCTCAAATTCCTTATCACACTTTTTATAACTTAGTAAACAAATTCTTCTTTCTACGTTAGTCAGAAAGACACAAGTAGATGCATATAAGCTCTTGAAAACTGTATTCAACTATGGACACGGGTATATGTGAAGTGCAAATGTAAGTTTAAGCAAAATTTTTGTTGTTGTTTGTTTGTTTGTTTGTTTTCGTAAAAGGGAAATAGTGTTTAGTGGGCATATTATTTCCTTCCTTTCCCTTTCCATCTTCTACACTCATTTTTTTTAGAATTACTTTTCAACCAACAGTGGATAAATTAATAGATAGGCATCAGTGTAGCATTTCAACAAGCGAGTAGAGTAGACATAAACACATCACACTCAATCCTACAGGTCTGTACAAGCACAGAGACATACTCCACATGATAGCACCTGTATTTGGTTCATTATCCATGGTATTTAGGGACTTCAGAGGGAGACATTTTTCCTCTGAGGCTTCTGGATAATGATAGATGGTCTATGCTTCAAGCCAGTCATGTAAAGCAAGAGTAAAAAAAATTACTTAATACATATTTTAAAGTTGTTGTATGATTTCTATTCAAGTTATAAAGAATATGAAAATAAATATGAATGAAAAATAAAATGCTCCACTATTTTTTTAAATACTGAAGAATTATTTCTGGGAACTTTTTATACAGATGAGAGAAACAGGGAGGGAAAACTGCCAAGAAGACGGGGACATCTGTGTGGAAACTGAAGCCCAGAAATACGTGCATGAGAAGTGTAGCTAGATAAGCAAAGGTGGCATGACAATTCTGCATCTAAATATAGCTGTAGCTGTACTGAGAGCGAGCAGATATGACAGGCAGAGTGATGCTATCAAAGCAAAGCAATTTATGTCATGAAGAAACTTAGCTACAATGATTTCTGAAACAGATGTTATGAAGAAAAAAGTAGATAACTTCTTAAACTACATTTATATTTAAGAAAAATGAAAATTATGAAATAAGCCAATGGCAGTTTGCAAACTACAAAGAGCAAAGGGTTTGGTAAAGTAATTCTGTTGTATCTCAGTGTTAGACTTTGTGGAAGGAAAGTGCAGTAGAATAATGGTGCAAGGTGTTCAAAACCATCATAACCTATTGGTACAGGGTATTGTGGGATGGGAAGCAGAGCATCAGGAAACCATTGAGAAGCTGTTATTCCATGAAAATATTCATCATGATGATCAGCGGGATGATAATGAGGGAAGACCTGTAGCGTTCTATCATTCTCAGGACAAGAAGAGATATCCTCTGTGAGATGCCAGAACACAGGGGAAACTGAGGTTGACAGTAGAGTGTAATTATGGGAGAAATTCTCTGCTAATAAATGTTAATGTTAAACAAGTAATTTGAAGTTAAAAATGCCTCAAACCCAAGCTGTGCTGGTTAACACTGTCATTTAAGAAACAAACCTTGGAGCATGCCAGTGAGAGATTGCATTTATTAGGTTAAAAAAAAGGTAGAAAGACCACTCTAACTGTGTTATCACTATTGCATGGCTAGGGTACTAGACTGTGTAAGCAGGAGAAAGCAAGTTCTGGACTAACATCCTGTTCTCTTTCTCTCTGCTCCTTGACTGGAAAGTGTGCTCAATCACTTCAAGCTCTTGCCACCCTTAGTTCTCTGCCATGAAGTACTACATTGTCAACCCAAGAACCTGAATACTCACCCACCCTTATTTCCTTTTATCCTTCCTTCCTTCTGGAATTTTCTTTTGTCAAATATTTTGTAACAGTTATAAAACAAATACATTGGCCTAGTTCAAATCCTTAGTATATTAGATCAATACACAAATATAGCTTAACAGAAGAAAAGTTGGGACCAATTCCAGGTCAAAACACAAAAAATTACTTACCACACTTTCAACCATGAAGCCAAACTATAAGAATTAAATAAATATGAGAACAAATAAAACAATACCAAGAGAGCAACTAGTCAAGAGAATAAAACTCTGAGACAAACTAAATATTGAAACTAATAGAAAAACTTAATAATTGTGATACATGTTAAAGACACATGCATGTGTGTGTGTGTGTGTGTGTGTGTGTCCACATGCAGGGATAATGTTTTCCCCAATGGTCACAGAATTTTAGCAAAATGATAATGCCAATCAAGGGATATCTCTTTTTAAGTTATTGGTCAAGGTGAGGATTTGTCCAAAGACTCTCAAAACAATACAAGCTATTCCCATTGCTCTTAATTTCCTGACAGAAATTGAGGCTCAAACACTAATATTGAAGACACCATCCACTTCAGTCACAGGATTTGGAGAAATGGACTGGTAATGACCTGGAAGCCTCTGCCCTTATGATTAGCTCTTATAATGCTGGAAGGTACTGTGAAAAATGACCAAAGGCAAAAGTTATCACCAATCCTACCAAGCTGCAAATCCTAGACACAGCAATAATGACAGGTATGATCAGATATGCCCCGCAGTACAATAGTGGACCAATTGCTTGATAATAAATAGCTTCCTGAATGGACTTAAGGTACACATAATTGGAAGAAACTTATGCTTGGTACTATGAACATATACAAAAATCAATAGCTTACAACTGCTGTAGTAGACCATAAAGGAGAACCTACTACTGTCATCTTTCTAAGTTAGTATAAGTTACAACAATTTTCTAAATACTTGTTACAATGCACACACATAAGTGCAGCTCTCATACCTTATCAAAGTAGGTCTTTCTTCACACAGAAATTATTAAAGAGAATGCACAATTGGCCAGAAGTAGAGAATAAGGAACTTTGAAGTGCCTAATTATAAGCTGGGAATCTATGACATAATACTCATATTCAAGGCTCAGGGAACATCGTGGAAGACAGAATAAAAATATTTTAAGACCAAGAGAACCAGGAAAAATGCTGTAAGATAGTGTCTTCTGGACCTTATAGGGATGTTCCACCAATGAACACTTAAAATATAGTAGTACAGTTGTCCAGAGAAGGCCGCACAAGTTGGCATGCTAATATGGCTAAAGAAAGGTTCATAATGCTCCACCCACAGATGAAGACCTCAGGGTAGTCAACAATTGCTGAGGGAGTGAGAGTTAGTTTTATTTAGGGGAAAACCACTCATTGATTATTCAAGCCTAAGAGGTCAGCTCTAAATCCACCTATATATGGGTAATACCAAATGTACCAAATACAAAATATAGAGAAGGGGTAACATGTTTGTGGCAGAATTTGGAGAAAGGAAAAGGGGAAATGATGTAAGTATAGTATAATCATTATGAGTTTCTCAAAAATTAAAATAAAATACCCAGTTAGAAATATAATAGCTCAAATGAGCAATGAAGAATTTCAATAAAAATTAAAGTATTTAAAATGCTGACTAAAAGTGTTGAGGTAGATTTTAAAGTAGACTTGAAATAATCATTCAATACTCCAGTCAACACATGCAGAGCCAGGTATGATGACACAAGCTTGTAGTTCCAGCACTCAGGCATTAAGGGCGAGAGGATATAGTTCAAGCCTGGGACCTGGGAATGTAAGCCAGTCTGTATGAGTACTTGCAGCACAATTATGAGGACTGGCGTGTGGATTCTAGCATCCATGTAACTAGCCAACAATCATACTAACTATATTTCCAGGTCCAAGGGATCTTATTCCTTCTTCTATACTCCATGAACAAGAAGCATCCATACTTGAACATATGTGTGTTCTCTCTATCTCTGTTTCTGTCCTCTGTCACTGTACCTCTCTCCTTACACACACACACGCACACACACACACACACACACACAGAGACAGACAGAGACAGAGGCAGAGACAGACAGAGACAGAGGCAGAGACAGAGAGACAGAGAGGAAGAAAGACAGTGACAGAGAGACACTGAGAAACAAAGGCAGACAGAGACAGAGACAGAAACAGAGACAGAGACAAAGAGACAAGTTTATGGTCAGCCTTGGCTACATAGTGAGTCTGGAGCTAGCATGGACTAGGTGAGACTCTGTCTCAGAAAAACCATAAATAAATAAAATAAAAATACACAGCGCAGAAAAGACTCATCAGTGAGCTTGATTGATAGCCCCATTAAAAATATTTATTTAAATATGTTTTTAAAAGTAATGAGAAAGCAAAAGAGTTCCCAAAATCATTGGCTTTCTGTTTACAAACAGTCTTACATACAAGCATTCAATGTCATTGTTTTTGGGGCAACCCCAACAAGATTGCAATGCCTATGGTTTGATAAATAAACCACTCCATAGATGGTTGCAGGAAAGCAGTATCTGCTTTATTTCATGTGAATAACCACTGATACGGTGGAAACTTATCAACTGTGATTGGTTAGTCCATTACCGCGGATTGGATAGTGAGAGCTCATACCACCAGGTAGAAGAAACACCTTAAAGGATATGTGGAGAGTGCAGACTCATCCATAGGCCAGTTACTGGCTACTCACACTTCTTCAGAATTCACTATTCTGACATCAAGAGCATGGTGTGTCATGCTTCTTGTTTAGAAGTGCTATGTGTCAAGTACAGTGGCCACCAGATCATGTCTGAATTTTCTTCTACAATTCAAAATACTGAAGGAAGAAAAGAACAACTGGGGAGATGGTTTAATTTGTAAAGTGCTTGCTTAGCAAACATGAAGATATGAGTTGGGTCCCCAGAACCCACAGACAAATATTGGGCAAGATGATGCATGCTGAGGAAATGGGAGGATCCCTGGGACTCACTTCCTAGTCAGCCTAGCATAGTTGGTGATCCTCAGTTAATGAGATCCCGTTCATAGGCATTTGAAAGAATTCTGAAGATAACTTCCAAAGTTATCTTCTAGCTTTCTCTCCCCTGACCATCCCACCTCTCTCATACACACACACACACACACACACACACACACACAGAGAGAGAGAGAGAGAGAGAGAGAGAGAGAGAGAGAGAGAAGAATGAAAAAATGAAAGAAAGAAAGAATACTATTTGAAGATACAGTTGTTAGTAGCACTCCCACAAATAATCAAGGGTATCAAAGTAAAGACTGCATCAAGAGATCACTCAGCTAAGCAACCATACAAAAATGACATCATATTCCAAGTGCTGTGGAGAAAAAGAGCAGGGAGGCCATAGAAAAAGACAGGAAATAAATCCATCTGGCACAAAGAGTTGAAAAGCAACTCTACCAAACACAGAACAGTGCTCATTAAAGACAGAGAACTGAATGACAACAGAAAATGCTGAAAATACAAACTCTACAATCCAGGAAGAATATCCAGAGAAAGCAATCTAGCAAAGTTTAAAAAGAGAAGAAACAAATATCACTTTAGAAAAAATCCAAGACTGAAACATGTTATAACATTACAAATATATCCACAGCCAACACCAGCATACCTAAAGATAAAAATTAATTTTAAGTCTGAAAGTAGAGACGGGCTGCAGCATAACAGTGTTCAAGATTCCAGTGTCTCACTTTCAGCAGGGAGTAGATTGCATGAAAAATAAACACACCAGATATCATGAAAAAAGCCATCAACCCATGTTGTAGAGGTCAAAGACCTCGAGTTGCTGATATGGGTTCAGCATATATGTATCAGCGTGTTTGATATATCCCATAAATGGGCTTAAATATATAAATCATGTGACCATTTCTCTAGTTGTAATAAAGGCTTTTGAAAAACTACCCCATCCTTTCATGACAAAAGCTTAGCTGAGATGAAGAATAAAAGATACTTATCTGAACATAATAAAAGCAATATGTGTGACAAGCCTACAACCAACATCATGGTAAATGGGAAAAATTTCAAACCACTTTCACCAAAATCAAAAGTAAGACTAAGGTATTCACTGATAATCTAGTTCAATGCTATGATTAGATTCTTAGTGGCAGTAAAAATAAGTAACCAACAAGGAAACAAGAAAGGAATATGTCGGCCCGAGCATAGAGCAGATCACAGGCAGCAGCTCTGTACCCAACCCCAGAAAACCTAAAGAAAGAGGGACTCCCAGGAGCTTTAACTCAGGCAGCATCCCAGGTAAGGAAAAAGCAGCACTTGCCCCAAACAGGGAGCAACCAGGACCCACTGGGATCCAGGAATTCACTCCAGGCCCGGAGCGCTGGTTCCTTCTGGTCTGAGGGCAAATCCCAGGAATTAGCTCTACACTCAGTCTCACAGAACCTAGAGGAAGCGGGGCTCTCAGGAGCTCTAACCCAAGCAGTATCTTAGGCTAAGAGGTGGCAATACTTGCCCCAGGCTGGGAGCAACCGGGACCCACTGGGACCCAGGAATTCACTCCTGACCCGGAGTGCGGGTTCCTTCCCGACTGGACTAGAGCAGATCCCGGGAGTCAGATCTGCAATCAATCTCTCAGAACCCAGAGGAAGTGGGGCTCCCAGGAACTCTAACCCAAGCAGTATCTTAAGCTAGGAGGTGGCAATACTTCCCCCAAACAGGGAGCAACCAGGACACACTGGGACCCAGGAATTCATTCCTGACCCAGAGCCCGGGGCTCTTCTGGTTTCCACCTGAGCATGGAGCAGATCTTGGGCCTCAGCTCTAACCCCAGCAGCAAAACCCATCTCAAACAGTTCTGACACAACCTAGATAATAGGAAAGACAGGCCCCAGTCAGAGACAGCACAGATAGCACAAAGGTGATCCAGATGGCAAAAGGCAAGCTCAAGAGCACAAGCACCAGCAACCCAAGGTACTTGCCATCATCAGAACCTAGTTCTCCCACATTAGAAAGTCCTGAACTCCCCATATCACCAGGAAAGCAAGAACCAGATCTAAAATCACTTCTAATGATGATGATAGAGGACTATAAGAAGGAAATAAATAACACTATCAAAAAACTTGAGGAGAACACAGGTAAACATGATGAAGTCCTTAAAGAAACACAAAAATCTTTAAAGAACTACAAGAAAACACAAACAAACAGATGAAGGAATTGAACAAAACAATCCAGGACATAAAAATGGAAATAGAAACAATAGAGAAATCAGAAAGGGAGACTACTCTGGAGATAGAAAACCTAAGAAAGAAATCAGGAGTCATAGACACAAGCATCACCAACAGAATAAAAGAGATAGAAGAAAAAATCTCAGGTGCAGAAGATACCTTAGAAAATATTGACACAACTGTCAAAGAAAATGCAAAATGCAAGAAGTTATTAACACAAAACATCCAGGAAATCCAGGACGCAATGAGAAGACCAAACCTAAGGATAATAGGTATAGATGAGAGTGAAGATTCTCAACTTAAAGGGCCAGTAAATATCTTCAACAAAATTATTGAGGAAAACCTCCCTAATCTAAGGAATGAGATGCCCATAATCACACAAGAAGCCTACAGAACGCCAAACAGACTAGATCAAAAGAGATCCCTCCAGTCACATAATAATCAAGACACAAAATGCACAAAACAAAGAATTTTAAAAGCAGTAAGGGAAAAAGGCCAAGTAACATATAGAGACAAACCTATCAGAATTACACCTGACTTCTCACCAGATACTATAAAAGCCAGAAGATCCTGGACAAATATCATACAGACACTAAGAGAACATAAATGCCAGCCCAGGCTACTTTACCCAGCAAAACTCTCAATTACCATAGATGGAGAAACCAAGATATTCCATGACAAAACCGAATTTACACAGTATCTTCCCACAAATCCAGCACTACAAAGGATAATAGCAGGAAGCTCCAATACAAGGAGGGCAATCATACCCTAGAAAGAGCAAGAAAATAATCCTTTTCCATCAAACCCAAAAGAAGATAACCACACAAACGATGCCTCCACTATTAGCAAAAGTCACAGGAAGATACAACACCCTCTCCTTACTATCTCTTAACATTAATGGATTCAATTCCCCAATAAAAAGGCATAGGCTAAGGGACTGGATACGCAAACAGGACCCAGCTTTTTGCTGCTTACAGGAATCCCACCTCAGTGACAAAGACAGACAGTACCTTAGAGTAAAAGGTTGGAAAACAATGTTTCAAGCAAATGGCCCTAAGAAACAAGCGGGAGCAGCCATTCTAAAATCGAATAAAATCAACTTTCAACTGAAAGCTATCAAAAAGGATAAGGAAAGACATTTCATACTTGTCAAAGGAAAAATAAACCAACATGAACTCTCAATTCTGAATATCAATGCGCCAAATACAAGAGCACCCACTTTCATAAAAGAAACCTTACTAAAGCTCAAAACACACATTGCACCTCACACAATAATAATGGGAGACTTCAACACCCCACTCTCAGCAGTGGATAGATCATGGAAACAGAAACTAAATAGAGATGCAGTGAAACTAACAGAAGTTATGAACCAAATGGACTTAACAGATATCTATAGAACATTTCACTCTAAAGCAAAAGAATATACCTTTTTCTCAGCACCTCATGGTACCTTCTTCAAAATAGACCATATAATTGGTCACAAGACAGACCTCAACAGATATAAAAAAAAACATTGAAATAATCCCCTGCATCCTATCAGATCACAATGGTCTAAGGCTGGTCTTCAAAAATGACAAAGACAATGGAAAGCTGACATTCACATGGAAGCTGAACAACACCCTACTCCTTGATAATCTGGTAAGGGAAGAAATAAAGGAAGAAATTAAAAACTTTTTAGAATTTAATGAAAATGATGACACATCACACCAAAAATCTATGGGATACAATGAAAACAGTGCTAAGAGGAAAATTCATTGCTCTAAGTGCCTACAAAAAGAAACTGGAAGGAGCATACACTAGCAGCTTGACAGAGCACCTGAAAGACCTAGAACAAAAAGAAGCTAATACACCCAAGAGGAGTAGAAGGCAGGAAATAATCAAACTCAAGGCTGAAATCAACCAAATAGAAACAAAAAGAACTATCCAAAGAATCAATAAAACCAGGAACTTCTTTGAGAGAATCAACAAGATAGATAAACCCTTAGCTAGACTAATCAGAGAGCAGAGAGACAGTATACAAATTAATAAAATCAGAACTGAAAAGGGTGACATAACAACAGAAACTGAGGAAATTAAAAAAATCATCAGATCCTACTACAAAAGCCTATACTCAACAAAATTGGAAAATTTTGATGAAATGGACAATTTTCTAGACAAATACCAGTTACCAATGTTAAATCAGGACCAGAAACCATGTAAACAGTTCCATAACCCCAAAAGAAATAGAAGCAGTCATTAAAAGTCTCCCTACAAAGAAAAGACCGGGACCAGACGGTTTTAGTGCAGAATTCTATCAGACCTTCAAGGAAGACCTAATTCCAATTCTCTTCAAACTATTCCACAAAATAGAAACAGAAGGTACACTACCCAATTCGTTCTATGAAGCTACAATTACACTCATACCTAAACCACACAAAGACCCAACAAAGAAAGAGAACTTCAGACCAATCTCCCTTATGAACATTGATGCAAAATTACTCAATAAAATTCTTGCAAACTGAATCCAAGAACATACCAAAACAATTATCCATCACGATCAAGTAGGCTTTATCCCAGGAATGCAGGGTTGGTTCAATATACAGAAATCCATCAATGTAATCCATTATATAAACAAACTCAAAGAAAAAAACCACATGGTCATATCACTAGATGCTGAGAAAGCATTTGACAAAATTCAACAACCCTTCATGATAAAAGTCTTGGAAAGATCAGGAATTCAAGGTCCATACCTAAACATAGTAAAAGCAATATACAGCAAACCAGTAGCCAGCATCAAACTAAATGGAGAGAAACTTGAAGCAATCCCACTAAAATCAGGGACTAGGCAAGGCTGCCCACTCTCCCCCTACTTATTTAATATAGTATTGGAAGTCCTAGCCAGAGCAATTAGGCAACACAAGGAGGTCAAAGGGATACAAATTGGAAACGAAGAAGTCAAAATCTCACTATTTGCAGATGATATGATAGTATACTTAAGTGACCCCAAAACTTCCACCAGAGAACTCCTAAACCTGATAAACAACTTTAGCAAAGTGGCTGGATATAAAATTAACTCAAGCAAATCAGTAGCCTTCCTCTACTCAAAAGATAAACTGGCTGAGAAAGAAATTATGGAAGTGACACCCTTCATAATAGTCACAGATAATATAAAATACCTGGGTGTGAACCTAACCAAGCAAGTAAAAGACCTGTATGACAAGAACTGCATGCCCCTGAAGAAAGAAATCGAAGCAGATCTCAGAACATGGAAAGATCTCCCATGCTCATGGATTGGAAGGATTAATATAGTAAAAATGGCTATTTTGCCAAAAGCCATCTACAGATTTAATGCAATCCCCATCAAAATTCCCACTCAATTCTTCACAGAGATAGAAAGAGGAATCTTAAAACCCATTTGGAATAACAAAAAACCCAGAATTGTGAAAACTACTCTCAGCAATGAAAGAACTTCTGGGGGAATCACCATCCCTGACTTCAAGCTGTACTACAAAGCAATAGTGGCAAAAACTGTGTGGTATTGGAACAGAGACAAACGGGAGGATCAGTGGAATAGAATAGAAGACCCAGAAATGAACCCCCATACCTATGGTCACTTGATCTTTGACAAAGGAGCTAAAACCATCCATTGGAAAAAAGACAGCATTTTCAACAAATGGTGCTGACCCAACTGGAGGTCAGCATGTAGAAAAATGCAAATTGATCCATACTTATCTCCTTGTACAAAGCTGATATCCAAGTGGATCAAGGACCTCCACCTAAAACCAGCCACACTGAAACTAATAGAAGAGAAACTGGGGAAAAGCCTAGAACACATAGGCACAGGAGAATAGTTCCTGAACAGAACACCAATGGTCTGTGCTCTAAGACCAAGAATTGACAAATGGGACCTCATAAAACTGCAAAGCTTCTGTAAAGCAAAGGACACAGTCAATAGGACAAAGGGGCAACCAACAGATTGGGAAAAGATCTTCACCAACCCTACATCTGATAAAGGGCTAATATCCAAGGTATACAAAGAACTGAAGAAATTAGACTCTAGACAATCAAAGAACCCTATTAAAAAATGAAGCACAGAGCTGAACAAGGAAGTCTCAACTGAGGAAGCTCGAATGGTTGAGAAACACCTAAAGAAGTGTTCAGCATCCCTAGTCATCAGGGAAATGCAAATGAAAACAACACTGAGATTCCACCTCACACCAGTCAGAATGGCTAAGATCAAAAACAGGTGACAGTAGATGTTGGCGAGGATGTGGAGAAAGAGGAACACTCTTCCTCTGTTGGTGGGATTGTAAACTGGTACAACCACTATGGAAAGCAGTCTGGCGGTATCTCAGAAAATTAAACATAGTGTTACCTGAGGACCCAGCTATACCACTCCTGGGCATATACCCAAAAGACGTTTCAATATACAACAGGGACACATGCTCCACCATGTTCATAGCAGCCTTATTTATAATAGCCAGAAGTTGGAAAGAACCCAGGTACCCTTCAACAGAATAATGGATACAGAAAATGTGGTACATTTATACAATGGAGTACTACTCAGCTATTAAAAACAATGAGTTCATGAAATTCTTAGGCAAATGGATAGAGCTGGAAAATATCATCTTGAGTGAGGTGACCCAATCTCAAAAGAACATACGAAGTATGCACTCATTGATAAGTGGATATTAGCCCAAAAGTTCACAATTTCTATGAAACAACGTATATACCACATAAAACTCACATAGAAGAAGGAAGACCAAAGTGTGGATGCTTTGGTCCTTTCTAGAAGGAGTATCAAAAGTTTCAACCAGAGCTCCCAAAATCTAAACCACCAGCCAAAGAGCACAAAGGGAGGGACTCATGCACCTGTATAAGGAATTGAGGGTGACCTTGTTAGACTTCAGTGAAAGTGGAGGGCCATGGTCCCTGAAAGTTTGGATCCCCTACTGTGTGGGAATTCAAAAGCAGGGAGATGGGACTGGGAGGATGTTTGAAGCACATCCTCACAAAAATTAGGAGGAGGGAGTATGGGATAAGGGGTTTGGGGGGAGAATGGGAGAGGAGATAACATTGAAAGGTAAATACGTATAATATCCAATAAAAAAACCACACAGATAAAGGGTCTAAAAGAAAGAGAGAGGGAGAGAGTTTACTTATTTTAAATTATTTTCAAAAGTTTCTAGGAGTTGCTAATTGGCTAAGATCCTATTTTAAGCTCCCTACAAAAGAATTTAAGTATCTGTTCAATATTCTCAAGAGAGATGTAAATCCTAATTTTCCTCAACAATTAATTGACAAAAGAGAGGTAATCTCACAAAAAGTAGAAGAAGCTATTACTAATCGATATATTACATAGTCTGATTAGTTGTCGGCGGTGCTATAACAGTCCTTTGACAAAAGATTATTAATACAGATTTATATATCCTTAAATAGGGTCTTCATGACTCTCTGAGTGTGGAAGGAGTGACTGTTGGTGCTTCTGCCCTGATTTTACAAGAACTATGAAAAATTGGCTTTAAAAACAAAAGAGGGAGAATGGTACCCCCTCAGAAGGAGTCCCCCTGAAATACTCTCCATTATTCCTTGTTCACATTTATCTCTCTAAAGCTGAAAGCTCATGGCAAATCTGCTGCTGACTGCCTCTGGCACCACCAAGACCAACAAAACTTTGCCACTGATATGGGGAAGGACCCTCTTATCCTTAAAGGGAATGGCCCAAACCCAGTTTCCTTGTGGAACCGAGAATTGATATGCTTGTCTGATACCACAGAAGGCTGACTAACTCTGTGATACAACAGATAAATAATTTGGGTAGCAAAACCTACTCAGATACATTATCATAAGTTAGCTATGGAGGACCACAAGACTCAAGATGAGGTTGTTACTTTATACAGGGTGTTCCCAAAACCCATCTCCACCCAACCTAAAAGGGGGGACTTCTGCCCCTAGACCAAGGAGAGAGGGGCCACCAAGAACCCCCTCTGACAGGCAATCTGAATTCTTGCTTAGGCTGAGAGGCTAAGCACTGCAAGGGAATATAAATAAAAGATAAAAATATCTCTCTGGGTTCCCTGAGGGACAACCCTGACTGCATAGGGGTTGATGTCAAAAGTATCCCCTCTCCAGGAAAAAGACATTGGGACAGGTATGGCCCTCATGCCTCACTGGACAACGACAGGGGGACTGGAGCCATTACAAGGTCCTCTTCAAATACTGGAGGTCAGGCCTCTATCCCCACCTTCGCAAGTTTAGAATTGCCACAGCCCTTCTATACTTAGAGAAGGGAGGAGATGTCAGGGGCAGCCCTGCTTACACACTGAGGGCCTAAAATCAGTCATAGGCCTAAAATCAGCAATAGACCTGTCATGCATGTATACTAACACCAAGTCTTGGGTCTCAGTGCAAAAACATTGAAACAGATGGCTATAATGTAATGTAAACAGGCAGCTTGTGGAAATTTATCAGCCTGAGTAGTCATAGGCCTTGTAAATAGGTAGCTTTGGCAGACAATACCAACTTAGATAAGGATAAGCGAGTCATAGGCAGAGTCATAGTGACTTGTCCCCTGAACCTTCACCCAGCCGATACCGGGATCTGAAGATATCTGTATTCCCCCTGAACACCCACACTCCAGTGTCATTCCCTTCCCCACATCCTGCCTTTCTGTGTTTATAACCCCTGTGTGAATGAATCACAATTTGAGAAAAAAAAAGTAAATTATAAAAAAAGAAAAAAAAAGAAAGGAATATGTCAAAGCATCATATAACTGACAAACACTTCAAGGACATTGTAGGCTTAAAATTAACATAAAAAAAATCAGTGGTCTTCCTTTGTGACAATTAAAAAGCATGACAAGGGAAGGAGGCATGGAAAGGAGAGCCTTCATAGTTATTACAATTACATGACGTATTTTGAGTAAAGCTAGGCAAGTACATGCTGTCACTCTACATTAAAAACCTTAAAACATTGAGCAAAGTGAAGAAAAGTTTCTGTGCTCACAGAGTGGATGAATTGATACTGCAAGTACAGGCATCTTTTTAAAGGCTACCACAGATTCAATGCAATCCTTATTAGCCTCTTCCATCATTCACATAGTTAGGACATTTTTCTTTAATTAATAAGCAGTATGAAAACTTTAGATACCAAAATCAAAAAGATTAATGCTGGAGGTCTCTCTATATCCGATTTCAAATCACTATAGACCCACATGCTATTGCCACAAAGATAGGCACATGAATCATTGAAATAGGATGGCAGATCCAGATAAGAAGTCATGCATCTGTATTTATGTGACTTTAACAAAATCGCCCAAAACTACAGTTAGAAAAATCAGTCTCTTCACTAAATCATGGTGGGAAATATGGAAATCATCATATAGGACAATAAAACTAAATAAAACTAACTATCACTGAATTTAAATCTAAAGGTATCAGAGACTTCAGTAAAAGATCTGAAACCTTTAAATCACTAGAGGAAAAAATATAAAATATCAAAATATACAGGGAGTTTCTTTTGCTATAACATTTTATTATTTGTGAATTTCATGAATGTATTTTAATTTTATTCACACTCTTCTCCAAACTCCTCACTCATCCACACTCCCGATTCCCATCTCCCTCTAAACTCCACCCAAGTTGGAGTTCCCTTATTTTTCCCACATAGAATCTAGTTTATGTTATTCAAATACTTTTTGGAGTGGGATTTTCTCCTGAGTGTGGCTCATCTAACAGGGATCACCTCAACAAATTTGTTCAGGAAATAAGGCCAACAAATGACAAACGGAACATATATAAAAGTTTCTCTGCAACAAGAGAAACATAATTGGACAAGGGTAGAGCCTTTCAAAGAGAACTGACATCCATATATATGAAATCACACACACACACACACACACACACACACACACACACACACAAAATTGAACAAGAAATCAATCAGTTCAACCAATATATGAGTGAATAGGATAAATGGCCAGGTTTCCAAAGATGAAATACAGTGGCAATTAAACCAATGGAACACCTCAGGAGCATTAGAGAAATCTTCCTTTTGTTGTAATTATAATCACTAAGAAAACAACAAAAAATACTGATACATATGTAAACGATGAACATCTTTATGCTCTAAGCAAAAGAGACTGTAAGTCAATCTAGCCAGTATAGAAGTAAGGATGAAAATTTGTCAGATAATTAAGACTGGATCTTGTAGGTTGTCCTTCTCTCCCTCTCTTGGCCTTATGTATCCTACCGACACTAAGAAACACAACAGAGACACTTGCACTTCAACATTTGTTGCAACACTGTTTACAATAGTCAAGTTATAGAATTAGCCTGATATCCAATGGCAGAGGTGTGGATAAACAAAATGTGGTGTATACACAGTGGAATTTTTATACATGAAGAAGTAAGAGGATTGGTTGTTTGCAGAAAAAAATGAATATGACTGAAGGTAATTTTTTTGAGTGTTTTAGTAAAGTTGGTGTCACTAAAGAAATAAATCTCAATTATGTATTTTCTCTAATTCATGTATCTAATTTTTATAGTTAAAGTCATTTTCTAACATAAGACAATTGTCTAGGTAAACAGATGTAACAAACGAGCTGCCTTGGGGAGAGAAACAGAAGGTTAAGGTCATGATGGATAGTGTATTCAATATATATTTGTATAAATTTTAAACATGAAAGAGGAGAAGAAAGGTATGTTGAAAAGTTGAGGTCAAGAAGGTTTAAAGATGGGTAGGTAAGAGTTAGTGAAACATATGAAGATCTGTGCATCACAGCTAATTCCCTTTAGGAGGTACCTACCATAAAAGACTCATGCACAAACTGAACAACACATGGAGTTTCAATTGATTAATAGGCATTAGCCAATCTATCCCTGGGCACTACTACATTGCTAGTATACATTTCTGAGCTCTGAGATAGTGTTATGAGGATGCCCATGTGTTGGTCAAACCGAACACCAGAGCCTATATCATCTTCCAAGCATGATCTTAGCTACTGCCCAGTGTAGAATGCTAGAGACTGGCAGTAGCAGAAGCAACTCTGTATAACTATTATAGAAATAGTCTCTGTGGAATACACCAAAGCCATCTGATGACAAGTTGATTAGAATGGACAGCATCTTCTCTGACCCAACCAGCACAGCTTCCAAAAGCTTAGAGAATATTTCATACATATATATCTTGGAAACTTTGCCTCAAAGAGTTTTATATTATAACATAGAAAGCATGAAGGTTGTTAAATGTTCATGGGATATATAGTGAATTTCTTTCTTCTATATTGTAACTGAATACAAGTATCCTACTGGGAAGTCATAGAAAGAACCTCTTTAAGGACATTAATCATGAATTGGTTGAGATGATAACCTGAAAACATAGGATAAAGTCTTCAGGACACATTAACCACAAATGAAGTGCTCTGTTATTTGTAGGTTGAAGGAAAAACTATGGATATCAACATCATGCTCCTAGAATTTATCTAAAATAGCATTCACTATCATTGGGGTAATTGTTCCTGGTCTTTAGAAGTTAATATGAACATGGTTGGATCAAGATGATACACTGGAAAACTTCTTATTTTCATGCTTAGATTTAATGATAAATGAATAATCACAGCAACTGTAGTCTGAGAAGGGTGTGCTATTCTATGTCCCATATCCATCAGTGTATCTGAGTGCACATACCCAACGAGCCTTTTGAAATAGGAGAAATACTGACGAAGTGTGAGTGGAATCTAAAATGGATGGTGGGGGAAATACATTGAAATACCTTTGGAACATCTCTCTGTCTCTCCATCTCAGTCTCTCTGTCTCTGTTTCTGTCATTCACTCTGTCTTGGTTTGTCTGTCTCTGTCTCTTTCTCTCTGTCTATGTCTCTCTGTCTCTGTCTGTCTCTGTCTCTGTCTCTCTGTCTCTCTGTCTCTGTCTCTGTCTCTCTCTCTCTCTGTGTGTGTGTGTGTGTGTGTGTGTGTGTGTGTGTGTGTGTGTTTGATAGTCTTTTTACTAATCCAGGAACCAAGAGTAAGGCAGAAACTGGAGATCTAGTACCCAGATGGAGCTTACTACCTGAGGAAACAGGAAGACTCTGTCCCTCTTCTGCCTCTAGAGAAAGCCAGCCTTCAGTTCTTGGGGATCACTCCCAACATAAGGAGATGCTTTTGATGAGATTGTCTTCCCTCTGTGGAGTGGCTAGAAGTGACTGATTGATTTGTCAGGGATACAAAGGACTATTTTGCCTTTTGTGCATTCAATTTATGACGTTCCAAAGGGCTACTGCAGAGCTCCAGAGTTGACCTCTCTAGTCTGTAGCCTGTACTTTTGTCTTAGGCTAAACTACCATGTTGGTAAACTCTTTTTTAAAATAGTATTGTTTATAATAAATTATAGACAATTTATATTGTTTCCAATACATCATATATAGAACATATAATATATATGCATATATTCTGTGTATATGTATATATGTGTATATACTGTATATATATACATATATATATATGTGTGTGTGTGTGTGTGTATGTGTGTGTGTATGTGTGTATACTCTAAAAAATCTGTAAAACATTGTTGCTTCCCTATTGCAAAGTCCACTTCAGAAATGCAGTCTAAAGCAGCAGGTTTTATTAGTTACATGATTAATCTTTAAACTCAGTAAAGACTTGGTTTTGATGTGTCATGGATAAAGGTCATAGGGAGCTCTAAAGGTGCAAAAAATAACTGAGAGACTGTGACAAACAGGCACTGGTAACTCTTCTCTTATCAAATGGTCCCACCTGGTACCAACACTCTGAAATATGTTGGTACCCAATGTATCAGAATAAACAGCCTGACAACCTTCACCAGGGGTTTATTTATTTGTCATTTTTCTTTATATTTCTAGACAGAATTTTGAAAATAAAACTATAGAACATAGTGAAAGCAGCTTTATTTTTAAAATTTAATGTCAAAATCTGTCTCCTTGCATTTCAAAATCAGATCCAGTAATTGATAGACTGAGTGAATGGAAGAGTATTATTGGTAGTCCCAAAGAAACATAAGATGCCTTCCCATCAATCTATATCAGATGGGATGCACTTGAAGCCAAATAAAATTCGAAGCATTTACCTTGGCTCTGACCTTCAATATGAAACAAAGCCCTCCAAAGAAATTAGGAACACATGAAGAAGTAGAAATCTTCTCAGCAGAAGAATCCATATTTCTATGTCATTAATTATAGATCTGTGGAACTTAAAAGGAAGTTTTAAAGATATTTCCTAAAGTGGAGAATGAGTTTTATTTAGCACCTGATGTAGGAGGTGATTTTTTTCATAAGTTAAATACAAGAAAATTTTGACAAGAAAATTAAAGGCCACTTGGTGAATGTCTCGTCAAAGGACATAATGAATATAACAATATTCCATAGGAGTTATTACAGAACTTGTTGGGTTCATAGCAGTTAGGAGTTTTAAGACTCCTTCAGTAATAAAAACTGAAAGGGATACAGATTTATTCGTTCACAGGAGATGGTACCTGGAAATAGCCTTCTTGGGAAACTGTCAATTGGCATGAGACTTGTTGGCTCTGGTGGGCAAAGGTAAAATCCGGGACTGCTTTGTTAGTTTTATGATTCTGTACAATACTAGGGATCAGAAAGTTCTAAAGTCGTCTTGCCAGTGTTGACAGTGACATGTGACACTAGGGAGCAAGGTTGAAACAAAAATAAGACTGCAATTCAACAACTGTAAGCAGTTCACAAGCAGATTTTAGCATCAATATTTTTACATTGCTGAAAAGTAATTCAGAATTCTTTACCATGCTTTACCTTCATTTACAGTGAAATGACTGGGCTTTGTGGGGAGGGAATGAAGAGAAGGTAATTATGGTTTAAAATAAGCAATTCTGAATTTAAGTCAACAATTGGTTGTTGTCAGAGCTATTTATAGCTGTTGTAAGCTACTTTCCTGCAATTTCCTTGGCTTTCCATCATTTTTTTCTACTTTTCTCAGAACATAGAAAATGTTATCTCATACGCTACATTTTCCCTTGTGTATCATTGGTCAGAGTTATACTGCTTAAACATGCCCGGAAGCAAAACTGGAATGGTAAGTAAAATGATCACTCAAACTCTCGGTATTAAGAAGGGAAACAGAGTCTAGCATCAACTTGAACCACACAGAACTGGAAGCTGTAAATAATGAAGTATAATATATATTTAAAGACATGTTAAGGTATGAAATAAAAGGCTATTGGCCTTCAAATTTGTTGGTTTTATGGAATGAATTCTCTCCTGTTTAAAATTATATGTTAAAATCTAACCCTGCTCTAGAAAATGCAATACAGAGACCTGCAGCCAGACATGCACAGAGAGTAAATGGATGTATCTATCAAAATCTCTCACTCAGGGCTTAAAGAACCCTGCAGAAGAGGAGGAGAAAAACCCTTTAAGAGCCACAGTGGAAGGAGGACACCAAGAAGACAAGACTTTCGAAATACAACAGAACCCATGCACACATAAACTTGGGCTGTGTTAGCATGCATAGTGCCTGCACAGGTAGGCACCAGATGGGGACCTGGAGCTGAAAGGAGGAGTGGACACCCGCACACATCCATAACCCAGAAACTGTATCCAATTGATATAAAGGTTCATAAAAGAAAAATTAGTTTTCTTAACAGAGTCTCACTAGGAATACAAACCACACTTAAGGGCAAGTTCCACATCCAACAGTAGATGGCCAACACAAAATGAACTCACTGAATCTTTGGAAGTTCTTTGTCTCATAATTTTTGTCACAGTATTTGCTTTTTCCCATTAAATGTCCTTTACAGATATACTATGGTTTCCAGTTCAGTGATTTTTAGGAACACAGTGTGTGCAGACATGTGTGTCTTTTTGTCTATGTAATTTCCTTGTGCTTTTTCGTTGGTGTATTTTCTTCTTTTTATTTGTTTTGTCCTTTCCCTAATTATATATCATTATTTTCTCTTATTTTGTTTTATTATTACTCTCTAGATGCTTGTCTGTTTTCTAAGGAGAGACAGAAAGGACATGGATTTGTTTAGAGAGGGAAGGATCTCAGAGTAGTTGGGGAAGGGGAACAGTAATTAGAACATATTGCATGAAGAAATCTACTTTCACTGAAAAAAATGAAATTGTATCTTGAGGTATAGATATTTAAGGACATATAATTAAGGTCACATGAATTCATTAGTGTGTGCACCCTTCCACTAGGACTAGATGTAGCAGTGAAGATGCAGATGCATACACAGATTGCAACAGCATCATGGGGTGAGGACAGAAATCATCAAACCAAGAAGATGGAACTTGATTTCTCCAAAGAAATCCCCTCTTCACATTTTGACCTCAGGTATCTATCCTCCACACCTGTTGGGAGTCTATTCACACTTTGACCTTGGGTGGCTATCCTCCACTCCTGCTGGGAGTCTCTTCACACTTTGACCTTGGGTGGCTATCCTCCACTACTATTAGGAATTTCTATGATGTGCATTATTAATCTGTTGCTTGCTTGTGGTAAATCTAGTAAACTGATAAGAGTCAGTGCCCGCTTAAAATCCAACTGTCCCTGGGTTTGCCTTGACCCCATAAAATCTAAATGTGGCCAAAACAATCACTGCAGAACAGTTAATCTTACTTATTTTCCTCATTTTTCATATGAGATGGTAAATAACATTCTCTTCCAATTAGACTCTGAGCCAGAACATCCAAAGTGACTTTATGAGAAAATATTGTAATGAGTTGTTCTAACTTTAAATAGCTTAAATTCTAACTTGATGATACGCCAGAATTTGTTGCTTTCATGCATAGAAGAGCAGAATACAGGATTAGCACCTCTAAGTGTAACTGTAGCACATGGAGTAGGAACTTATTATTTCAGGGTGTGAGCTGTGCTGCCAATACTCAGAACAATGGGTTTTGATTTTGTTAGGACTCTAGTTTCCCCTAATTTTCATTTTTATGCACTTATAATCATGGTACATCAAATACATAGGGGCATGTGCAAATCCTAAGTGTACAGATTGATTAATTTTCTCAACTGAACACATCCAGATATGACTGTTCATACATACATCTCCAAAATAATAGTCCCCCCAAATTCTCCTGAACTACTTAACCCACATCCAAATAAAATATCTCTCCAGCTGCAAAGATGCATTTTTTAAAAAAGCTTGTGGCTTTGTGTTTGTCTATATGGATGTATATTAATATGTATGGATACACATGTAGGTCAAAACCATAAGATACCACTGGAGTTGGAGGTATAAACAATTGTAAAACTCCAAGTATGAGTGCTGGGAACTGAAGTCAGATTCCCTTATATACTCTTAACCACTGAGCTATTTCTCAGATCCTTTGATCAATTTCTAATGGTTGTCTATCTTTTAGTGTCTTTTAAGATATGTTGGCATGTGGTATGTAAGAATTCTTCACTGGTTATATTACACTTTCTTATGTTTATTTAATATTATCACTTTTTGGTGGTATCTTTTGAAAAAGAAAAGTTATTTTAACTTCTTTAAATTTATTTTAATATGCCCCAACTCTTCTGTTTTTCATTAGACGTTTTATCTTTACCTAATTCAAAATCATAACGTTGTTCCATTTTGCATAGTTTGCGTTTATAGCTGCAATTAAATTTGTGCATCCTTTGGGTAGATACTACTTTGTTCACATATGACTATAATAATATCAAAATAATTATTGCATAAATACTTTCTGTTCTTAATACTAGTTTTGACAATAGTAATAAGCAAGAATTTGTGCCATTCTTCATTCTCTGTAGTGTAGATATGCTCAGTATTTCTGAAACTAGTTATACTGGTAGGTGTGTGCTCCTCAGAGTCTCTAATAGCTAATATAGGTGAGAAACACTTCAGGTTTTACTAGCCATTCCTGTAACTTCATTGCCATTCCATGTGTAAGTTTTTCCAGTTTTGTAGAAAGATTTTTATTTGGTGATGTGACCTTATTAATTCTTACGGCATCCTTCTATGTGTATTCTTTTAATCTTATACTTAATCTTCTGTGAAGACCATAATTGAAAAAGGTTGATTAAAATCAATTTTTTGAAACTGTAGGGTTCTATCTTTTGTGTTTTCCTCTCAAAAATCTTAGTTTCACACTGAAATTTTTATATATGCTTGGTTTGCAGTTTTACAGCATCTGTTTATACTTCCAGCCAACATAACACATTACAAATTAAGCTTAGAGGTTTGTTTATTTTACATAATTGCCCATTTCTAAGTTCCTTTGATTGTAATTATTTGCTATTTCTCTCGAATGACCTTTGATAGAATCAAACTTGTTGACCGTGTTTTCCAAATTGGTTCATTCAATATTGTTTTTATTTCCACTTTAATTTTAGAACCACCCTGTCAATTTTTACCAAGGTCAACTGTGACTTTCATTGATGTTGCTCTGAATCTAGAGCTCTCTTCAGGGGGGAAATTGTCATCTTTAATGTCATTTGTCTTTTAATTCATAAACATGGCAAAGGTCTTCATTTGTTTAGGTCCTCTTTACTTTTTTGCCAAGAAATATTTTTATAGTTTTTAATGTATATTACTCATATACATTATGTGATTTAATATGTCTCCCAAAATTCCATCTGTTGAAACAAAATCTCCATTGTGAGAAACCAAGAAGATTAAATACTTTCATTTATTTTTTTATAAATCAATAAGATAGGTTTACTATGATATTTTCTCATATATATGTATGCATATATTACATATACATACACCCATAAGTATGTATGATATATATACAATATATATATATATCATATATATAAAATATCCAATATATTTATAATACATTGTCATTGTATTCTTTTGGTTTTTTTTCTTGATCCTGCTGATTCCTTTTCTTTTTCTATCTATTTTCTCTTCGACCTCTATCTTCATTTATTTTTATGATCTAACGGTTTAATTAGGATTATTAAGGGGGTTCTGAGTAAAGATTATTTACAATAGCATAAGCACTGTATCAGTGGCTACACCACTGATGTAAATGTCTCTCCTTCCCTTGGTGACTATTAACTGACTGAAAATCCACAGAGAAGTATGGGACTTTCATGAATTCTTCCCAAGATGCCATCATTATCTGCCTATATGTTTTTTGGGAAATGGCCTATACTTCCCTCCCATGATATGATGTTTATGGTTATGAAACCAAGTCTTTCACATATCTTATCCCTGTAATCATATCTTTCATGGGATCAAGAATGTATCAATAATGCCCTGTTCCACAGACAGTGGTCTATATCTCTCCAATCTCTTTTCCAGATCTAACTATCTTTTGAGCCACTCTTCTGTGAAATTTCCTGTTCCTAGAAAGGAAATGCTCACAGATGAAGAGGTAACTATGACACTTTCTTACTGCTGAGTACTCTACTCAGTTAGGAAAGCCTGTAATTAACCACTGACAGTACAAAAAAAGACCTTCTCTAATCAAAGCTTATGGTAGCATTGATCTATGAGTAAAAACACAATTAATTAAAGGGTAAGTTGTTGGGACTATCATTTTCATTTAGCAAAGAAAAGGAAAAGAGGAGAGGAGAGGAGAGGAGAGGAGAGGAGAGGAGAGGAGAGGAGAGGAGAGGAAAAGAGAAGAGAAGAGAAGAGAAGAGAAGAGAAGAGAAGAGAAGAGAAGAGAAGAGAAGAGAAGAGAAGAGAAGAGAAGAGAAGAGAGAAGAGAAAAGTAAGAGTAGCTTCTTCGTTGGGGGCTCTGATCTCCCTGACTCATGAAATTTTAACCAAGTTTACAGTACCAGACATGGATTCCCTCTTGTGAAGCGAGTCTCAAATCTAATTTAAGACCAGTTCATTGTTCCCATTACTGATGTGCCACTCTAACTCTGGTGGGCACATCTTACCTTGCCAAGTATTATCATAGGCTTCAGAATCTACAGCCAAGTAAGACTTCTGATGACAATTCCCACAGCATAGCACCCTCTGTCTTGATGAACTAGTCAGTAAGGAGGAGTCTCCCATTCCAGTTGCAGCTTGATTTCTCTGTATCCAAAAGGAAAGTGTGTGGTATCTTCAGCACTAGGGAGGTAGCGTCTGGACAACCAGTATCCATGGCAAATGCCTATTTTATTTTAGGATCCTCAAAGATTTCCTTAGGTGATCACTTTCTAAACATGTAGTTTGCCCACTGTACTGTGATTAAACAGCTTTATCTGTCCATGTACGGTATGTCTGTTCATGCCATTTTGTAATTTATTTTAGTTTCTGATTAGCATACCCACTATTGAGATATTCTGGCTTTTATTAAAGCTTTAGTTTTGGTTAGTATTATCCTCATCTCCGTTCCTCTTCCCCTTAAACGAGCTCTACTTGAACCACACAAACATTTCCTCTTACATTGTTTTTGTATTACATAGTTTTAAACCTAACTCTCTCCTCTCATATGAACTTCTTTCTAGGTTCTTAATTTTCCACTGACACCTGTTTAAATCTGCATACATAAAAATTAGCTACTAGTATCTGTATATGAGAGTAGATATGTGGTGTGTTTCTTTTGAAATGTAAGTTTCTTCACTAAATGTATATCAAGACCTCATAAAACTAAACAAGGAAAAAGAAGAAGCCAATTTAAAAATGGATCATGTGCTTGGGAGGCCCTAGACCCTAGGGAAGTCTAAGTGGACATAGCGTCAAACTGCTTTAGCAGTAAGTATCTTCTACCCACAGGTTAGTTACTCTAAATCATTAGAGAATTTTCTTGTTTGTAATGAAAAAAGATTAAACAAAACCTCAGTTCTGCTCAAAGTATGCAGAATAAGTACCTTTGAAGTGCTGAACCATAGCTGGGACATTTATTCCATACTTCCACACAAGATTCAGGAAACATGTGCAAGATTGTAAGAGCCATACTTTGGAGATGACTGCGGTTAAACAGTGTCTCGAAGGCATAATAGAACTATAGCACCCATGATCACCCCATAGTCATAGATGATTCTACAAGACCTATACGGGTAAAACCAGTCAACATTCAAGTATGGATGATGAGGACATCATAAGAGCCTACCTATACCTAAGTCATTCTTGGCAGTTGATGGCTGATAGAAGAAGGACACTAATTTTTCTTCAGGGGTATGGATTTTGGTAGGGTGAGCATGCTCTAGGGGATAACCCTATACTCATGTGCACAGGGGCAGTGATTACTAGACATAGTAAACATTTAAAAAATAAAAGGAGGAAGACATCCAGCTAGGAAGGGGATTGAGAGGAGTGGGGAGGTAACTATAAAATTATTTTGTATAAATGTGTGAAGTTCTCAACAAAATCAAAAGCCTTTTAAAGTTTATATGTAGCTATATAAAGTTATCTTTAATTATATGGGATCATGTTGATCTTAAGATAACTTGACAAATTTTTAAGTCACACTCATCCTGCATTGGGAAGCTGAAAAACTCTCAGATGAGGTAATATTTACTTCCATCTTTTATTTACATTGAGATAATAAACAGAGACTCAGTCAGTGGTTATGTAAGTATTAGGGGCTAATCAGTGTGCTGACAATACTTGCCTGTGGCTACTTTTGTTTCTCCTCCTTTACCATGGTTAGTAAATAGCACTGTCATTCATCAATCACAGATCCGTTTCCTCTGCTCCTTCATTCCTTTGACTTGTAGTCGTCCTTCTTTTCCACATCTGCATTCTTTTCTATTTCCTCACTGAGCCCTAAACTCCTAGTTCTTTGTGTCCAATTGAATCTTCATGGTGTTTTGTTTTGTTTTGTTTCATTTTTGGTTGGGCTTGAATATGTTTCTACTAGTTTCAGATATTTATCACCCCATTTTCCTGTAAATTAAAGTTTATAGTATTTGATCTTTCCTTGGTATGCTATAGGCTTGAATAATAGGTTTTATTTTCTCTCCTTATTGATTTGTTTGTGTTATTAGAGGATGTATGGAGTGATTAAAACATATGTGTCTGTTTATTTACCTCCTTATTCTATACTAGTTAAACATAGAATTACAAATAGAAAAACACTTGGATATCCAAAAGTGAATGGAAAACAGAATCCATTATCTTCCATCGATATTATCCAGGGGATAAGCAAAGGATCTCTGATTGATGGCAATGTTGGCAAGAATATCCACATCCTGCTTAGTCTTTGTATTCAATCAATGTAATAAAGTAGTTACAGATGCGCAGCATGTTTTTCATTGTTGAGCAAGAAGCTGTTGGAAATGAGTAGCATAAAACATGACTCTCGCTTGAAGAAAATTAGAGATAAATTAAAATAAGTTGTTAATACAAATTAAGCACTAATGTGAGTTAATCACAGAACATTTTAAGAGGTAATATGACTGTTAGTCAAATAAGAAACTTGCACATCTTAAATAAGAATCTTTGAACTGACCTAAATGAGGAATATGGAGAGAAGTAGGGTGTTTTCTATGCTCATGGCTATAATTTGGTCTCTGTCATTTCTTAGGTGTTTCAAAACTGTATACCAATTTACTAACTGCTGTCCAGTTACATCAGTCTATGACATTGCATAGGGTCCCCTGGGTGACTTCACTCCTCTGGGCCCAGTACCTGTTCAAAATCTACTTTTCTGCAGCTTTTCACAGAAAATAGCCTTTATATCTCTTCTCCCTAATGCATTTGCCTCTTTACTTAAGTATTTCTCAGTCTTTCAGTACAGAAAATAAGATGTGTCTCTTCTTCAAGATAATGTGGGTAGGTAAGCATTAGTTCAGAGGTACATGACATTCCTGAATACTCATACTGCTGTCCTTAAAGAGGGATTGTTCCTCAGATAACTTTAGGTATCTACATGATTCAAGTGTTTTTTTCTAATGGATATAAAGCCCATTAGCCCAGTAATACATGAAAGAGGACAGATAAATATAAGTATGGCCAATTTATTACAGTCCAAGCTGGCCAATCTAGGTGCCTGCAGCTAAGGATTATTTTTTAAGGCAAATTGTTCCTTTCCTGTTCTTCTAACTCTGGCTTATCATAAGGTTACTGGAACAACAGTGGAGGTGCCAGTAAAGTGATGAGAAATTGACAGCTGGTTTTGAGTCCCCATCTTCCTTGTAGAGCTGTCTTGAGCCCCCCATTTGACTGTCACTCACTGGGTTTCAAATTTGCTCTTCTCCTTGTGTTTTCCTCACTTGGGAACACTACCCTCTCTGCTGCCTCTTGCTCTGCCTTTGCTTACCTATTCTCTGGCCTCATTTTAAATCCCAAATTGAATCTTCAGTCCTTCAGGCTGAGGAGGGCTTCATATTTTCTTCTTTCCTTTTTTAGAAGAGAAACAATATCCATCTTAGACCACAGATCTAAGTGCCCTCAAATGATGATTTCCACAGTTGTCACCTTTATATAAGGAAGACAAAATGATGGTCTCACTCTGAACCTACCCTCCCCCCACTCTTTCCCTCACCTTCTTTCTATATTCAGATGGGTAGTCACATGTCTTACAGGGATGCTCAGGGTATGAAAGTAAATGTGTTGAGAGGTGCAGGCAGAAGCTTACAGGCTAATTATGGCATCCTCTGAATTTCATTCTCCTTTGCTTTGATCCCTTCCCTTACTAAATGTCTAAAGACAGTCCAGTCAGGGAAAGATGGTTAGATCCTGCTTCATAGAATAATAGCAAAGAATTTTCAGTAGCTGTTAATCCATCCATTGATTCTTTCATTTCAAGGAAGACTGAATAGACTGAAGCTGAAGTTTGCTGCACAGAAGGATAGAGAAAATATCTACAAAAAGACTCCAGCAACAGCTGCAAGGGGCTCAGTTGTAAATAGAGAAAGCAAAGCAGTAAAGCTGCAGGAAACATTACTGTTGAGGAGGAAGAGGCTTACAGGGAAGAGTCAGGGTTTTAAACTACCAACAGAGGCCCAGGAGTCATTTGTGCTTGTGGTGTGTGTGCGTGTGTGCGTGCGTGTGTGTGTGTGTAGTGTTTTGCATATAAGTGTATTTATCTGTATGAACAGTATGCCATAAGCTCTGCATGTGGAGGTCAGAGGTCAATGTGAACTTCAGGCATTCTCCTTTATCATATTCCACCTTACTTTGTAAGGCAGGGTCTCTCACTGAACCTGGAGTTCATTGTTTCGGTTAGAATGGCTGCCTGTATTCCTCTAATATCTGCCTGTGGCTACTTTTCAGCCCCAGACATCGGTATCCCTCTCTGCCAGCTTTCACATGGATATTCAGAAAGTTCTGAGGTCATGTCTTCATGCTTACACAGAAAGTCCTATACCCACTGAACCATCTCCACAGCCCCTCTTGTCCTTTAGGAATCTTAAAGGTAACTATTTAAAATAACACTAATGAAATAAGTCACAGATCACACAAGTCTCTGAAGAAGAGCTCTTGGGTCTATCATAGTATGGCTAGCAGAAATTGTACAGCCTCTGTTCACAAACACAAATTCCATTAAATCTAGGAATTTCAACTCTGTTCCTGAAGTACATACATGGAACTCAAGTTCCAAATGTTTATGTTTTCTACTCAGGAACTCTATGTGATGGATAGCCTACTCTGTCACTCCCCTCCCTTTGTTTTATCTCGTGTTGTTTATTCTCTTCTTTATAAGTATCTTAATAAAAATTTAAAATCTAGAATATAAAAAAGATCTCGCTTGCTGGGTTTCAATTGTCTTTTCTCACTGCTGCTAAATATGCTGTCTACATATATAAAATATCTTTCCACCATCTGAGAAACTCTTCCTGAGTGGCAGCTACAGTGACTCTCATGCCTTCTCTCCAGACTGTCTGTGAGGATGCCAAATGACTATGAGACTGTAATTGACATAACATAAGGTCATAGAATATTAACTTAAAATAAGCATAACAATCTCCTCAGAATGAGAACAATGCCCTAAATTTCAATGTTATTGCTTGATCTAATATGTAAAACAAAACTAATTTAATCACTTTGATGAAAGGATTCCAGGGCCCATTCTTTCATTAGATTTTAAAATATTCTCTGTACAATAGATTTTACTCTGCCTGAGGAATCAAACACTAATTACTCTTTTCCCAATAGTAAATAAATAAATTTTTTAAATCAAAGCTCAAAATATTGTAAAAAGTAATTATATTGATCTTTTATAAGGTTTTCATTACAAATATATTCTTTTAATTTCCATTATTCCTTCAAGGCATTGGCTTTAATAGATCTTATTTTCATGAGTTCTTGTGTGATGCATGTCACTGGCTTATATTAACATTCTGTCATCAACTAAATAAATAGGTACTTCTTAGTGTAGCTCAGCTTTCTATAATTAAAATCACATTCATAAATGCATTGTTTTAGAGTTTAAAATTGGCACTTTTCAATACTCTCAAAGAAAAGAAAATGGAAATTTGCAAAGCATCAACAGTCCATAATTTCACAGAAAAATCAATCATAAGAGATCTCATTATCCCTATGGTGACTGTGTGTCCTTTGCTAACCTGAACACAAGGCCAAAGCTGTGCTCCCAACTGCCCTTCATGCCTTTTCTTTGCAAGGGATAAATGTTACTGGTTGTCATTAGAAAGAAGTCATGGCATCTTATTTTCCCTGACAATGGAGAAGAAACTATATTGGACAATGATGAAGCTAAGATTGAGAAATGGTGCTTGACAGTCAAAATATCACTCAAAAAATTTTTAAAAAAATGGTATGTGTTCCATGGGGCTGGAGAGATAATTCAGTGCTTAACATTACAGGCTGTTCTTGTAGAGGACATAAGTTCAGTTCCCAGCACCTACTTGATGGCTCATATTCTACACTAACTCCAGTCCAGGGGAGGTGGTGTATCTGATTCCTTCTTCTGGCCTCTGTAAACACCAAGCATAAATATGGTGCACAGACATATACATAAGAAAACAATCATCGACATAAAATAACAAAAAAATTTCAAAAATAAAAAAGATGAAAAATAATAATTCTAATATTTCTCTAACATCTACACTCCAGTACTAAACAGTGGCATCTTTTGTGTCTCTCTACCCAACTGGAACAGGTCAACAAACATCTACAGTTCAGTCCCAAGCAGAGATTAATGTCTTCTCTGTCTCTCTGCCCTAATGGAGCGAGCAGCATGTTTATTTAGCTGCCCAGAGCTTTAACTATGAGAACAGGCAGAGATTTCAGTTACTAAGACTTCAGTTAGTATGAAGAAAGTATTCTTAACTTCACCTCTATTACTTACACACTAGATAGATGATTCAATTATATAATATATGAAAGCAAGGTGTTATTCAGAAAACATTGCCTACATGACTTATGTCATGGAAGTGAACTAGCCAGGGCCTAAATCCTGATGGAGTCTGAACAAAACCTGTTATAAACAGAAGAAAGCATTGCCTAGGAGCATCTGATAATGGGCCTGACTGCCCAGCTTCAGATTCCACCTCTTGTATCCACTGTACTCAAATTCAAGACTTCTACTGTTCTAAACTTTTATTTCTAATTGTGTACTGTTTTTACCTTAATTCTTTCATTCTCCTCATGTTTGACTAGACACACATACCGTTTTCAGCATAGCGTATCCTCATCCATACTCTCTGATTCACAACTTCTGATGCCAAAGGATTAGATAAGGTCAAAGTGTGAATTTTAAGTTAGCTTCTTATACTAGTCAAGGATAAATTAAAATGTAGTTCCTTTTCTCACTTTCCCACCTAAAGGAGAGATCCTTCTATACTTTACTGTCATAGAAAGGAGTTCACAGTGTAGCCAGATAAAGACCTCCCCCCTTAAAATCATTGTGAGTGCTCACAGGTCACCCTGAATTTTCAACATCCACTTTGAAGAAACAGAACACAGTTCTTTTAAAAACCTTAAAGACAAGCCAGGCGGTGGTGGTGCACGCCTTTAATCCCAGCACTTGGGAGGCAGAGACAGGCGGATTTCTGAGTTCGAGGCCAGCCTGGTCTACAGAGTGAGTTCCAGGACAGCCCGGGCTACACAGAGAAATCCTGTCTCGAAAAAAACCAAAAAAAAAAAAAAATCCTAAAGACAAAAGTCAAGGTCTCCTGCCAATTACAAAAATATTTCACGACATCTAATTATTTTTAAATTCATTGGCATGTTGGGATCTGTGCTGCATATCAGTTGGTGTGTTGGTGTGGCTTAGAAAGCAGTTCCAGGGATGATTTATTGGGAAAGATCTTACCCTGAACGTGGGTAGTACCACTCACTGGTGAGGAGGTACTCTGTGTGTACAAGCCAAGAACTTGGTAAGTAATATCCCCATACCCTTCCTCTTCGCCGTCACTAAGATTGCAATGAAATAATTTCTGACTACTGAGAAATAATAATTTACAAGGTTTTTGTTCAAAATGGAGGTGCAAAAGAAACATGAAGAGAAGTGTAAAGTGGAAATGTGTTTCAACAACTAACCTAATTATAAGTTTATGCCCCTCCCCCACCCATGCTGAGACTGTCACTGATTAATCATTCCCAATTAAGTATTTCTAGAAGAAAGGTGATTAATTACAGTTCATGATGACAGACTCAGTGGTAGCCATCCCACTGCTAGACATTTCTGAGTTGTCTTGTGTTTAGGATTCTTCCAGACATCTGTCAGCCATGTAGGGACATTAGGTGATAGAAGACAGTTTCTACATAAAATGCACAGTCTTTTAAAACTACAAAAAAGAACATTAAAGAATGTTTTGACCATGTCACAAGCAGTTTATTGTAAAAATTCATCAGTCAATTTCTCTGAACTTTTTTCCAAAAAAATCAAAAAAACAAAAAACAAAAATGATGGCAGCATCCTAAAAATAAAAAAATAGAAAATCAAAAAATCTTTTCTAATGCAAATAATCTAACAAATGTTGAGTACATTCTTTAGGTAGAAACTGAAGCAAGATCCTCTTGAAAACATTAGATGCATTATAAATTCATATTATTAAAAATAGACTTTACCGTATGTGCACCTACATTTATACACACACGTATATACACTCAACGTTTTTTCAATTAAAAATAACATTCAATAATCAGAAACAGTTTTTTTCAAAGTAAATTATATGAATCTTTGTCCAAAGTTCTTAAAAGTTCTAAGCCAATGTCAGCTGACCAGTAAGTCAAGGCCAGGGTGTACGTGACTGTGTAGGCTGCATAAGCTGATACAGAGTTCTATGACACATACATATTCATACAGAAATTCTGCAGCACAGAAATGGTGGTGCTTCTCGCTAAAGCTGTCCAGGATCCAGTCTGAGCATGCAAGCAATAATGCTGGTTTTGTAACTCCAGTTCAGCAGGTTGTTTATTTTATCAGATTTTATCTCCAAATCGAACTCCAATTTCAACAAATGGCAAAGATATTTGTGGCCAATACATCCAGTTTCCCCTCAAAATATCACCTCTGGAGTCAATTCCAAGAATTTAATTGTATGAGACAAACAGCAACTGTTGCTTTGGTGAAATAATTTTTTTTTGCCTTATTCAAAGAAAAACATCACAACACTGGCAAAATGAGAAATTTCATGAAGTAGCGATTTCTTTCCATCATGCTGTAGCTGAGAGATGTAATTAATAAAAATGAAAAGGTAGAACAGCTGAGCAGCACCCAAAGTAATAACTACCTTTATGAATATGAGACATGGTTCTCGGGCCTCAAGAGACCAGTTCTTACCCCGTTGATCCCGTTGTCAGACAACATATTTCATATCACTGAACATGTCCTATTCCAGGCATGCAGGAAAGGGACACCGGAGGAAACAGAAGAGCCAGAGAAAATCAGAGTGCTTGCAAGTCCAGTTTTCTTACAGCAAGAAAACTGATCTAGCTTAGAGAGTGGGGCCAAGACTGAGAGAAAATTTTAAAAAGCATCCATATCTAGAGAAGAATTTGAACATGTGCTAAATCTGGACAATGTTGCCTGAAAACCTGAGTCATCTAGAGACCTTGAGCTTTCTGAGAACCACTGGGAAGTTAACCATTTCTCATTATTTTATACAATGCCAAAATTTGTGTCATCTACTTAGGCATACACTTATAATAAAAGTATCATTTGCAAACTGCTCATTAACCATCTAGCCCACTGGGGTTCCCTAAAATGGCATCTCATGCTGTGACCTTGGCCCCAGGTATAGAGTCCAACCTAGCATATACTCCACCTACCTTCTCCTGAGGAAGGTGGAGGGATTCTGAAGCCCTGTCTACAGTGAACATCATCTACTTCCCAGGTGACTACAGCCTCTGTCACACAAGGACCTCCTGCAGAAAACAGTGAGCTCTTCACAGACTTCTGAAAATTGGCAGTGTGACTCTTGTGAGTACAACAAAAGTTACACCTGAGCTCAAAAGTAACACCTATCTCTAGCTGAGCTGGAACCATGTCTGACACTTCATTTGTCCATCAATACAGAGTTTTCCCCCCAAACTGAACCCCAAGCACAACTCACATGGTTCACAACTCAAAAAGTTAGGGTAACAAACAAAGGTCCAAATGCACACACACACACACACACACACACACACAGGTAACAGGTGGTATCTATTTAACAAAATACAACCAACAGCCTAACTAAAGATGTCTATGCCCCATCAAAATCCATGAAGAGTATGATTAACCAAGACAGTATGTCTTCTGCAACAATTAGCACTCCCATCAATGCTCCCTGAGAAAAGCAACTTAGATGAGGCAGAAGATAATGAGTTCAAAATTATAAATATATTATAAAATTAGAATATATGCGCAAGAACTCAAAGACGATATGAATAAATGTCATAATAAAGACTTCAAAAATATGAACAGTTGAATGAAATTATGAAAAAAATTAAGACATGTAAATACAGTTTCATGAAGATAAATTCTCTGAACAAATGACACACTGAAATAAAAATCAAAATGAAAAAATTCAGCAAGTCAAATAAAAACCTCAGAGGAAAATGTCATCAACAGATTAGATTAAGTGGAATAGTCTTTAAGACATGGTAGAAGAATTGAATTACTCAGTCAAACAAAACGTGAAATGGAAAAACCAACCCAGGAATAGAACATGCTGAACCTTTAGACCCTATAAGAAGTCCAAACATATAAACATATAAATAATAATAACCAATGAAAGAATAAAGAATTCCTGTAAAGAATAATTACCAAAGAAACTCATGTCAAAGGCACAAAAAAAATTTCTACACATTATCAAATAAAATATCCTTCATCAAAGAAAAGTGACACTTATGAGGTTCAAAGGCATACACAGCATCAAATAGACAAGACCAGGAAGTGAGTTCACCTAATACTCGAAACATTAAAAACTCTTTAACAAAGAAATGATATTGGAATCCAGAAAAGAGGACAAAGTGACAGATAAGGACAAGTTTATGAGACTAATACTTACCTTTTCAATGGAGATTTTTAAAGCCCAAACCACCTAGAATAAATGTTATACAACTTCTGAAATACCACAGATGCCAACCCAGAATAAGAGAAAGAAAAACTTCATGTGGTAAAAATAGGCTTTATAACCAATTTAAGCCAGCTCTCCAGAGTGCACTAGAAGGAATACTTTTGTATGAAGGAAAGGTTAAACAAGGAATGAGTAATTCCAGAAAACTGTATCCAAAGAGGTCTAAATCTATATCACAAAATCAATAAAATGACAGGAATGAATGCACATTTTCCAATGATAATTGAATATTAATTATCTCAGGTTGCCAATAAAGACACACATATTAATAGATGGAACCAGAAAACAGGATCTATTTTTTTCTGCAAAAACAAACAAACAAACAAACAAAACACCTGACAACCAATGATAGGGACCACTTTAGTGTAAAATAATCCAAAAAAAAAGTATATCGACATAGAGGAATGCTAGGGAAGTGAGTTGGGGGTGGGTGGGTAGGTACAGGAGCTCCCTTACAGAAGCAGGGGGGAGGGGTATGGGATAGGGGGTTTGCAAAGGGGAAACTGGGAAGGGAGATAACATTTAAAATGTAAATAAATAAAATAATCAATAAAAGAGAGAGAGAGAGAGAGAGAGAGAGGGAGGGAGGGAGGGAGGGAGGGAAGGAAGGAGGAAGGAAGGAAGGAAGGAAGGAAGGAAGGAAGGAAGGAAGGAAGGAAGGAAGGAAGAAAGAATATCAAGCACATGAAATGAAGGAACAAGTGGGTATAAAAATTCTAATATCTGGCAAAATAGACTTCAAACCAATACTAATCAGAGGAGATAAGAAGATAAGGAGATAAGGGTCAGTTTATACTCATCAAAGGAAAAATCTAACAAAAGTATATTCTAATCCTAAACATATATGCACTAAACATAGGAACACCTAATTTCATATAAGAAACATTATTACTTTAAAACAACACGTCAATAATGGATGATTGCAATACCCAGCTCTAAATAGACTATCAGAAAAGAGTTTGAAATGAACTCTGGAGTTAAATATTACCATAAATGAAATAGACTTAACAGACCTATACAACATCCCACCTTAATACTGGAGGATACAGACCCATCTCAGCAGTGCATGGACTTCCATGAAAATAGACTGCTTGCTAGGATGCACAGAAAATCGCAATGCATGTGGGAAATTTTAAGGCAGATAAGAAATTATGTCTGAGCACAAAGCAATAAAGCTAGATAGCAACAGCGATAGAAACCAAAGACCGTGCATGAAGTGATGGAAACTGAACAACTGAGGGAAATCCCGAAAGAAAGTTGGATTGAGAAAAATCAAGCAAGAAATTTAAAATTCCCTACAATTGGCTGAAAATTAAGATACAAAATCTATAGGATGCAATGAGTACAAGCCTGAGAACAATTTACAGCTCTAAGTGCCTACATTTTAAACAAAATGTGCCTTGAGCCAGACAACAGTGGCTCACTCCTTTAATCCCAGCACTCAGGAGGCAGAGGCAGGTGGATCTCTGAGTCCAAAGTCAGCCTGGTCTAAAGAGAGTTCTAGAACAGCCAGAGCAAATAGTAACCCAATCTCAGCAAACAAACAAACAAACCCAAACAGCAAAAAACCACCAACAAAAAAAACCCCTTAGGATATTTAATATTAATATTTCATATTAATGATGCACCTAAAGGCCTTTCAAAAACACTAACAACAGCCCAAAACAATAGATGGGGAAATAATATCAGGGCTGAGATTAATGAAATAGCATGCAACAAATAAACAATAAAAATATTCTTTTTTTTTAAAAAAGTCACCCTATCTATCATGTTCAGGTTCATATGCAGCGTGCTCGCCATGTTATCCTGTGTCTTAGCTCTACAAATTGTCCCTCTCATTATATCAGTTACCTTTCTTATTGTTGTGACCAAACCCTTGACAAAAGCAACTCACCTAAAGAAGGGATTGCTGTCTCCTTGTGTTGAATTGAATATATAGTGTGCCATGAAGGAAAAACATTGTGTCACAGATTCGACCTGCTGGCCACAGGCATGCACCGGCAGGGAGCAGGGAGGAGATGCTGGTTCCCAGCTGGCACCTCAACCCGTGTGAGGAACGTGCCACTCACATTGAGAGTAGACCTTTCACACACAGCTAAATGCTTCTGGGTATACAGAGAGATGTGCTTCCATGGTAAGCCTAAATTCAGTAAAGTTGACATAGAAGCTTAACCATCACAAATACTACTTATAGCAGCAAATTGAAACCACTGATCAAGCGATTTTATCAAATATTTAGGAAGAAGAAAAGACTCATTGCATATCAATAGCATCCTAAATGATAGTAATTTTATTTTGTTTTATTTATGTGGTACTAAGGGAGAACACAGAGCTAGAGAAGTACTCTGTCAGTGAAGTAAAACCTACTCCTGATTGCTGTTCAATAACCAGAAAGTTCAAATATCCCTTACCCCCTTTAAAGCTGCCTAATCAAGCCCTCAATCACTTTATCTTCTAAGTTTGTCCACCATCTTGGCCCAAAGGTATAGGAGATAGTCTGTTGACCATAGACATATTTTTACTTTTACTTTAAAAGTATTGTATTTTTAATTGTATGTATTTTGGATGTACAGTGCAAGAATTCAACCTGCACAATGTGTAATTTAAAAAACTATCCGTTCTCTCTCTTTAAATATTTATGATTTCATTCTGTTGAGAAAACTTAAGGTCCTGCCCTCATTCACTAAAAAATATATAACAAATCACCTACAATTATAATATTGTGCTACAATATTGTGCTTCCCTCCCCTCCCCTCCC